>NC_084628.1:21210413-21385413 GCF_033978795.1 Nerophis ophidion
TACACACTCACATTCACACTAGGGCAATTTAGTGTTGCCAATCAATCTATACCCAGGTGCATGTCTTTGGAAGTGGGAGGAAGCCGGAGTACCCGGAGGGAACTCACGCATTCACGGGGAGAACATGTAAACTCCACACAAAAAGATCCCGAGCCCGGGATTGAACCCAGGACTACTCTGGACTTTCGTATTGTGAGGCAGACGCACTAACCCCTCTGCCATCGTGAAGCCCATTTCTCTTTTTTTTTTTTTTTAAATATATTTTTTTTAATCAATCCAACAAAACAATACACAGCAATACCATAACAATGCAATCCAATTCCAAAACCAAACCTGACCCAGCAACACTCAGAACTTCAATAAACAGAGCAATTGAGGAGACACAAACACGACACAGAACAAACCAAAAGTAGTGAAACAAAAATGATTATCAACAACAGTATCAATATTAGTTATAATTTCAGCATAGCAGTGATTAAACATCCCTCATTGACATTATCATTAGACATTTATAAAAATAAAAAAAAGAACAATAGTGTCACAGTGGCTTACACTTGTATCGCATCTCATAAGCTTAACAACACACTGTGTCCAATATTTTCACAAAGATAAAATAAGTCATATTTTTGGTTTGTTTAATAGTTAAAACAAATTTAAATTATTGCAATCAGTTGATAAAACATCGTCCTTTACAATTATAAAAGCTTTTTACAAAAATCTACCACTCTGCTTGCACGTCAGCAGACTGGGTAGATCCTGCTGAAATCCTATGTATTGAATGAATAGAGAATCCTTTTAAATCGGGAAAAAATCGTTTTTGAATCGAGAATCGTGTTGAATTGAAAAACAAAATCGATTTTGAATCGAATCGTGACCCCAAGAATCGATATTGAATCGAATCGTGGGACACCCAAAGATTCGCAGCCCTAATATACACACACACACACACACACACACACACACACACACACACACACACACACACACACACACACACACACATTTATATGCCGGTGTTCAGCACAGGGATGACAGTTTGAAGGGTATTTTTCCCTGGCATTTGAATATGTTTTTTTTTATGTCATTAAATTTAATATACAGCGTTATTCTAGCCATGAAAGTTCAATAATTTTTTGGGTTGAATCAAGTTAAGAATATTTCAATTTACCGACAACACCCCAAAACAAAAACATGGTCCCTTCCACCTGGATAGCGGTAAACTATCTTCGAACGTCATTAAAACTCACCCTTAAGCATTAACACAGCACCGGCACATTATAACAAGGATAAGGCAATGAGGAAAAAAAGTAAAAATACAATTAATCTATTTATGTACACGTTTCACTTTCGCATATCATAGCCGATTATAAAGACGAGAGGAGACTCAACTCCCAGGAAGTGCACTATAGTTATAATAATGTACTATGATTGTTATTATCTACTGATGACAAAATTGTGTTTCAGCCAATCTCTGCTTTAAACTGAAGGAAAACTTGACACATTTTTATAACTATACTAAAGTGAATGACAGGTTGTATGATTATTGAAATCAATATTCTAGACATTTTATATTGAATTGTTTGGGGTTCATTTAGATATGTTCTACTGTATACAGATACGGTAATATAATTTTCTTAAAAGTCAAAAACTTAATTTTGTTTAAAAAGCTGGTTTCAACCAGACCAATGTAATAATTAGATTTTAAGTGCATGTAAACAGACCTAGTGTGTGTGTATGGAGTTTCTACTTTGGGTGTAGGGTCAGATGGGGGCCCAGAATTTGGTGCTACGCTCCGCTATATAGGACATCGTGGACTTTGAAGTACCAGTGACTACGTTGCGACTTATACCTATTAAAGCTTCATGTTAAAATGACATGTTTTAGTGTGTTTGAGAAACATAGAAACTGTTTATAAGAGTGTGTCAAAGCTGTGTGGAGGTTTATCTAATCGAATATCCATAAAAATCTAATGAAATAGCAGGAATGTATTTTACCACAAGGGTTTAAAATGTAACCCCTGCGATAATCAAGCAAACACTGCACATAAAAAAGGGGCTCAGACAGCATTTCTATTGACAATCTTTAGTTTTTCTATGAATACTTTAACCAATGGATCCATTCATGTATTTTAATGCACAAAGACAAAAGTGAAATGTCCTCAAATGTCTTACCTGAACTGATCTGGACCTGATGGAGCGAACCCACGGCCTCATTCTTCCCTCTGCTTTACCCGAAAAGCTAAAAAATAAAATTCCAGATTGACATAAAAAATATATTAAAAAAGATGGAGCTCAGACGGACACAGTCACCCCTGGGTGGAGGCTAACACTAGACTGTGACGATCGATGGTGGAAAGAACAATGAGAGCAGCAGTCCATATTTCCATTCAGTGGTGAGGATGTACTGCCCGGGATGACAGATGCAGCATCCACATCAGTGTCCGGTCAGCTGTGGATAAACCAATTAGGGAAGAAAATACTGGATGTGGAATCATCAATACATCCAGCACTAAAGTGACTTCTTGTTGTTGTGCTGTCACGGCAGCTTGCGCTTCACACTGCAACACATGTTACAGGAACAATGAAAAAGGGTTTTAAATCACTTCACACCCTCACCTTCTTTACTACTTAACAACAATGCATTAACCAGAGGCAATGCAAAGTCAGTTTTTGGGGTTCTACAGGGCTCCATGCTGTGTGAAACATTGACACTTCTTGAATTGCACACAAGCAAAACTAAAGTAGTAGTACTAGTTAGTCATACATTCAATTAAAACCATCATAGCTTTTGGCCCAGCTATCCTAGTTTTTGGACATTCCCAACAGCACCAGAAGATCTTTTGGTATAACAATCATTAAAACAGGTGACGATGAAGCAATTTCTGTAAAAGTTGTTTGATAACCTTTGCAGAGAGCGTAGGCGGGATCACACGTAGAAGCACTTGTGGTCCCTCAGGTTCCTCATGTAGGCGAAGACCTTGCCACACTTGTCACAAATGAATGGCTTCTGGCCCGTGTGGATCTGTTGGTGTGCCTTCAGGCTGTTGCTCTGGTTGAAGCGGCGGCCGCACGTGTTGCAGCTGTACGGTTTCTCGCCCGTGTGGATGCGCAGGTGGCGGTTCCGGTTGCCCAGGCTGCTGAAGCGCTTGTCGCAGGTGTTGCAGCCGAAGGGTTTCTCTCCCGTGTGCACCGCCTGTAAGGGACATGGAACCAAAGTGGGTTTAGTTACTTCCTTATTTACTTACGGACATGAGATTTCTTAGTTTTTTATTTTTAACACGTTTGCAAAAAACTTTAAAAAAAAACGTGTTCACGTTGTCATTACGGGGTATTGTGTATAGAACTTTACCTTCTGGATGCACTGTAAATAAAATAAATCTTGCACTGTGTCAACTTACCTCAATAAGTATACACTACATACTGTGTACTTAGTTGTTAAGTGCACTCATTTTGACAGTGTGATGCTGTCCCAAATCAATTATTATTATTATTGGTTGAGAGAGTGACTATCTTCTCCCTTTTTCAAATATGGAAGTGTTTGATAGTCACTTCACGTCTGCTACGAAGCCAAGATGGTTATTATTATTGTAAATTAGCAATTATTTCCATTTTTTTTTTGAACAAAAATAAATAAATAAATATCAAAATGGCCGCTGCGTGCTTTGACTTTTTATTATTCAGTCCATTATGCGACAAAGTTTGGACAGCCCAGGATTAGCATATCTTCCAAAAAATACAAAACAAGGTCAATAACTAGTCTTCTATCCTTCAATGTGTCTTCAAATTACTCTACCTAGTGGTGAAGCTGGTAAATTACACTTTTGTAACCCATACCTCCATCCACTTTCTACCGCTTGTCCCTGTTGGGGTCGCAGGGAGTGCTGGAGCCTACCTCAGCTGCATTCGGGTGGAAGGCGGGGTAGTGAAGTGAATTATATTTATATAGCGCTTTTTCTCTAGTCACTCAAAGCGCTTTACATAGTGAAACCCAATATCTAAGTTACATTTAAACCAGTGTGGATGGCTCTAGGAGCAGGTGAGTAAAGCGTCTTGCCAAAGGACACAACGGCAGTGACTAGAATGGCAGAAGCTGGGATCGAACCTGGAACCCTCAAGTTGCTGGCACGGCCACACTACCAACCGAGCTATGCCGCCCTGGTACACCCTGGACAAGTCACCACTTACCGATAATGTCATATCGATCAGGGGTTCCTAACCTTTTTGAACTCGAGGCCCAACTTTTACTGTACAGATGGGCCCGGGGCCCACTGAAAAATTTTAAAAAGGAAATAATCATACTTTTATTTAATCCATCCATCCATCCATCTTCTTCCGCTTATCTGAGGTCGGGTCGCAGGGGCAGCAGCCTAAGCAGGGAAGCCCAGACTTCCCTCTCCCCAGCCACTTCGTCCAGCTCTTCCCGGGGGATCCCGAGGTGTTCCCAGGCCAGCCGGGAGACAGTCTTCCCAACGTGTCCTGGGTCTTCCCCGTGGCCTCCTACCGGTTTGGTGTGCCCTAAACACCTCCCTAGGGAGGCGTTCGGGTGGCATCCTGACCAGAAGCCCAAGCCACCTCATATTTAATTATTATAGCTAACCTACTTACAGTTGAACACGATGATCCTTGCCAAATGATACAAAATCATGTTTTAATGACAAGTATTATCATCAAGGTTTAGTTAAGGCTGATTACATAATCAATAATCCAATATACTGCAAAAGAAAGGACTCAAAACTGATTAAAAAATGATTTACATACATTTCGCAGTGCGGGGGGACAAGCACTAGAAAATGGATGGATGGATGGACGGCTTTCGCAGTGCTAAAATAAATCAATTACATATTCATAATAAATAGGAATGATATAGGTTTCTTAAACTGTCAGTAAAAATCAAGTGCAAATGTAAATACAGCTTCACCACTTCAGTTGTAAATTGCGCTTTAGAAACTTTTCTATGACTCAAGGTGCGTTCCATTTGTACTAGGAAGTTGGAATCTTCTAAGTTCAGAGTAAAAATTTTAACTGTATGCCCCTCGAGATCGGATTTCCAACTCAGGAAGTCAGAGAATTCTTACCAACCCCGAGTTGGTTTGAAAATGGCTATTCTGAATGTAATGAATGATTTCCGCTTCTATAATATTCATTTGTTATCACTTCTGATTACTTTTTGTCACGGTAAATCAGCCATATACGATGTATTGTTGCACATTTAGCGTAATTTAAATTGTTGTTTTTTTTTCTTGTGTTTTGTATGTTTTTTCCACTTGCTCCATCGTGTTTGAAGTTCGCATATTTTCCCATACATTCCTCCCACCTCCAAAGACATGCACCTGGGGACAGGTTGATTGGCAACACTAAATTGGCCCTAGTGTGTGAATGTGAGTGTGAATGTTGTCTGTCTATCTGTGTTGGCCCTGCGATGAGGTGGCGACTTGTCCAGGGTGTACACGGCCTTACGCCAAAATGCAGCTGAGATAGGCTACAGCACCCCCCGCGACCGCGAAAGGGACAAGCGGTAGAAAATGGATGGATGTTTGTATTCGGACAAGGCAAGCGCACAAATGATTTCCGACCTCGTGACAAGAACGCGTCTGACTTCCAACGTTTGAGGTTAATGAAACGCACCATTAGCTCTCGACTTTTTCTGTTTGTTTGATATTGTCATTACTGCCACAAGTGTGTAATACAACTATGGACCACAGCTGAGAAACAGGTATCTTTTGGAGGCCCTGTAGGAGGCACTCGCAGCCCAACAATGATTGAGGAACACTACAGATCCAAACTGACAACATATATTCCATGTTTGGTCCATGCTTGAGAAGAATGGGAAAAAATGAGAATCTACCTGATGTAACTTGAGGCTGCTATTCTGCGTGAAGGAGCGTAGGCAGATGTCGCAGGAGAACGGCTTCTCCCCGCAGTGCATCTTCAGGTGACTCTTTAGGTAACTTGGCGACTTGAAGCTCTTCCCGCAGAGGCCGCAGGCGTGCAGCTTGTCCATCATGTGGCCTTGCTGATGTGAGCGAAGCTCTATGACGGAGGCCAAGTGTCGGCCGCAGAGAACGCACTCGCACGGGACGCTGGCGTGGTGCGTGTCTAGGTGGACGTCCAGCAAGTCGACGCAGGACATGGCGGTGCCGCACGCCACGCAGGCCTGCGTCTTGTCTGTGACGTGGGTCAACTTCTGGTGTGTTCTCAGGGCGCTCTTCTGGATGAAGGTCTTTCCGCAGGTGTTGCAGACGAAGGGCCGCTCGCCCGTGTGGATCCTCTGGTGACTTTTCAACGTATCCGACTGGTTAAAGCTTTTTCCGCAGGTGTCGCAGCTGAATGGCTTTGCCCCCGTGTGGATGCGCAGGTGGCGCTGCAGGTTGCCGTTTATGCTGAAGCTCTTTTGGCAGAACTGGCAGCTGTATGTGAGGCCACGTCTGCACACGCGTTGGCGCGCTCTGACTGCACGTTTGGATGTTCTCGTGTGTCCTGCAGTACTTGCATCTTCCTGCTGAGTGGAGAGAAGGTGGTCACAGCCTTGTACAGCTTGCCTGTATCATACTGCACACTTTAAAGGTCCCTTATTACACTCTGTTTGGGTACGTCTCAGTTATTTTATTTTTTGTTAGAGGCTCTACACAAGCGTATTTGATTCTGAAATATAGTATTTTAAAAGTGCTTTCAGTAAGCCCTACGCCATGGGGTGCCCAATGTGTGGCCCGGAGGCACTTTGCAGCCCACAGCTAATTAGGGTATTCTAAATATACCGTACTAAAAAATGCTTTTGAAGTAAAAAATGGTAAACAGGTGAAATTGAACAACAAAGTTGACTAACAACACAAAGCCGCCATTCTGGCAGTTTTTTTTTCCTTATAGCTGTCATTGCTCAAAAAATAATAATGAATCCAAATTAATTTTATGAATTATTGCTTTATTCAAGGCAATATGCCCATTTGCAAAACATTTTTTGGGGGAAATATTGCATATTTTGTGTGTTGGCCACATAAAAAACAAAGTTTTCTTTGACAAAAAGTGAAAAAAACATGAAAAAATAATGAAGAATGTATTATCGACGGATAAATCTGAAGTTGATCTCGAACGCGGGTGTCAAACTCAAGGTCCGGGGGCCCATCACATAATTTTATGTAGCCTGGAATTTGCATAAATAAAGTACTTTATCTTCTTAATAAATATATTAGTTTTTTCCATTTGGACAAAAAATGTTTTATATACAACTGAATACCTTTTTTTTTCTTCAAAAATACAAATAAATACTTAAATGCCTGCTGGTCACCTTGACTAATGATTTCAAAGCATGTTATCCATCAATTTTTACGTAAAAAATCTAATATTTAAATGCATAGACAACTGTGTAATAATATCATGAGGCGATTATACATTTCTATTTCGATATTATTCACTATTACAAGCAGCCCTTTGAAGGCAGCCATAATTAGGATGTGGCCCTCAATTAAAATGAGCTTGACACCCCTGATCGAGAGACTTAAGTGTTGAAAGTAAGAATAATTGTAAAAAGTATGATCTTTTTTAACCCTTTTATGTGTGAGATTGTTTTGGAACACAAATAATTGTAGTGGGCCATTTTTTTTACAAATAGTTGGCACTGAGCCGTTATTAAACAGTTGGGTTTTTTTTAAATCCATCTTTTTGGGACAGTTTGTGGGTGAAGCAGGACTCTTTGCACACACACGGAGCGACTTCTTCACAGTTGAAGGCACATTGCCGCAAAACAAGAAAAGTTAGCCAGGCACTCAGATGAAACTGGAGGTTTGAATAGTGTCCTATGTTGGATAATATAACCAATAACAGCAATGTCGTTCTTCCGAGTCGTACCATGGCCATTTTGTTACTACAAACTACAGCTGCGCACACATGAACTGTAAATGGGGGAAGCGCGCAAGGCTATTTGGTTATATTTATACCATGTAAGAATAAACCGCTGACTATGTTCCCAATTGGTGACGTCACCAATTGTGCACATTCCAAACACACCGTTTGGAGGAAGTAGACACAAAGGCAATATTGTTTTCCAAATATCTCTGCAATGCCTCCAAGCTTTGATTTCAAATTTTCGGGACTTATGCTGATCTCAAATGCACAACAAAATGGTTTTGCATGATAGGGCCTCTTTATTATATAAATAAAAAGTCACTTTGAGCATGATAGTGGACCTTCACAAAACTTAATAGAGAAGATCAAAAAGTCACCTGATTGTGGGCGTCTGTGTCTTGTAAACTCTGGTCAACAACACACGTGTCCTCCATTGGTGCTGGATGGACACTTTCCTGGGAGACAGACACAGTCCAATGAAATACATCCTGATTGTTGGAGGACACAGGTGCCACTGGGAGCGTGAGGTCGTCCTGAGTACCTCGGAAGTTCTGCCTTTCCACAGGTGAACAATGGGCGATCTTTTGACCCCGCAGGCGCCCCCAACTGCGAATGAAAACAGTCAGTTTGAACTCCTTTCAGCATTGGCGGCCATTTCTGCGCCACCAATATGAATTATCCATATTTACGACGAGGCTGAAGATGATGAGTCACCTCGGCCACGCTTCTTTTTTAAGGGCTGCAGGGAGCAAGCCTCCTCCTCCTCCTCTTTAGTGAGCGTGACTTCTACTTCCTCCGTCTCCTCCACGCGACCTACTGTCAGCAACAGACTCAGGTCGGTCTCTGCCGCCTGCAGCCTCTTCCTCAGCTCCTCAACCTCAGCTTCACCCTGCGACACCTGCAGTCGCTCATCAGTTATTACCGAGCTTGGACACTGGCGTTACACAAAACTTTAAAATGATAAATACTTCAAAGCGAAGCAGAGAAGAACATTCGTAGAAAAGCTGGCAGATCTTCTCCGCCACCTCTTGGGCCAGAGATGTCATGAATGTGCTGAGAGGAAGGACCACCTTACGGGGGACAATAACAGACCTTTAATACATGCACACACACTTTATGGGTAATATATTAGAAATTTGAAGTTTGCGAACAAATAGAGTCTTTTGAATGGCGCTTTTAACTAGCTTTTGACCCACTTCTACAGTGGAAGAACAATAAGCCCATATATCCTCTTACTGCCAAGTCAGCCAGACTGGGGGTGGGGGGTGGGGGGGGGGGGGGGGATTGCCCACATATGCGGTCCTGTCCAAGGTTTTTCATAGTCACCATTGTCGACGTCCCACTGGGGTGAGTTTTTCCTTGCCCTTATGTGGGCTCTACCGAGGATGTCGTTGTGGTTTGTGCAGCCTTTGAGACACTTGTGATTTAGGGCTGTATAAATAAACATTGATTGATTGATTGATATATATACAAACCCCGTTCCCATATGAGTTGGGAAATTGTGTTGGATGTAAATAGAAACGGAATATGATAATTTGCAAATCCTTTTCAACCCATATTCAGTTGAATGCACTACAAATACAGGATATTTGATGTTCAAACTCATAAACTTTATTTTTTTTTTGCAAATAATAATTAACTTAGAATTTCATGGCTGCAACATGTGCCAAAGTAGTTGGGAAAGGGCAGCGTTACATCCCCTTTTCTTTCGACAACTCTAAATAAACGTTTGGGAACTGAGGAAACTAATTGTTGAAGCTTTGAAAGTGGAATTATTTCTCATTCTTGTTTTATGTACAGCTTTAGTCGTTCAACAGTCCAGTCGCTGTCGTATTTTACGCTTCATAATGCGCCACACATTTCTATGGGAGACAGGTCTGGACTGCAGGCGGGCCAGGAAAGTACCCACAATCTTTCAATACGAAACAACGCTGTTGTGACACGTGGCTTGGCATTGTCTTGCTTTAATAAGCAGGGGCGTCCATGATAAGGTTGCTTGGATGACAAAATATTTTGCTCCAAAACCTGTATGGACCATTCAGCATTAATGGTGCCTTCACAGATGTGTAAGTTACCCATGCCTTGGGCACTAATACACCCCCACACATCACAGATGCTGGCTTTTAAAACTTTGCACCTATAACAATCCTGATGGTTATTTTCCTCTTTGTTCCGGAAGACACCACGTACACAGTTTCCAAATATAATTTGAAATGTGGACTAGTCAGACCACAGAACACTTTTCTACTTTGCATCAGTCCATCATAGATGATCTCAGCCCCAGCGAAGCCGGCGCTGTTTCTGTGTTTTGTTGTTAAATGGGTTTTGCTTTGCATAGTAGAGTTTTAACTTGCACTTACAGATGTAGACTGAAAGGGGACTGAAAGCAATGGATGTCGAGCGAGTCTAACATGATACTGTGAAAGTTCAATCCATAGTGGATCCAACACAACCGCGAGAGTCCAGTCCAAAGCGGATCCAACACAGCAGCGAGAGTCCCGTCCACAGTGGAGCTAATAGGAAACCATCCCAAGCATAGGCGGATCAGCAGCGCAGCGATGTCCCCAGCCGACACACAGACGAGCGGTCCATCCTGAGTCCCGACTCTGGACGAGCGGTCCATCCTGGGTCCGGACTCTGGACAGCCAGTAATTCATCCATGTCCATCGAACCGGTACCCCCTCCACAAGGGAGAGTGGGACAGAGGAGAAAAAGAAAAGAAACGGCAGATCAACTGGTCTAAAAAGGGAGTCTATTTAAAGGCTAGAGTATACAAATGAGTTTTAAGGTGAGACTTAAATGCTTCTACTGAGGTGGCATCTCGAACTGTTACCGGGGGGCATTCCAGAGTACTGGAGCCTGAACGGAAAACGCTCTATAGCCCGCAGACTTTTTTTGGGATTTAGGAACCACTTATAAACCGGAGTCCTTTGAACGCAGATTTCTTGCCGGGACATATGGTACAATACAATCGGCAAGATAGGCTGGAGCTAGACCGTGTAGTATTTTATAAGTAAGTAGTAAAACCTTAAAGTCACATCTTAAGTGCACAGGAAGCCAGTGCAGGTGAGCCAGTACAGGCGTAATGTGATCAAACTTTCTTGTTCTTGTCAAAAGTCTAGCAGCCGCATTTTGTACCAACCGTAATCTTTTAATGCTAGACATGGGGAGACCCGAAAATAATACGTTACAGTAATCGAGGCGAGACGTAACAAACGCATGGATAATGATTTTCGTCCTTGTATTTTTTCTTTTAAATCGATTTTAAAAAATTATGAATCGAATTACAATCGGAATGAGTAAGAATCACAATTTAAATATTAATTAAAAAATGTTTCTTGTGTGTGCAACTTTCTTATACATATATATACCTGATTAATAAGTAGAATAGTATATGACCCATGATTAAAAATAGCTGTATTTGTGTTTAGATCAAAGGTTCTTAACCTTGTTGGAGGTACCGAACCCCACCAGTCTCATATGCGGATTCACCGAACCCTTCTTTAGTCAAAAAAAATATATATATATATATATTTTTTTTTTTTTCAAATTCAAGACAAAGCTATATGTTTTTGGTAACACTTTAGTATGTTGGGGAACATATTCTAAGTAACAAAGACTTAATTTTGAGTTTTTGGGACACTAGGGGAACATATTCTAAGTACCAAAGACTTCATTTAGTTATTTGGTTAGGGTTAGAGCAGTGGTTCTAACGTTGTTGGACGTACCGAACTCAACTAGTTTCATATGCGCATTCACCGAACCCTTCTTTAGTCAAAAATAAAGTGTTTTTTTTTTTTTTCAAATTCAAGACAAAGTTGTATGTTTTTGGTAACACTTTAGTATGGGGAACATATTCAAAGTAACAAATAATTTAGAGTTATTTGGACACTAGGGGAACATATTCTAAGTTATTTGGTTAGGGTTAGAGGGTTAGGGTTATAGTAAGTCCATAATTAGTACTTAATAGTTAAAAGCCAATATGTGACTAATTTGCATGTTAATAAGAAACTAATTAATTGTGAATATGTTCCCTATACTAAAGTGTTATCATGTTTTTTTTTACTGGTGCACCAAATGAACCGTGCATGAACATCACCTTGTTCAAAGAACAAAACCAAGACAGTGCATAAACTCACAACAACTTACACACCTGCAAATCAGTCAGCTGTTGCCGTATCCGTAATATGCCAACAGGGAGAAGTTTGTATTTACACCAGTGGTTTTTAACCTTGTTGGAGGCACCGAAACCCACCAGTTTCATATGCGCATTCACCGAACCCTTCTTTAGTCAAAAAAAAATATATATATATATATATATATTTTTTTTTTTCTTTCAAATTCAAGACAAAGCTATATGTTTTTGGTACCACTTTAGTATGTTGGGGAACATATTCTAAGTAACAAAGACTTAATTTAGAGTTTTTGGGACACTAGGAGAACATATTCTAAGTACCAAAGACTTCATTTAGAGTTATTTGGTTAGGGTTAGAGCAGTGGTTCTAACGTTGTTGGACGTACCGAACCAAACTAGTTTCATATGCGCATTCACCGAACCCTTTATACAAAAATAAAGTTTTGTTTTTTTTTCAAATTCAAGACAAAGTTGTATGTTTTTGGTAACACTTAACAAAGACTTAATTTAGAGTTATTTGGACACTAGGGGGACATATTCTAAGTAATAAAGACTTAATTTAGAGTTTTTTGGTTAGGGTTAAGGTTATAATAGGGCCATAATTAGTACTTAATAAATAGTTAAGAGCCAATATGTGACTAATTTGCATATTAATAAGAAACTAATTAATGGTGACTATGTTCCCTATACTAAAGTGTTACCATGTTTTTTTTACTGGTGCACCAAATGAACCGTGCATGAACCTTGCTCAAACAACAAAACCAAGACAGTGCATAAACTCAGAACAAATTACACACCTGCAAATCAGTTAGCTGTTGCCGTATCCGTAATATGCCAACAGGGAGAAGTTTGTATTTACACAAAGAGTCGGGTGTGTTTTGACATCGGCCTAAACCCTCAGGTCGACTCACCGAACCCCTATGGTTCGATCGAACCCTGGTTAAGAACCACTGGTTAAGATGCACTAGAGCGCAAGTGTTCTTGTCATAAAGTGTGCAGAGAACAGAAGTCAGAAGGTTGTGGCAGAAACTTGTCAGTTAGGCCTGTGACGTCACAGTCGCCTGCTAACCGCTAACTGGCGTCACAATCACTGCTAGCTGTGCCAAACAGATCCTAAGCAATGTGTTTATTGTCACTGGTTTCGCTTTAAAAAACGTGACCGTCAACTTTTCCTCTAATGTAAACAAATGTGTAGCTGACGGGTGCGTAGACATACAACGACTAGATGAGCCCCTGTGGTCGTCTTCACACACAAAATGGCGACCAAGAAACTAACTTGGCAGGGAAAGTTGTATTTGAATAACATTCTCATTTACTTTCGGTTTGAGATTAACTCTGACGTATCCAGTCGTCAGTTAATATTGGGCGTCTTCAGGAAGCTAACATGCTAGCTCTTGTATTTCTATGATCGGACTTAGGGCTGCTGAAATCAGACGCAGGCAGGAGGAAGATTGGATCGAGTCATTACAAACAAACATCATCGCCAAAGAGCACCTGCACGTTGTTGTCCTCGCCCTGCGACTCTTCTTGTGGACTCTTCTTCACTGAGGCGCCGATAACTTTCTTCATTTCACTCACTGTAGTGTCAACCATTTGCCGCAAAATGGACACCACCCGCACCTCCAAGTCTGACATTATGAAACAAAACCCTCACTAACTTATATCAAGACTTACTATCACAATAATGATGTGCCAGAACGGAAAAGCCAATCTACACAAACCAGGAGGTGACGTTTACGCCGTGACTGTTTCAAAATAGAAGCACGTTTTAGTTTTTAGGCTTTACGCGTCCATATTCGTAATGTATTACATAAAGTTTGAAATACATTTAAAATGCATGTCAACATGTTAAAAACAAGTCAGACGACAGTGTCGAAATTAATGTAAATGTATTGATTTAAAACATACTGATTTTATCCAACAACCGGAAAAGGTTTTGCGTGCAGCTTCCTATTTTGTTAGTTGGTTTTCGGAAGTTTTGTTTAAAAAACAAAATGTCATTCATTAAATTAGATTGCAAATGTATTACTTTGTACTTCCTGGTTTACGTTTTCCCATTTTATAATAACATATTTGACAAATGGATGGTATCATGATAATGCAATTTTTCAAACATGTTTAAATCAGGAGTGTCCAAACTTTTTCCACCATATATAATGACATAATTATACAGAGTTTGACATAATGAAAAGTCAAAGTATGAGGGGCCATTTAGAATATTTTAAAATGCTAAGAACAAACGTTACATTGCAGGCAGGGCCGATTTAATCAGCGGTAAAAAAAAAAAAAAAAACGGATGGGAATGAAAATTTACAAAATCAGCTGAAAATTTTTTAATCCTACAGCTGTGATCAAAATTATTCAACCCTCACACAATTTTGGTGTTTTAGCAAGTTGGACATTTATTCCGTATTTTGTTTATAGTCATATCAAATAAAGATGTGTAAAATAACAAATGCAACTTAAATTGTAACACTGTATTTTACAAAATACCAAAAAAGGAAATTTTTCTTAATATCTCATTGACAAAATTATTCAACCCGCTAGTTACATGCATCTTTAGTACTTAGTAGAACACCCTTTGGCAGTAATTACATCCTTCAAACGTGATACATAACCGGACACAAGCTTCTTGCAACGATCTACAGGTATTTTAGCCCATTCCTCTTGGGCAAAGGCCTCCAGTTTATTCATATTCTTGGGCTTGCGTGCTGCAACTGCCTTCTTCAAGTCCCACCACAGGTTTTCTATAGGATTTAGGTCTGGCGACTGTGAAGGCCACTCCAGAGTCTTCCAGCCCTTCTTCTGCAACCACTCTGATGTTGATTTGGAGGTATGCTTGGGATCGTTGTCCTGTTGGAAGGTCCAACGTCTCCCAAGCCTCAGCTTCGTCACTGACTTCATGACATTTGCAGCTAATATATCCTGGCAGGAAATACAATTCATAATGCCTTGAACGCGCTGGAGATTCCCGGTACCTGAGGCCGAGAAACAGCCCCAGAGCATGATTGACCCCCCACCATGCTTAACAGTAGGAAAGGTGTGCTTCTCTTTGTAAGCTTCATTTTTTCTCCTCCAGTTGATTCATAGGCCCAAATAGTTCCAGTTTTGTCTCATCACTCCATAGAACAGTTTCCCAAAACCTTTGGGGTTTGTCCAGATGATTTTTGGCATACTGGAGTCTATTTTTCTTGTGCCTGGTAGTCAGGAGTGGGGTGGGCCTGGGAGTTCTGGCATGGAGGCCTTCATCTCGTAGTGCGCACCTTATTGTCTGGGACGAAACCTGCGTTCCCCCCTGTGCAATGTCCTGTTGTAGTTCCTCAGCTGTTACCCGGGGGTTTATCACCACTGTATGCTTCAAATACCGGACAGCAGTTGTACACAGCATCCTCTTTCTACCACGCCCAGGTAGTGTTTCCACTGTGCCTTTAGCTTTAAACTTGCGAATTATGCTCCCAACTGTGTCTCTTGGAATGTGTAATGTCTTTGCTATTTTCTTATATCCATATCCTTTCTTATGAAGAGAAATTACCTCCTCTCTTGACGTCTTTGACTATTCCCTGGACTTCACCATGTTGCAAATACACCATTGACCATCTACAAGAAGCTGAGCGTCACAGTCTTTTTCAATCAGTTTAATTGTTGCTCGTTATGGTTCTAATCACATCTACAGGTGTTTTCAACACCTGATTGAAAATACCTTATTGAAATTATTTTTTTAAGAGTTATGATCTTCAAGGGGTTGAGTAATTTTGTCAATGATATATTAAGAGAAATGACACTCTTTGGTATGTTACAAAATATAATGTTGTAATTCAAGTTTCATTTGTCTATTAATGCATCTTTATTTGATATGACTATAAACAAAATTGGGAATAAATGACCTTCTTGACCGGCCTTGACAATATCCCCTCCAGATTCCTCAAGGACTCTGCCACCACCATTGCCCCAATAATCACTCATATAATAAACCTCTCAATCAAACAAGGCCAAGTACCAAAGGATTTCAAGATAGCAAGAGTAACCCCCCTTTATAAAAAAGGAAGCAAATTAGAACATAGTAACTACCGACCTGTTTTCTATTCTCAGTTCCATTTCGAAAGTAATGGAGAAAATAGTTTATGAACAGGTTGATAGATACCTTGCTACTAATAAACTAATGTACAAATTCCAATCCGGCTTCAGCACTAACCACTCTACTGACACATGCCTTCTCTATCTGACCGACCACATCAAACATGAGGTGGACGCGGGAAAATACTGCGGCATGGTCATGCTGGACATTCAGAAAGCCTTTGACACCGTTAACCACGCTATACTGTTGGATAAGCTCCGAGCAATCGGATTCGACGAAACCTCATCAAGCTGGATGCAATCTTACTTGGAGGGGAGGAAACAGGTGGTAGAGGTGAACGGCACCATGTCCCCTCCCCTCTCAGTAAGCTGTGGAGTCCCCCAAGGCAGTATACTAGGACCTTTACTGTTCCTAATATACGTGAATGACATGCCATCAGCATGCCACTGTGAATTGTTCCTGTTTGCGGATGACTCGGCCCTGCTGGTATCCGGCAAGGACAAGTCACAGGTGGAACAAATCCTCAGTGCTGAACTCCTCGATATTTGCACCTGGCTCGCTGAACACAAGCTATCCATACACTTAGGTAAAACGGAATCCATCCTATTTGGGTCCCATATCAAACTTAAGAAGTTCAGTGACTTCACTATAAAAGTGGGTAACATTGTTATCACCAGGAAGGATGAGATCACCTACCTAGGTTCCATTCTAGAGGCTAATCTTTCCTGTGATAAAATGGCAACCAAGGTAATCAAAAAGGTCAACCAAAGAACGAGATTCCTCTACAGAATCTCCTCTCTGGTCAACAAAAGCACCTTGAGGATTCTAGCGGGAACTCTCATTCAACCCTTCTTCGATTACGCTTGCACCTCCTGGTACCCCAGCACCTCCAAAACCCTCAAATCTAGACTCCAAACATCCCAGAATAAACTAATCCGGTTACTTTTAGACCTCCACCCCAGATCACACCTCACTCCAACCCACTTCTCCAAAGTGGGCTGGCTCAGGGTGGAGGACAGAGTAAAACAACTTGCACTGAGCCTAGTCTATAAAATCCGCTACACCTCCCTGATACCGAAGTACATGTCAAACTACTTCCATAACATAAATGACCGCCATAACCACAACACCAGGGGGAGCTCCACAAACCACGTTAAACCCAGATTTCGATCTAACAAAGGTCTTAACTCATTGTCTTTCTATGCCACATCAATGTGGAATGCACTCCCAACAGGTATAAAAGTAAGTGCATCTCTATATTCCTTCAAAACCGCTCTAAAACAACACCTCCAGGCAACTTCAACACTTTACTAATACCCTCCTCCATTCACATCCCATCTCCCCGGATTATAAACAACTCAAATGTACTTCTAATGTATATACTTGTTCTTATGCTATGTGAACTCACTATGTTCTCTGCTGGCTGTACATATCCTACTAAGTAAGACCTACACTGTTTCAATGTCCACATTTCTCTGTTGATGCAATTGTTGATGACTGAAGTTCTGATATCAACCAAAGCTCCTCATCCCACCCCCCGGATTGTAAATAATGTAAATAATTCAATGTACATACTATGATGATTAACTTGTGTGATGACTGTATTATGTTGATAGTATATATTTGTACCATGAATTGATTAACGTGGACCCCGACTTAAACAAGTTGAAAAACTTATTCGGGTGTTACCATTTAGTGGTCAATTGTATGGAATATGTACTGTACTGTGCAATCTACTAATACAAGTATAAATCAATCAATCAATTCTTGCTAAAATACCCAAATTGTGTGGGGGTTGAATAATTTTGATCAGAACTGTAAAACACTGCTTTGCAGAAGGCCGCACAGCGGCCGCACCCGAGTGCCCATTATGCACTCGCCTGCTAGGGGGGTCTGGGGGCATGCCCCTCCAGAAAAATTTTGAAATCTATGTTAGCTTAGGGTGTATTTCCTGCTATTTTGAGTCAAAATCTAACAATATTCTCCTGACCAAAATTTCACATTTATTAGCAAATATTTTCATAAAAATGTATCATGTGATGAAATTTATGTATACAAGTTTACACATATATCAAGTTCTTGCACACTTTTGGATTATAGACAAAAATAGGCCTACAAATGGATTAACCAGAATTCTTCTCCGTAAACTCACTTTACTTAGATGCCTTGGCGATTTCGCGTGGTCAAAGAGTGCCACCTTTCCCCCGAGATCCATAGCTCACAATGTCCTTGCAATATAAGCACTGAGCACGTCCCGGTTCATCGCACTTTGCAATGAAATCGCTGATCAGTTTGTCTACTTCTACGATATTGTTGTTAATCTTCACCTTCAGTTTGATAGATATATCGAGCCACTCCCAGTTCCACTTGTTTCTCAAGCCCTTATCGATATTTTTCGCTAATGAAGCATTCCTATCTTGAATAAGCTTAACCATGTCTGAAACTGTTTTGTCAAGAAAGAAACGTGTTAATTGAGAGCTACTGTGTTTTCTTTACAGATTAGTTGCTGATAAACACAACCAATATAAACAGAATACGAGTTCAGAAACGCTCACAATAATTGGGGATCAGGGACTAGATATTGTCGGCAAACGACACGTGCAGACACCTATAACGGGAAAGGTCATTGGTTGATGTTGTCAGCTGATAGTAGAGCTATAGCCAATCTGGTGCCTTCACACATTGGCATTATATTTTTCGCAGGAATTCTCTGCCTTGTACTGATAACTAGGTCAACGCAGAGACAAAAACCACGATTACCTAACCCCTCCTATAACTTTCTCCCCGGATTGAAACGATTCACAGAAATGACCCTGGCGGCGCCAAAATCGGCGGAATTCCGCAGATCCGCGGAAAATTCCCATCCCTGAACAAAAAAACGGGTGGGTGGGGGGGGGGGGGGGTCATGAAGGGGTTTTGGGCCCCCCCATTAGGATCTTGATATGACACACCTGTGAGGTGGGGTGGATCATCTTGGCAAAGAAGAAATGCTCACTAACACATTTTTAGACAGATTTGTGAACAATATTTAAGAGTAGTAGGTATTTTGTGTCTTTAATTTTAGATCTTTAAGTTCAACGCATGAAAAAATGGTACCAAAAAAGAAGTGTGTTGTGTATATATTTTCGTTCAGAGTAATTAATATTCCTGCGATGAGGTGGCGACTTGTCCATGGTGTACAGGGCTTCCGCCCGATTGTAGCTGAGATAGGCACCAGCGCCCTGCGCGAACCCAAAGGGCATAAGCGGTAGGAAATGGATGGATGGATTTAATATTCATAAAACTCGACCTAATGCAGCAATTTACTTACCACAGAGTTCTGCAATGTAAGCCCCACGGTAATCAAGCGAACACAGCACAGAAGCACAGCCAGCATTTCTAGTGGCGATCTTTAGAACAAACTCACCCAGCTCACAGCGCCGGCCTCTACTCGTAAGTGGATCACCAACTTCCTGACTGACAGGAGGCAGCAGCCAGGTAAGGCTGGGGAGCATCACAACCAGGAACCGGCGCCTCCCAGAAGTGTGGTCTACCCCCACCCGCCTTTTCTCCCTCTACATCAGTGTCTCCTTCTGTGAAACTCTTGGAAGTTTGCAGACGACATCGCCGTCATCTGTCCAATACAGGTTGGTGACGAGGGTGCCTCCAGACGGGGAGGTGGAACAGCTGGAATTCTGGTGCAGTCAGATCCACCTGAATCTGAACTCGCTTCAAACTGTGGAGATGGCATTCTGAACAGCACGGCGTCTACTGTGGCCTCTTCCAGGTTTCTGCGATCCACAATCTCACAGGATCTGATGTGTGGTATTTCCTGCATGCGTCAGCTCAAGATGTTCGACCTGCCCCAGGTACTGCTGATCGTGTTCCACACCTCCATCACTGTCTGGTTTGGATCCAAGCTGGACATAAACGGACTACAACACACAATTAGGAACGCAGAAAAAAATCAACCTTACCCACACTGGAAAACATGACCGTAAAAACTACAGAGAGTAATTGTTAAACAGCAACAGTAAAATACCATGAAATCAATAAAAGTTTATCACAGTGGTAAATGCAGTGGATTCCTGCAAACCAAGAAACAGTAGATAACCTAAATTAATATGCTTATAATGTGTAGAAAACATGACTTTACTATGAAAATTAAAAAATGTACAATGTATTTGCAAAAACTGTAATGTCACAAGCATGCTCAAAAATATGAATCAAACATTTTGCAGATTCCATCAATTTTCTAATGCTTATTCCTCTTGTGTATCCCAACTGCAAGTTTACAACGTACCCTAATTGTTTTAGGGGGTTGTGTTAAAGCATTAGTTACTTAACTTTTGGCTAACGACATGTCCCAGAGCCCAAAAAAAGTCTGCGGGCTATAGAGGGTTTTCTTTTCGGGCTTCAGTACTATGGAATGCCGTCCCGATATCAGATAGAGATGCTATTTCAGTAGAAGCATTTAAGTCCCATCTTAAAACTAATTTGTATACTCTAACCTTTAAGCCCCCTTTTAGACCAGTTGATCTGCCGTTTCTTTTTGTTCTCCTCTGCCCCCATCTCCCTTGTGGAGAGGGGGAGAGGTACAGGTCCGGAGGCCATCGATGAAGTGCTGGCTGTCCAGAGTCGGGACCCGGGGTAGACCGCTCGCCTGTGCATCGGTCGGGGAAATCTCTGCGCTGCTGACCCGTCTTTGCTCGGGATGATCTCCTGCTGGCCCTACTATGGACTGGACTATCACTATTATGTTGGAACCACTATGGACTGGACTTTCACAATATTATGCTAGACCCACACGACGTCCATTGCATCCGGTCTCCCCTAGAGAGAGAGAGAGAGAGGGGGGGGGGGGGGTCACCCACATCTGCGGTCCTCTCCAAGGTTTCTCATAGTCTTTCACATTGACGTCCCACTGGGTTGAGTTTTTCCTTGCCCTTATGTGAACACTGAACCGAGGATGTCGTTGTGGCTTGTGCAGCCCTTTGAGACACTTGTCATTTAGGGCTATATAAACATTGATTGATTGATGTCTTCTTGTGTTTTTGTGGCAAGTGGTTTCAGACATTGAGGAGTTATGTCTATGTGCTTCACTGCAAACTGCGTGGAAATGAACCACGCTGTGTGTTTAAGTGTGTTGGAACTGGTTGCATTGGGCTTTTTTAACAGATACGGAGCATGTAAGGGTCGTTTTTAATAGCTCACTTGAAGGAACACGTTGTCGAAGGACTTGATTGTACAAATACTTTCAAGATGAAATCCTCGTACCGGAAACAAAGGCATTTTGCAGATACTAGTATTGGTCTTTTTGTGTGGAGTTCGCATGTTCTTCCCGTGACAGTGTGGGTTTTCTCACGGTACTTTGCCTTCCTCCCACCTCCTAAAGACATGCACCTGGGAATAGGCTGATTGGCAACACTAAAATTGGCCCCAATTTATTTTACGATGAATTCCTGGCAACCACAGCTGCTAGTATTTTACTGTTAAATCTATGTTTTTTTTATGTAAACAGGTTAACAATACATCAGTTATTTTCATAGTAATTCAACAAAAGCAAAAATTGTTAATTGTGAAATTAACGGATTCAACATAAAGATACTGTAATCTCCTATGCATCAGTATGGTTTTTAATGCTGATTTCCTAACAAGTACAGCTACTGGTATTTTACCATGAATTGTGCAGATACTTTGTTTTTTTACAGTGCACGTCCAGGACTCAGTCTACAAAATCAAATTTCTTGTGTTTTCAACATACTTGGCCAATAAATCTGCTTGACTTTTCTAGAAATATTTTGGCCAACGGATCCATCCGTGCATTTAGTGCACAAAGGAAAAAGTCAGTGTTTAAATGTCCTGAAATGTTTTACCTGAACTGATCTGGATCTGATGGAGCGAACCCACGGCATCATCCTTCCATCGCACTTTACTGGTTATGACTCGAAAAGCTAAAAAGTACAATTCCAGATTGACAATAAGTAAATTTAAAAAAGCTAGAACTCAGATAGACACAGTCATCCCTTGGTGGAAGCCAACCGCTAGATCTTAGCGGTTAGCTTCCACCCAGTCTAGCTGCTAGACTATGACAAGAACAATGAGAGTCCATATTTCCATTCAGTGGTGAGGATGTAGCATCCAAATCAATGCCCGGTGAGCTGTGGACAAACCAATTAGGGAAGAAAATACTAGATGTGGAATTATCAATACGTCCAGCACTAAAGGGACTTACTCTCCATGCTCAGACCACTACTATTCATCAAACACAAGCTACCTTGAGCTCATTGGGAAACAAAAACTGAAGGTCTTGTTGCTTTAATGTTGCACAAGCAAATGCTGTGTGAAACATTCACACTTCTTAAATTGCACAAAAGATAAATTATAGTAGTAGTACTAGTTAGTCCTACATTCAATTAAAGCCATCACAGATTTTGGCCCAGCTATCTTAATTTTTGGACATTCCAAAACAGCACCAGAAGGTATTTTGGTGTAGCAATCATTAAAAACGGTGACGATGAAGTCATTTCTGTAAAAATTGTATGATAACCTTTCCAGAGAGTGTAGGCGGGGTCACACGTAGAAGCACTTGTGGTCCCTCAGGTTCCTCATGTAGGCAAAGACCTTGCCACACTTGTCACAAATAAATGGCTTCTGGCCCTTGTGGATCTGTTGGTGTGCCTTCAGGCTGTTGCTCTGGTTGAAGCGGCGGCCACATGTGTTGCAGCTGTACGGTTTCTCCCCTGTGTGGATGCGCAGGTGGCGGTTCCGGTTGCCCAGATTGCTGAAGCGCTTGTCGCACGTGTCGCAGCCGAAGGGTTTCTCTCCCGTGTGCAACAACTGCAGGGGATATGGAACAAAACTCAGTGAGTTTAGTTACTTCCTTATTTTCTAGGACGACCACAATGTTTCCCAGCATACGTATCCCTCAATATGGTCGTATTATTGTAGCAAAATTTGCCAACCGGCATCTCAATTTTTGCGCGTGTGTAATCCAATTCACGTGTCCGTGTCCTAGAGCTGCCCGAATATGGCCAAAACAATAATCATGATTAATTTGATCAATATTGAAATTGCGATTATTAATCTCGATTAATCACTATGTTATGTAAAACATACTGTATTTTATTGCCATTTCTATTTTAAACAAACTAAACTGGGCTTTCAAAATGAAATTTGGCAAAAATGATCAGTTATAAGATAAAATTCACAAAAGGCAAAGGGGCTAACTAAAAATAAATATGCCATTGTACAGTGTGATCATAAAGTGCAAACAAGTGAAAAAAATAAGATTAAGCACAAAAGGCACATACTCCAAGAAACACAGTGTACTGCTCACATTATATAAATGACGTGTCTTTGCCAAATAAAACGTTATCATATACAGTACGTTATTTATGCATGTGTTTGAGAGGTGGATGGTTATGGGGTCCCTCGGTGCACCGTTGATGTTACAGTATTATGTACATCAAGTCTTTGCAACGATGGCGGGCGGACCACTCTGTAAGCAACCATAACTCTATTTTGATTATTAGCTTCAAACGATGGTGGTTGAGAAAATAATCTGGTTTGTTTTCTATTTTCATGGTGTGCTTGTTTTCGCTACCATCGCCTTTTGTTGTCTTGTTTTGATTGCCCTCATCGATAAAGAGGAGGAGTTATTGCTTGCAAACTTTCCAACTCCGCATTTTTGGGGATTCACACAAACCGCACGCCACTCAGAGTCTGCTTTTTAAATGTTAATATTGCCGACGATCACCCTCATTCTATCATAGCGGCCAAAATTGTGATCATGATCAAAATGTAATTAATTCATAACTACTTTGTTCTTCTCACTGTACATAAATACATACACGTTTGTTGATATCCATACATATATCTATATCTATCAATATATATATATATATATATATATATATATATATATATATATATATATATATATATATATATATATATATATATATATATATATATATCAGATCAATAACCAATCCAAAGACATGCACCTGGGGATAGGTTAATTGGCAACACTAAATTGGCCCTATTGTGAGAATGTGTGTGAATGTTGTCTGTCTATCTGTGTTGGCCCTGTGATGAGGTGGCGACTTGTCCAGGGTGTACCCTGCCTTCCGCCCGATTGTAGCCGAGGTAGGCTCCAGCACCCCCCGTTACCCTAAAGGGAATAAGCGGTATAAAATGGATGGCTGGATATATCAATTTTCTACCGCTTATTCCCTTCGGGGTTGCTGGAGCCTAAGGGAATAAGCGGTAGAAAATTGATACATCCAGCCATCCATTTTCTACCGCTTATTCCCTTCAGGGTCGCGGGGGGTGCTGGAGCCTATCTCGGCTACAATCGGGCGGAAGGCGGGGTACACCCTGGACAAGTCGCTACCCCATCACAGGGCCAACACAGACAACATTCATATATATATATATATATATATATATATGTATATATATATATATATATATATATATATATATACATATATATGTGTGTGTATGTGTGCATAAATACACATACATATGTATATAATTAACTGTCAATACAATGTGGAAATGAAAATACAGCTTCATCACTGTTGTTGTAATTTTTGTGCTGAAGTTAATTCTCTATGATTTTAGCTCCACACTTTTTCCTGTTTGTTTTGATATTGTCATTACTGCCCTAAGTGGTGGCAAAGTGTATTACAACTGAGTACCACTGGCGCATACGGCCCACAGCTGAGAAACAGGTGTTTTTTGGAGGCCCCGTAGGAGGTGCTCACAGCCCAACAATGATTAGGGAACACTACAGATCCAAACTGACCACATATATTCCATGTTTGGTCTATGCTTGATAAAATTGGTAAAAAAAAGAGAATTTACCTGATGTAACTTGAGGCTGCTATTCTGCGTGAAGGGGCGTAGGCAGATGTCGCAGGAGAAAACCTTTTCACCGCTGTGCATCTTCAGGTGACTCTTTAAGTAACTTGGTGATTTGAAGCTCTTCCCGCAAAGGCCGCAGGTGTGCAGCTTGTCCATCATGTGGCCTTGCTGATGCGAGCGAAGCTCCATGACGGAGCCCAATTTTAGGCCGCAGAGAACGCACTCGCACGGAACGCTGGCGTGGTGCGTTTCTAGGTGGACGTCCAGCAGATCGACGCAGGACATGGCGGTGCCGCACGCCACACAGGCCTGATTCTTGTCTGTGATGTGGGTCAACTTCTGGTGTGTTCTCAGGGCGCTCTTCTGGGTGAAGGCCTTGCCGCAGGTGTTGCAGACGAAGGGCCGCTCGCCCGTGTGGATCCTCTGGTGACTCTTCAACGCTTCCGACTGGATGAAGGCCTTGCCGCAGGTGTTGCAGACAAAGGGCCGCTCGCCTGTGTGGATCCTCCGGTGACTTTTCAATGTGCTCGACTGGTTGAAGCTTTTGCCGCAGGTGTCGCAGCTGAACGGCTTCGCCCCCGTGTGGATGCGCAGGTGGCGCTGCAGGTTGCAGTTCATGCTGAAGCTCTTGTGGCAGATCTGGCAGCTGTATGTGAGGCCACGTCTGCAAACGCGTTGGCGCGCTCTGACTGCACGCTTGGATGTTCCTGTGTGTCCTGCAGTACTTGCATCTTCCTGCTGAGTGGAGAGAAGGTGGTTAAAGCCTTGTACAGCTTGCCTGTATCATACTGCACACTTTAAAGGTCCCTTATTACACTCTGTTTAAATACTTTTCAGCCATCAACCACCAACTCAAAAAAAGGATTTTACAGGCTGTTTATTGTTTGACGCAAGCGTAATTATTCACATTTTCTCGCCTTTCCTGGGGGTTCCAGGGGGAAAAAAAACGTATGTTGTTCTTACTGGGGTCACATGGGACCACGTCGGTCCTGAGCCAAGTGTCATAAAATTAGCCGTTAAAAAAGGTTTTTTGCAGATGTGCGGCGAAGCCTATTTTTTGCTTCATAACAAAGATTCCCCTCTGGTAGGCGTACACGTGAGGCAGGCTCATCTCGATTGGGTCACGTCAGAGTTATGTTAAATGAGGATATTTTTCCAACGTTCATTTTCATGCATCTCTGTCAAAAGCAAAGTAGTTGGTGATGGTTTACTGCTAATATATCATTGAAAAGTAACTTTGGGCATGATAGGGAACCTTTACAATACCTTAATGGAGAAGTCACCTGAATGTGGGCGTCTGTGTCTTCTAAACTCTGGTCAACAACACACGTGTCCTCTATTGGTGCGAGATGGACACTCTCCTGGGAGACAGACACAGTCCAATGAGATATGTCCTGATTGTTGGAGAAAACCCGGGCGACAAGGAGCATGAGGTCATCTTCAGTACCTTGTACGTTCTGCCCTTGGGGGACCTCTTGACCCCACAGACGCCACCAGCTACAAATGAAAACCAAGTCAGTTTAAACCCCTGTCAGCATTGGCGCCCATTTCTGCGTCACCAGGATAATCCATAATTACGACGACGCTGATAATGATGAGTCACCTCGGCCACGCTTGTTTTTTGAATGCTGCAGGGAGCTGGCGTCCTCTTCTTCGGTGAGGGTGACTTCCACTTCCTCCGTCTCCTCTACGCGACCTACTGTCAGCAACAGACTCAGGTCGGTCTCTGCCGCGTGCAGCTTCTTCCTCAGCTCCTCCACCTCAGCTTCGCCCTGCAACGCCTACGGACAAACGCATGCGCTCATCAGTTATTACTAAACTTGGCTGCTGGCGTTACACGAAACATTAAAGTGATAAATACGTCAAAGTGCACCAGAGAAGAACATTCGTAGAAAAGCTGGCAGATCTTCTCCACCACCTCTTGGGCCAGAGACGTAATGAATGTGCTGAGAGGAAAGACCACCTAATGGGGGACAACAACACACCTTTACCCCATCTTACCGGTACATCATATATACTTGCACACACAAATTATGGGTAATACATTAGAGATGTGATGTTTGGGAACAAATCGAGTCTTTTGAACATCTCTTTTAAGTGAATGATGAAAAATCTATTGTCATTTCTGAGCCGTTTTTAATGCACATGCAAATTTAGCGTTGGCAATTGCCCACTGTGTGCCACCCGACTTCCCCTACATCGGGGTGCACAATACGTTGATCACTGTTAGTGTGAGTCAGTGTCTTTCAAACCTTTTTTTAGCCAAAGCACATTATTTGCATTGAAAAAATCCGGAGGCAGACCACCAGCAGAAATCATTAAAAAAGTAAACTCAGGTGACAGTAAAAAATGTTGTTGGATATGACTTTAAACCAAGCATGCATCAATATAGCTCTTGTCTCAAAGTAGGTGTACTGTCACGACCTGTCACATCACGCCGTGACTCATTTTGACTTTTTTGCTGTTTTCCTGTGTGTAGTGTTTTAGTTATTGTTTTGCGCTCCTATTTTGGTGGCGTTTTCTCTTTTTTGGTTATTTTCTGTAGCAGTTTCATGTCTTCCTTTGAGCGATATTTCCCAGATCTACTTTATTTTAGCAATTAAGAATATTTCAGTTATTTTTATCCTCCTCCAGTGTCGGTGCGCATACCGCTTTTCGAAAGTCATGTGACCGATCATGAGCTGTTTTGGTCACGTGACCGATACGCGAACTGTCTTTATAAGGAAGCGCATCTGTCAACCAAATGCTGCTGCCAACAGAATCGCCGCACTTCTGTCGTTGGTCATTTGTAATTTATCGTCGTCGGAGATCATTTTCCATCGTGTGGGAATATTTTAATCATATATCGTAAAAAAAGGTATTTGTGTTCATTTGCTTGTCGTTTCATCCTGTTCGCTCAAAGTTTCCGGCATTGTCCCACCCACACAACCATCCGATTGGTTACATTAAAAAACGGTTACAACCAATCTCTTCGATAGCTCAGTTGGTAGAGTGAAGGACCGTAGTTGTTCATGCTGAATTCCTTAGGGCAGTGGTTCTCAAATGTGGGTACGATTACCCCTGGGGGGACTTGAAAGTATGCCAAAGGGTACGTGAGATTTTTTTTAAATATTCTAAAAATAGCAAAAAATTCAAAAATCCTTTATAAATATATTTATTGAATAATACTTCAACGAAACATTAATGTAAGTTCATAAACTGTGAAAAGAAATGCAACAATGCAATATTCAGTGTTGACAGCTAGATTTTTTGTGGACATGTCCCATAAATATTGATGTTAAAGATTTATTTTTTTGTTAAGAAATGTTTAGAATTAAATTCATGAATCCAGATGGATCTCTGTTACAATCCCCAAAGAGGGCACCATAAGTTGATTACTTCTATGTGTAGAAATCTTTATTTATGAATGAATCACTTGTTTATTTTTACATTTTTCAAGTTTTTAGTTATTTTTATATATCTTTTTCCAAATAATTCAAGAAAGACCACAACAAATGAGCAATATTTTGCACTGTTATACAATTTAATAAATCAGAAACTGATGACATAGTGCTGCATATTACTTCGTTATCTCTTTTTTCAACCAAAAATGCTTTGCTCTGATTAGAGGGTACTTGAATTAAAAAAAATGTTCACAGGGGGTACATCACTGAAAAAGGTTGAGAACCACTGCCTTTAGAGCACTTGTTCAAATCCAGTTTAAACCCATTACCTTTTTACCGTGAATTGATTAACGTGGACCCTGATTTAAACAAGTTGAAAAACTTATTCGGGTGTTGCCATTTAGTGGTCAATTGTACAGAATATGTACTGTACTGTGCAATCTAATAATACAAGTTTCAATCAATCAACAGTGCGTATTCAGAAAGCATGTAAAAAAAAAAAAAAAAATTTAATTAAAAAAAATTCCCAGTCCACAAGTATCCTCATTCACAACACGTTCTCTTAGATTTCCATGTTATGATACATGTTCACATCATTTATTGACTGTATCTAAAAAAGATAAAAATATATTTTTATTTAAATGAAGATATGAAATAATCCTAAATGAAATACAATGACTTGGTTTATATTATTGTACATACTAGGTCAGGGGTCAGCAACCTTTTTGAAAGCAAGAGCTACTTCTTGGGTACTGATTAATGGGAAGGACTACCAGTTTGATACACACTTAAATAAATTGCCGGAAAAAGCCAATTTACTCAATTTACCTTTAACTCTATGTTATTAATACTAATTCATTATATTTATCTTTGTGGAAACACTGATCCTCTTAATGATTTGTCACAATAAATATAATAGAAACAGATAAATATATATTAAAAAAGGGTATTTCTGTCTGTCATTCCGTCGTACATTTTTTTCCTTCAACGGAAGGTTTTTTGTAGAGAATAAATGATGAAAAAAACACTTAATTGAACAGTTTAAAAGAGGAGAAAACACGAAAAAAATGAAAATGTAATTTTGAAACATAGTTTATCTTCTATTTTGACTCTTTAAAATTCAAAATTCAACCAAAAAAAATAAAGAGAAAAACTAGCTAATTCGAATCTTTTAGAAAAAATTAAAAAAAAATGTTTATGGAACATCATTAGTATTTTTTCCATCCATCCATTTTCTACCGCTTATTCCCTTTTGGGGTCGCGGGGGGCGCTGGCGCCTATCTCAGCTACAATCCGGCGGAAGGCGGGGTACACCCTGGACAAGTCGCCACCTCATCGCAGGGCCAACACAGATAGACAGACAACATTCACACTCACATTCACACACTAGGGCCAATTTGGTGTTGCCAATCAACCTATCCCCAGGTGCATGTCTTTGGAAGTGGGAGGAAGCCGGAGTACCCGGAGGGAACCCAGAGGGGTTAGTGCGTCTGCCGCACAATACGAAGGTCCTGCAGTCCTGGGTTCAAATCCAGGCTCGGGATCTTTCTGTGTGGAGTTTGCATGTTCTCCCCGTATTTTTTCCAGATTAAGAATAATCTTACAATTTTGATAACATGTTTTAAATAGTTTAAAATCCAATCTGCACTTTGTTAGAATATATAACATATTGGACTAAGCTATAATTCTAACAAAAACAAATCATTATTTCTTCTAGATTTTCCAGAACAAAAATTTTAAAAGAAATTCAAAAGACTTTGAAATAAGGTTTAAATTTGATTCTACAGGTTTTCTAGATTTTCCAGAATATTTTTTTTTATTTTAATCATAAGTTTGAAGAAATATTTCAGAAATATTCTTGGTCGAAAAAACAGAAGCTAAAACAAATAATTAATTTAAAATGTATCTATTCTTTACAATAATTTTTTTTTTTTTTTTTTTACCTGAACATTGATTTGAATTGTCAGGAAAGAAGAGGAAGGAATTTAAAAGGTAAAAAGGTCCCAAAATCATTTTTAAGGTTGTATTTTTTCTTTAAAATTGTCTTTCTGAAAGTTATAAGAAGCAAAGTAAAAAAATAAATGAATTTATTTAAACAAGTCTTTAAAATATTTTCTTGGATTTTCAAATTCTATTTGAGTTTTGTCTCTCTTGGAATTAAAAATGTCGAGCAAAGCGAGACCAGCTTGCTAGTAAATAAATACAATTTAAAAATTAGAGGCAGCTCACTGGTAAGTGCTGCTATTTGAGCTAATTTAAGAACAGGCCAGCGGGCTACTCATATGGTCCTTACGGGCACCGTGTTGGTGACCCCTGTACTAGGTCATAAAGTCAGTGTCAGTTTAGTCGGCCCATAGGTTGCCTGTAGGGATTTTCAATGTCCAGCAGATGTCAGTATTTAGTGACACAGTATCGACACAGTATCAATTCAGTTTTGCTATGTATCGAAACGCTACATGACGCCTCATCAACCCATCACTAGTTTCCGGGCCTGACCCGGCCCTTGGACAGCATGTTGCACAGCGCTGGATTAATATCAGGAAGCTAACATGCTAGCTCTTCTATTTTTATAAACGACCTTTCTGCTGCTGAAATCAGGCCAGGCAGGAGGAAGATTCAAGATAATAAAATATAAAAAAATAAAACGACAGAAATGGTTAGTTTGTCACATGTAAAAGTACCTCATCGCCAGAAGACACTTGCACGTTATTGTCCTCGCTTCGTAACTCGTTTTGTGGACTCTTCCTCATTGAAGCACCGATAACTTTTTTCATTTCACTCACTGTAGCGTCAACCATTTGCTGCAAAATGGACACCACCCGCACCTCCAAGTCTGACATTATGAAACAAAACCTCACTTACTTAAAGCCACACTCAATATAATAACTATTATATAGCCAATGTATTAGCAAGAAAGGAAGCACCGCTCAACACAAACCAGGAAGTGACGTTTTTTGCTCTGTGTTATCAAACTAAAAGCAGGTTTTAGTTTTAGGTTATAATACCAACGTTCGTAATGTATGACATCAACTTTAAAATAATATTACTATGCATGTCACCAAAGTTCAAACAAAGTCAGAAGACCGTGTCAAAAGTAATGTAAGTGTACTACTTTAAAACGGAAGTAACATCTACCACTTCCTGTTTTGTTCACGTTAGTTTTAAAAAATAAAATAAAATAAGTAATTATTTAAAAAAATGTATTACTTTGTAATTCCTGGTTTGCATTTTCACATTTTTAATAACCTATTCAACTAATTGATGGTGTTGTGTGCCCAACTTGTCACTTATTAGTTGGTGCACTTTAAGCTTAATAATACATAAAGAAAGGTTATATTGTCGTTTTCTGCCTTTTATTCCCGCTCTTACTTTCTTAACTTGAATCCATTATATTAACAAATATGTTATAATGAACAATTACAATCAGGGTGGTCTAAACTTTCTTGATTTCACTACACTAAACACCATGAATTAATTTACGTGGACCCCGACTTAAACAAGTTGAAAAACTTATTCGGGTGTCACCAATTATACGGAATATGTATTGAACTGTGCAATCTGCTAATCAATCAATCACCTTTAAAATTACTTGGATCAGACACTATTAGAAAGACCCTACCTCAATTTGGAACTTCATTTCTCATCATGTATTTTCCAACCCTGGAGGCTTAAAATTTTTGTTATTGTGTAACTCTAACATAGATAGGATTCCTGTTGCTCTTTCAAACGTCCACAAACAAGCCCTTCTGGCATGGTCTCTTATATACAAGCACTATTTCTCACCTACCAAATATTTCATTTAGAACAATAAAGACATATGTCACAAAAGGAAATCTCTTTTCCTCAACAGTTGGTTCAACAATTATATTATTTTAGTGAGTCAGCTTTTCAATAAGGAAGGTCAACTTTTTAATGACCAATAATTGCTCAACCATTTTCAGGTCCCTGTGACTCCCAAACAATTTGCCATTGTATTTGGTACCATTCCAACAGGTGTTGTTATGTTGTACAGGGCTTACACATCTTCTATTTCTGCTGTAAAAAATTGTGAATGATCTGCTTGACACTCCTGTGGGAAAACTTTGCTTTGATTAGAAAAATAACGGAAAAATCCGCAGCTTATTCCAAAATGATTGTGTGTCTGTCTTCTATGTAATTACACTCTGTAATAATGTTGAGAATGACATCTGTTGGGTCAAAACGTGATCCCTTCCTAACAGGTATTTACATACCAAGAAAGTCAAAGAGATAAAATCATTCATCGTTATTACCATGTAAAGACTGTGATGGTTAGATACAAGAAGAACATCGATGTTACCTGCACCTTATGTATCATGCATCCAGAGACTTTACCACCAAGTTTTAGACTTGTGAAAGCACTCGATCACTATGGCAAGGTATCTGTCGCTTCATCCTGGTAAATATTCATGACAAATTTGTGCTTTGTTTTAAAGATGTGATATTTGGTTTTACACCGTATGAACAAAATTTTGAAAATGAATTTTACCTTTGCAACCTCATTATTCTATTGGCTAAGTTTTATATTGATAAATGTAAGTTTCTCAATACCCAACCTGTCTTTTGTGCCTTTAAAAAAGATTTAGAACTCTACATTAAAACAGTCTCCACCTCTAACAGAAAAGCTGTGAAAACGATGATACTGTGTTCCAAATTTAAGTTATTTACTGAAATTGAGTGAGCCTAAGACTTTGTACTTTGTTTATAATATATACATGTGTGTGTATATATATATATATATATATATATATATATATATATATATATATATATATATATATATACACACACACATGTATATATATAAATGTAGGTGTGGGAAAAATCACAAGACTACTTCATATCTACAGAACTGTTTCATGAGGGGTTCCCTCAATTATCAGGAGATTTTAATGGAAGTATTCACATACAATGGTTTATATAGGGCACAGAGTGGGTGGGTACAGGCAGGCGTAGGGTGTGGTGATTGGCTCATGTGTTACCTAGGAGGTGTTTCCGTCTGTGGCGGCATGTTGAAATGATTTCACTGCGCTTGTTGAGGGATGATAGATCTGGATGATATATAATAAACAGTTTCTCTTTTAAGCATAGGTTGCATCTTTTATTACCACTGTTGTAAGGTGTAGAGATGAAGTAGTCTTGTGATTTTTCCCACACCTACATATTGCGCTCTACCACGGTATCGAGCACTATTCTCTGGATAATCCAATCAAGACATATATATATATTTATATATATATATTTTTTTTGTATTCTATTTTAACTTTTAAAGTTACAACCCCCTGGCGCTGTTTTATTTTGTACTGTTTGTGTACTGTTTTTGATTATAGTTTCTCGTCTGTTTGTTTGTAAATGTTGAAATTCATAAATGAAAGTAAAAAAATAAAAAAATAAAAAACTTTCTTAACTTCCTCGTGTACAACACATAACACATGTCCTGTGTCCCCCATCCTTAAATTCCCCCAACAATGATTCCGGTATTGTCTTGTGATACGAGTAACCAATACATGACATATAGTGTTATTTAAATAGAAAAAAATCAAGATACTAAATCTAAAGTACCAGTAGAGTGAAAAAACAAGATGACTTCCATCCATCCATCCATCTTCTTCTTCCGCTTATCAGAGGTTGGTCGCAGGGGCAGCAGCCTAAGCAGGGAAGCCTAGACTTCCCTCTCCCCAGCCACTTTGTCTTGCTCTTCCCGGAGGATCCCGAGGCGTTCCCAGGCCAGCTGGAAGACATGGTCTTCCCAACGTGTCCTGGGTCTTCCCCGTGGCCTCCTACCGGTTGGACGTGCCCAAAATACCTCCCTCAGGAGGCGTTCGGGTGGCATCCTGACCTGATACCCGAACCACCTCATCTGGCTCCTCTTGGTGTGGAGGAGCAGCGGCTTTACTTTGAGTTCCTCCCGGATGACAGGGCTTCTCACCCTATATTTAAGGGCGCGCCCCGCCACCCGGCGGAGGAAACTAATTTCGACTGCTTGTACCCGTGATCTTATCCTTTCGGTCATGACCCAAAGCTCCCGACCATAGGTGAGGATGGGAACGTAGATCGGCCGGTAAATTGAGAGCTTTGCCTTCCGGCTCAGCTCCTTCTTCACCACAATGGATCGCATTACTGAAGACGCCGCACCAAACCGCCTGTCGATCTCACGATCCACTCTTCCCCCACTCCTAAACAAGACTCCTAGGTACTTGAACTCCTCCACTTTGGGCAGGGTCTCCTCCCCAACCGGAGATGACACTCCACCCTTTTCCGGGAGAGAACCATGGACTCGGACTTGGAGGTGCTGATTCTCATTCAGGTCGCTTCACATTCGGCTGCGAACCGATCCAGTGAGAGCTGGAGATCCCGGCCAGATGAAGCCATAAGGACCGCATCATTTGCAAAAAGCAGAGCCCTAATCCCGCAGCCACCAAACCGGAACCCCTCAACGCCTTGACTGCGCCTAGAAATTTTGTCCATAAAAAGCTTTCAACAGAATCGGTGACAAAGGGCAGCCTTGGCGGAGTCCAACCCTCACTGGAAACGTGTCCGACTTACTGTCGGCAATGCGGACAAAGCTCTGACACTGATCGTACAGTTCGATACCCCATACTCTCTGAGCACTCCCCATAGGACTTGCCGAGGGACACGCTCGAATACCTTCTCCAAGTCCGCAAAGCACATGTAGACTGGTTGGGCAAACTCCCATCCACCCTCAAGGACCCTGCCAAGAGTATAGAGCTGGTCCACAGTTCCACGACCAAGAAAAAAAAACACACTGTTCCTCCTGAACCCGAGGTTCGACTATCCGGCGTAGCCTCCTCTCCAGTACTCCTGAATAAACCTTACCAGGAAGGCTGAGGAGTGTGATCCCACGATAGTTGGAACACCACCTCCGGTTCCCCTTCTTAAAGAGAGGGACCACCACCCCGGTCTGCCAATCCAGAGGTACCGCCCCTGATGTCCACACGATGCTGCAGAGTCTTGTCAACCGGTGCCTGTCGGGGCGGTAATCCCAGAACCCGTTGGTCGACACCAGCGGTGAGGGATGCCGTTAAGCTGAAGGAGTCCTATCGGGTTCTTTTGGCTCATATAACTCCGGAGGCAGTAGACAGGTACTGACAGGCCAAGCGGTGTGCAGCTTCACTGGTCGCGGAGGCAAAAACTCGACATGGGAGGAGTTCGGAGAAGCCATGGAAAACGACTTCCGGACGGCTTCGAAGCAATTCTGGACTACCATCCGCCGCCTCAGAAAGGGGAAGTAGTGCACTGTCAACACTGTGTATGGTGCAGATGGTGTTCTGTTGACCTCAACTGCGGATGTTGTGGATTGGTGGAAGGAATACTTCGAAGACCTCCTCAATCCCACCAACACGTCTTCCTATTAAGAAGCAGTGCCTGGGGAATCTGTGGTGGGCTCTCATATTTCTGGGGCTGAGGTTGCTGAGGTAGTTAAAAAGCTCCTCGGTGGCAAGGCCCCAGGGGGGATGAGGTCCGGCCGGAGTTCCTTAAAGCTCTGGATGCTGTGGACTTTATATGCTTAATTGTGTTTCATTGTATCCATTAAAACAAATCCAATTGTATTAACAATCGACAAAGTATGTGAAAATACCGCTTTAACTTCACAAAATATTAAAAACCATTTTGATTAATCCGCTCCAAAAATATTCTGCAATTTCCGAAGATTCTACATCCCTGGAGTAATGCTTCTGCACGTTGACTATGTTACCAGATCAGTCATACTGGAAATACGCAACAATTGGAAAGAGATGTGCTGTTTATCATTCAAAGTCATTATGTAAGACAGGAACACATTTGCTTGGATCGTAAATAAATAGCTAACCAGATTGAGGGTCCTCTACTGCGCCCGTTATACTCTCTAAAGACATACAGAAACCGCCAACAATACTAAATGTATATGCCATGGTCTGAAAACTAACCAATTTGAGCGTTATTTGCGTTTCAAAAAGATTAAAAACTTTTAAAAGATTAAAAACCTTGAATAAGTGCTTCATGAGATATTTTGCATGTATACGGAATCAAATTAAATTATGCTGTCATTTTTGTATGGAAACTGAAAGTAGGAATATCAACTCTTTCACACTTAATTTCAATTCAATAATTATGATGTTACTGATGTATTAATCTGCTGAAATTTAAGCCATGCATTGCTCAACAATAAACGATCTTGGACATGAGAAGACGCAAACGTTCGATCTGTTTTTGTTATTTTACAGTTGTTTTAAATGCTACCCAGAGCTCCCTCACCTTTGTAATCCTTGCTACTGGTCCAGATTTTCCTAAGTCAGGCGCTGGTAACTTTATCAAAGTTGAAAAAAAGTCATGACAGAATCAAGACTAATTTGAATGTATTAATTTAAAGTATCGCGAGTTTTATCGAACAACCGAAAATTAGGCGTACCACTTCCTGTTAGAAGCCCGCTCGTTTTTGGGGGATTTTTTTATTTTTATGAAACATATCTATATATTGTTTTCCTGAGTTATTTAAAGTATATAAACATTTAATAATTCTGGTAAAATAAATTTAAATATCATTGTAACCTATTTTGTTTTTTTATGAACGACAGCACTTTGGAAACAAAGCAAAAATGGATGAAGTCAAGAAATGACCGTTTGCTGCGCAAACAGGATTAGAAACTGAAATCATAAATCTATGTCCTCCCTGCGATTTAAATTGGATGAAGATGTAATAATTTTGGACTCCCTGATATAATTTTAAAATTTGTATAATACACAATTTTTTTCACTAACAGCAGCACTCCTTAAACGCATACAAATTGATGACATGTTGCTGCGCAAACAGGATTAGAAACTGGAATCTTGAAACAATGTTTAAAAGTGAGACATTTTGAACCTAGAGTATAATCTCATCACATTTTGTTGTATAGAAACTAAAAGTAGAACTAATTAATTTTGGGTTTAGATCAAAGGGAACACAATACAACAGTAAAATATCAAGTTTCATTTATTAGGATGTGAGCGTAAGCATCATATTTATATTAGGGCTGTCAACATTATTGAGTTAACTCATGTGATTAATCAAAAAATATTGCATTAATCATGTACACACTTGAGATTAATTATGCATTTTTTCTTGTATGTACAAGCTCTTTTACCTTAACTGTAATACGGTCAATGATCAGATCAATGCATATGTCGCTACAAAAATGAGTGAGGAGACTCCGACTTGTGTGCTCGCTGGCACATTTCACCCCAAAATGACATGTGTCCAAGTAAAACGTTCCTGGGTAACATTCTGACAATTACATTTAGTTTGTGTACACTTATGGAGGTTTTGGGACAATTTTAGAATACATGCCTGGAATTAAACCCAATTCCAAAATGTGATTAATCCAAAATGCAATTAATCATGATTAATCAAAATTCCCAAACGTGATTAATCACGATTAACCCAAATTCCCAAATGTGATTTGTTATGATTAATCCAAATTCCAAAATTTGATTTATCGTGATGAGTCTAAATTCCAAAATGTGATTAGCATGATGAATCCAAATGCCAAAATGTGATTAATCATGATTAATCCAAATTCTAAAATGTGATTAATCATGATTAATCTAAATTCCTAAATGAGATTAATCATGATTAACTCAAATTTCAAAATGTGAACAATCATGACTAATCCAAACTCCAAAATGTGATTTATCATGAATAACCCAAATTACAAAATGTGAATAATCATTTGCCAGACCTAGTAAAAAATTGAGTCACGTGTATGAGGTCACCGGCACGTTCTGGGTGCAGGCGTGTCTCTTCAGCAAATTCCAAAATGTGATTAATCATGATTAATCCAAATTCCAAAATGGGATTAATCATGATTATCAAAATTCCAAAATGTGATTAATCCAAATTCTAAAATGTGATTTATCATGATTAATCCAAATTCTAAAATGTGATTTATCATGATTAATCCAAATTCCAAAATGTGAATAATCATTTGCCAGCCATAGTAAAAATATTGAGTCACGTGTACGAGATCAGCAGCGCATTTTGGGCGCAGGCGTGTCTGTTGAGCAAATTCCAAAATGTGATTAATCATGATTAATCCATCCATCCATCCATCCATCCATCCATTTTCTACCGCTTATTCCCTTTTTTGGGGTCGCGGGGGGCGCTGGCGCCTATCTCAGCTAGAATCAGGCGGAAGGCGGGGTACACCCTGGACAAGTCGCTACCTCATCGCAGGGCCAACACAGATAGACAGACAACATTCACACTCACATTCACACACTAGGACCAATTTAGTGTTGCCAATCAACTTATCCCCAGGTGCATGTCTTTGGTCCAAATTCTAAAATGTGATTTATCATGATTAATCCAAATTCCAAAATGTTATGAATTATTTGCCAGCCTTAGTAAAAATATTGAGTCACGTGTACGAGGTCAGCAGCGCATTTTGGGCGCAGGCGTGTCTGTTGAGCAAATTCCAAAATGTGATTAATCATGATTAATCCAAATTCTAAAATGTGATTTACCATGATCAATCCAAATTACAAAATTTGCTGAATTATTTGCTAGCCTTAGTAAAAATATTGAGTCACGTGTACGAGGTCAGCAGCGCATTTTGGGCGCAGGCGTTTCTGTTGAGCAAATTCCAAAATGTGATTAATCATGATTAATCCTAATTCTAAAATGTGATTTATCATGATTAATCCAAATTCCAAAATTTGATGAATTATTTGCCAGCCTTAGAAAAAATATTGAGTCACGTGTACGAGGTCACCAGCACGTTCTGGGCGCAGTCGTGTCTCTTGAGCTGCCTGGAGTCGGAGAAGCCGAGCCCACAGGTGTGGCAGACGTAGGGCCGCTCCCCCGTGTGCACCTGCATGTGGAACTTGACGTGGCCGAGCTGCCGGAAGCGCACGCCGCACACCTCGCACTGGTACGGCTTCTCGCCCGTGTGGATCCTCAGGTGTCGGCGGTAGTTGGTGTAGACCCGGAAGGCCTTCCCGCAATGCTCGCACCTGTGAGGCTTCTCGCCCGTGTGCTGCAGTTTGTGCGACTTGAGGGCGTGCTGGATGATGAAGGTCTTGCCGCACACGTCGCAGGCATAGGGCCGCTCCCCCGAGTGCGTCCTCAGGTGGTAGTCGAAGGTGGCTTTGTAGAGGAAGGCCTTGCCGCACACGTGGCAGGTGTACGGCGTGCGGCCCGCGTGCACCTGCTCGTGTTTCTTGAGGGAGGCCGCCGAGTGGAAGCCCCGCTGGCAAGTCTGGCAGGTGAAGGGCGTCACCTCCACTGTGGTCCTGTCCCGCCGGAAGATTACCGTGCGGGACGCACGCGCACCTGCCCGCCTGCGCGCCGCCTGGCCGTGGCCGTCCCCCGGTAGGTGGACCAGCTGCTGGTGCTTCTGGAGCTGGCAGTTGTAGAGGAAAGTCTTTCCACAGAGGTCGCACATGAAGGTCTTGGATGCGCCGTGGAGCAGCATGTGGGCTTTCAGCTTGTCCTGCACGAAGCTCACGCCGCACACGTGGCATTTGAACGGACGCTCTCCTGTATGGATGCGGGAGTGCCGCTTGAGGTTCTGCCGCAGTGTGAAGCCGGCGCCGCACGTCTCGCACGTGAACATCTTCCCCCGGTGCACGGCCATGTGCGTGCCCAGCGAGCGCTTCTTGGCGAAGGCCTTGCCACACACGCCGCACTTGTGAGGATACTCGCCTGTGTGGACGCTACGGTGGCCGCGCAGCGCCACGGCGTAGCGGAAGCCCTCGCCACACTCCTCGCACTTGTGCGGTTTGTCGGCGCTGTGGACCACGCAGTGGGCCTGTAGGCGCTGGCGGCTCTTGAAGGCCTTGCCGCAGGTGGCGCAGGCGAAGGGCCGGGCGTCTCGGTGGACCAGTTCGTGGGACTTGAGGAGCATCTTGCTCTTGAACGCCTTCTCACAGATCGCGCACGCGAAGCTCTGCCGCTCCCTCTCCTCGTGCCGCAGCAGGTGGCGCTCCAACGTGGCTGCGTTGCGGAAGGTCCTGGGGCAGCGGGGACAGGTGGAGGGCTCCTTGTGGGTGTCCGCGTGCTTCGTCAGGTGAAGCTGGCGGCTGAAGCTCTTGCTGCACACGTCACATTCAAAGACCTTCTTCTGGACCGCAGCTTGGAGACACTCAGTGGGCAGGGTCGTGACGACATCACCTGCTAAAGTTTTGCATGAAATGTAAAGGACATGAATCATCTTTGCATTTAATTTCTGCAGCACCTCACCTTCTGGTCTGCTGGACGATGATGTCACCTCCTCAGTCTGGTCTGCAACATCTGAATTGAACCTCATGTTGAATTGACTCTCCTGATATTTTGTTGAGCTTTTATTAGTGGTGTCCCGATCCAAAATGAATATCTGATATTGATGCGATATCAGCAAAAAACAAGTATCCGATGGTATCCACTTGTATCTAAATCAGTGGTTCTTAACCTGGGTTCGATCGAACCCTAGGGGTTCGGTGAGTCGGGCTCAGGGGTTCGGCGGATGTCGAGACACACCCGACTCATCGTGTATATAAAAACTTCTCCCTATTGGCGTATTACGGATACGGCAACAGCAGAAGTCAGACTGATTTGCAGGTGTGTAATTTGTTGTGAGTTTATGCACTGTGTTGGTTTTATTGGTTGAACAAGGTGATGTTCATGTACAGTTCATTTTGTGCACCAGTAAAAAAACATAATAGCACTTTAGTATGGGGAACATATTCACCATTAATTAGTTGCTTATTAACATGCAAATTAGCAAAATATTAGCTCTTTACTAGTCATTAAGTACTTATTAATGCCTTATTCAGCATGGGCTTATTATAACCCTAACCCTCCAACCCTGGCCCTAACCCTGTAACCCTAACCCCAACCCTAACCCAATAACTCTAAATTAAGTCTTTGTTACTTAGAATATGTTCCCTTAGTGTCCAAAAAACTCTAAATTAAGTCTTTGTTACTTAGAACACGTTCCCCATACTAAAGTTTTACCAAATACATATAACTTTGTCTTGAATTTGTAAAAAAAAAGGAGGGTTCGGTGAATGCGCGTATGAAACTGGCGGGGTTCGGTACCTCCAACAGGGTTAAGAACCACTGATCTAAATAATAAATAAAATAATAAACTGTTTCATTCAACTGAAACCGTTGGAGTATTAAAAATGTTCGGCTCCACCGGGAATCATGAACTCCCCAAAAAATGAAAATCAAAAATATCCCAGATTATCCCAAATTCCAGGAAAATGAATGGGACAATTCTTTAACATGCACAATTCCCACATTTCTCAACCGGTTCGAATCGTTCCTCCATCCACACACTCCACTCACCTCGGACAATTTAACTACAATTTCCCAAGTTCAAAACAACTCTAGGAATAACCGGTTTCCAACACCCCTAATTTCACCACTTCCTTGAAAGTTTTCACAGTCCACATTCTTTCGACCATGTTTGACTATTCCACCTTCAAATAATTTTTTCTTAGTTGGGACAACAAAAGTTATCAATTGTTTTGTATGAATTCACAGTTTTCCCCCAAACCCCAGGAATTACAAAATACCCATTCTCAATTCAAACTTACTACGTCAACATTTTTTAACCGTTTCCAAAAATTCCAACACCAACCCATTCATATTATCTAGGACGGGCCTGGGCCATTATTTTCACTGGGGGGCCAAATTTAGAGAAAAAATGTGTCTGGGGGCCAGTATATCTATTTTTAAGAACATTAATACAAAACCTCACAATAATGTCTGATTGAAAGCTAAAAACGTTATGACAGACCGCTTTAAAAAACAGAATGGAATTTTAAATGAGACACCCAGAATGTACATGAAAATGAATGTGGGATTTACAATATTAACTATGAACGATAAAACACTAAATATTGACAACATATGAACGTCACATCCCCTCTTCATGGATATATTTTACAATCAAGCGAAACGCAACAAAAATGCAAAAAATACGGCAAAAAATGAATGCGAAGGGTAAAAAAAAAAAAAACATCTACTATGTTATAAATATCTGATATATAACTAAGCTTTAGGACTTTGTTGTAAACATCTCCTTCCGCGTCTGTCCCTGACACCCGCATTTCAGGCTGGCCGCTCTGGAAATACTCTGTGAAAACGCACCCCACCCACACTGCTTGGTGCCTTGTCTGAGCTGCTGTGACTTAGATTACCAAGGTAACTTGTATATCCTGCAAAAGCACAGATTCCAACCATTGAAATACTTTGTATAGTTCAAAACTTACAGTCATTTGAAAACATCACTGCACATCATAATGTTTCCATCTTAAAGATTTAAAAAAATGATTGGGGAATGTCCGGCGGGCCAGATTGAAAAGCTTAATGGGCCGCATGCGTTCCCCGGGCCTTATTTTGCCAAGGTCGGATCCAGGAAAATTGTGTTAGTATCAATATTTTGGAAAATTCCCGGTTTTCCCGAAATTCACATTCAAACGATAGTTCTCGAAAACATACAATCGACTGCATACGCCACATTTCTTGTCCGATTCATAACGTTCCAACATCCACACACTTCACTCAACCTGGACATTCACACATTTTTGGTCACTACGTGTTGTCAAAAACTATTAGCTCGCCACTTCAGCGAAAAAACGCCATAAGTCCATTCCAGACAATTAATTATAAATTCGTTAGTGTTTTGCATATCTACCATTGTTCTCTGTTGGAGCTGAGATAGGCACCAGTGCCCCCGCGACCCCAAAGGGAATAAGCGGTAGAAATGGATGGATGGAAAACCTTTTCTGATGTTTCCACATTACAAAATAATAAAAGTACATCGTATGATTTGTGCTGATATTTTATCAGATTAACATCAAGGCTCCAATATGGGTATCGTATCAGAAGTGAAAAGGTTGTATCGGGACACCTCTAGTTTTACTGCACCTCACATTCAAATACTTGCAACATGCACCTTCATCCTGTCCACCGTCTCCATCAGCAGCCGCTGACTCTTCCTCAGCTGATTTGACCAGCGTCCCAAAGGGCTTCAAGGTGAAGATCCATCCGGTCTGCTCGTTCAGCACAGGGCATCCATTCAAAACATTTTCTCTCCACGTTCTGGCATTGTCAAAGTTGTCTGTCAGGGCCTTCAGCTCGCACTCCAGCTGACACACCTTGTCCCTAAGTGCCAGCTTCTCCTTGTTCTCCGCCGCAAACAGCTGCTGGAAAACGGCGTCGATCTTTCTGCTGGCCTCCCGAGCCAACGTGTCCACCACTTTGTCCAATCCTGGCTAAATAGGGAAAACGTTTAATTATGTGACGCAAGTAAGGAATGTTCCAACCACACGTTTCGATAAAAATGTTCAATGAGAGTGTCAATAACAGACATTCTTGAACCAACCTATTACAACAAACAATCAGGGCTCGAATTTAACCACCGCAACTGCGGCAAAAGCCCTGTCATTTTCCGTCATGCCCTAAAAAATTGACCAACATTTGCGGCGAGAACACGCCGTGACCACCATTGACTTTTTACTTGTTAATGAACGCGGGATTTAACAATAAACGGTATAATGATAATTCGCAATGAAATTCCAGATGATTAGTAATACGTCTAATTTTTTAATTACCAAAACCCTGTCATTTATTAATGCATTTTAAGCAACACAAAGTCAGGCGAATGCGCACTAGCGTCGTTTGGCTTGATAATCATGGCGGACCAACGACATAGACTTTGCTCGGGACATTACTCCTCTGACTACACGGAGCCAAGTGCTTGGTTTAACGTCGTTTTCCCTCATTTCTCAGCGTGAGCTTAAAAGCCTACTGAAACCCACTACTAACGACCACGCAGTCTGATAGTTTATATATCAATGATGAAATCTTAACATTGCAACACATGCCAATACGGCCGGTTTAGTTTACTAAATTGCAATTTTAAATTTCCTGCGATGTATCCTGTTGAAAACGTCGCGGAATGATGACGCGTATGATGACGCGTGACGTCACGGATTGTAGCGGACATGTTTTTCCAGCACCGCTCACGGCTAAAAGTCATCTCTTTTCATCGCATAATTACACAGTATTCTGGACACCTGTTTTGCTGAATCTTTTGCAACTTGTTCAATAATAATGGAGACTACAAAAAAGAAAGCTGTTGGTGGAAAGCGGTGTATTGCAGATGCCTTTAGCAACACAAACACAGTCGGTGTTTCCTTGTTTACATTCCCGAAGGTGAAGCTTTACTATGGCACAGAGCGGTCAAGCGAACACGGTGAGAAAATTGTGTCTCTTACCGTAGACATGAGCGGAGCTTGCGTCCTCCTGCAGCTGCGGACTATTACCTCCTCCCACCGGAGACACTGGTGGTAACCACACTCGTGGCCACACCCCTCCGACTTTCAGGTACCGTTTAATCTCACTAAAACATTGGTAACACAATAAGCAGATAAGGGATTTTCCAGAATTATCCTAGTAAATGTGTCTAATAACATCTGAATCGCTCCCACTCAGAGGTGGGTAGAGTAGCCAGAAATTGTACTCAAGTAAGAGTACTGTTACTTTAGAGATTTATTACTCAAGTAAAAGTAAGGAGGAGTCACCCAAATATTTACTTGAGTAAAAGTAAAAAGTATGTTGTGAAAAAACTACTCAAGTACTGAGTAACTGAAGAGTAACCTGATTACGGCAACAAATAATGCACAAAAACATAAAAATAGCAATGAGCAAATTCAGAGCCATGATTATCTCTTAAGCAACTAAAACAATAATATATTTTAAATAATAATACATTAAAATAAAAAAATTAAGGCACATTGAGCCACAATAACCTAACAGCACCATAGGCTCAATAGGCATTCATTGATTGATTGATTGAAACTTTTATTAGTAGATTGCACAGTACAGTACATATTCCATACAATTGACCACTAAATGTAACACCCCAATAAGTTTTTAAACTTTAATCAATTACTTAATAAATGACCAAGTCGAGGTGATCTACCTCATATATATATATATATATATATATATATATATATATATATACATACACACACATATCATATACATACATATATATATATATATATATATACATACATTTATATATACAGTATTTAATTTATATTTATTTATTTTGCCGTTTTTGTTGACATGTTAAAGGTGTTTTAATGAATATACATGCATGTTTAACACATAGATTCCTATCTTTCATGAAGACAAGAATATAAATTGGTGTATTACCTTAATTTGATGACTTGCATTTTAGTGGTGATAACGTCCACTTTTTCAAATGGAGGAGAAAAAAAGTTCCTCTTTTCTGTCTAATACCACATGAAAGTCGTTGATTTTTGGCATCTTATCTGTCCAGCTTCCATATTCGTTTTTATACACTTTACAAGAAATACATTTGCGTCAAACTCCGTAGCTTGCTAGCTTGTTTGCTCTGGCTTTCGGAGACTCTTATTTTGTTAGCACAGGCGCGATGGAGCTGCACTTTTATTGTGGAGACAGGAACTGTGCGATCAGTCTTTAGGCTTTTGATGGGAAGTATGGTTGAAATAAAAAGTGTCTTTTTTCCTTTACACTTCTGATTGATTGATACTTTTATTAGTAGATTGCACAGTACAGTACATATTCCATACAATTGACCACTAAATGGTAACACCCCAGTACGTTTTTCAACTTCTTTAAGTCGGGTCATGTGACCGCCTGGCTCTGTTTGATTGGTCCAACGTCACCAGTGACTGCATGTGATTGGTGAAACGCAGGCATGCGCAGATCCTACTTTGAAGCTCTGTCATAAACCAAAACAAACGTTAACAGATTGATAAAAAAAAGTAGCGAGTAGCGAGCTGAATGTAAATAAATGGAGCGGAGTAAAAGTAGTGTTTCTTCTCTATAAATATACTCAAGTAAAAGTAAAAGTATGTTGCATGAAAACTACTCGTAGAAGTACAATTTATCCCAAAAGTTACTCAAGTAAATGTAACGGAGTAAATTTAGCGCGTTACTACTCACCTCTGCTCCCACTGCCCTCACTTTTTTTTTGTAGTCGTTCACCTCACTATCCTCATCCACAAATCTTTCATCCTCGCTCAAATTAATGGGGAAATCGTCGCTTTCTCGGTCCGAATCGCCCTCGCTGCTGGTGGCCATGATTGTAAACGATGTGAGGATGTGAGGAGCTCCACAACCCGTGACATCACTCACACATCGTCTGCTACTTTCGATAAAGACAAGACTTTTTATTAGCGACCAAAAGTTGCGTACTTTATCGTGGATGTTCTCTACTAAATCCTTTCAGCAAAAATAAGGCAATATCGCGAAATGATCAAGTATGACACATAGAATGGACCTGCTATCCTCGTTTAAATAAGAAAATCTCAGTTCAGTAGGCCTTTAAGAGGGCACGGCTGTGTTTAGATGGAGACAGTTGTGGACAATGGCAACACGGTGTGCCAGGGGTTAGTGCGTCTGCCTCACAATACAATACGATGGTCCTGGATTCAATCCTTCGCGCGGGATCTTTCTGTGAGGAGTTTGCATGTTCTCCCCGTGACTGCGTGGGTTCCCTCCGGGTACTCCGGCTTCCTCCCACATCCAAATACATTCACCTGGGGAAAGGTTGATTGACAACACTAACTAAGCCCTAGTGTGTGAATGTGAGTGTTGTCTGTCTGTTGGCCGGTTAATTACGTCCTCCAAGCCGCTAGATGGCGCTAATGTCATTAGGCGCAATGATCAAACAGCCGTCGTCTTGAAAATATCCTGTACTTAGTAATCTTCGGCAGCCAAAGTATAAAACATGGCAACACTAAACTATGAATAAATAATTAAATATGATGGTCACTTAACTGCGCTACGGTAACTTTAGCTCGCTCGTCTACACGACCAGGCGCCATCTTGGTTATGATCGTTTCTATTAACAATTGTCCAGTCTCTTTATAATGGAATATCTCTGTACAACTTCAAACATATATGACATTGTTAAGATGCGTCAATTAACATTACACATGAACAAAAATATACAATAACACAATTTAAACGGCTTACCTTCACTCTCAAACATGATTGATCCGTGGAAGTGTCCTCTTTCGTAGGTCTGAGTAAGTTCAGAGAACCGCGAATAACAGTCTCCAAAATTAGTTTGGTTTGCAAATAAAATACCAAACTCTGTGGCATTTTCACGTCAGATTTATTGCAAAAGGTCTGACATAACAGAGGAGAGCAGAGGGGACTTCTTAGGCTGCTACTTGCAAACGGACACCACAACCGGAAGTGCAAGCTTTGTTCATTTCAAAATAAAATATTTGTGTCTTCGATCATGCTCTGTAAGAGCAGCAAGACAACGCACAGACAAACGTAATACACCCCCCAAAACGGTGAATATATTGCAAGTAGTTCGTTCAAAGTAGTTTAAAAATGATATATTTGTCAGTTTCGAGTGTGAACTTTAAAGATATTTTTGGTGTGAAAGACTTAGCATGAGAGTCTTTTTTTAGACATGATGCAAGATAATCTACATTTCTGATGAGTGTAAAAGCACAGTAAGTGTTCGGACATGTTCTCGTCTAGCAGAAGGAGATGAAGAAGCATGCGAGAGGGCCCTCACGCATCCTGCGGCGCGACGCAGCTGTGCTTCTTGAGTTGCCGCGAGTCGGAGAAGCCGCGTCCGCACTGCTGGCAGGAGTAGAGCTTCTGGCCCGTGTGGACCTGCAGGTGGGACTTGAGCTGGTTGGACTGGTGGAACTTCCTCTGGCAGAAGCTGCACTCGAAGGGCTTCTCCCCCGTGTGGATGCGCACGTGTCGGTAGAAGTTGCCGTCGGTGCGGAAGGCCTTCCCGCACTGGTCGCACTTGTACGGCTTCTCCCCCGTGTGAATGCGCTCGTGCTGCTTGAGGCTCCCAGCTTGGAAGAAGCCCTTGCCGCACACCTCGCACACAAAGGGCTTTTCTCCCAGGTGGCTCCTCTGGTGGTATCGGAAGGAGTACTTGTTGTGGAAGGCTTTGTCGCACAGCTCGCAGTTGAACTCCTTCTGCTCGCTGTGGCTTTTCTCGTGCAGCTTGAGCGAGCAGGCGGCGCTGAAGCTGCTCAGGCAGATCTTGCAGCTGTAGGGCTTGACCAGCAGCTTGTTCCTCTGCGCGGCCGGGAACTTCTTGGGCTTGCCGTCGGCGTGCACGTACTTAAGGTGGATCTGCAGGCGGCAGTTGAAGAGGAAGGTCTTTCCGCACAGGTCGCACATGAAGGGCTTCCTGGCGCCGTGCACCAGCATGTGCGACTTCAGCTTGTTGTTGTCGGAGAAGCTCTTGCCGCAGTCCTGGCAGCTGAAGGGCTTCTCGCCCGTGTGGATGCGCAGGTGTCTCTTCAGGTTGTTGTTGAGGCTGAAGCTGGCGCCGCACACGTGGCAGGTGAACGGCTTCTCGCCCGTGTGCACGGCGCTGTGGCGCTTGAGCGCCGTGCCGGTGCGGTACGGGCGCTTGCACACCTCGCACACGAACGGCGTGACGCCCGTGTGCTTCCTCTTGTGCACCGTCAGCGAGTGGGCGTACTTGAAGGTCTCCTCGCAGTCGGGACATTTGTACTTCTTGTCGCTGGTGTGCACCATCTGGTGGAAGCGCAGCGTGTCCTTGCTCTTGAACTCCTTGCCGCAGGTGGCGCAGCTGAAGGGCCGCTCCTCCGAGTGAACCACCATGTGACCCCGCAGCTGCACGCGGGTCTTGCACGCCTTGTCGCACAGCGGACACTTCAGCATCTCCTTCCACTTCTCGTGGCGCAGCAGGTGGTTCTCCAGCGACTGGCCCACACGGAAGGTCTTGCCGCAGTGCTGGCAGGTGTAGGGCTTGGGCTGCTGGTGGCGCTTGTGGCACTTGAGGTGGTTCTGCAGCGACTGGTCCTTGCGGTACGAACGCTTGCACAGCGGGCACGGGAAGGGCAGCGGCGTCTTGGACTCTTCGTGACGCAGGAGGTGGTTGTCCAAAGACTTCTGCTCCAGGAAGCTCCTCCCGCACTGCTCGCACGGGAACGGCCTCTTGTGGAGCGCCTCGTGCTTCTTCAGGTCGGCTCGCCAGTAGAAGGCGGCGTCACACTCGTCGCAGAAGAACCTCTTGATGGGCCGCGGCTCTTTTTTCCTGAGCCTTCGCCCTTCCGCCTGATCACAGTTCACCTCGTCTATGGTCCTATCAGGTGACTCTGAGAGAGAAGATTCAAAGTCAACAACTTCAGTTTCTTCTGAGTTAATCCAAACCTCTAAAGTCAAACACGGCATTTTTCTTTCTTTTTGTCAAAACAGTCGTCCCTCGCCACATGTGCGGCAAGGCTTTCTTTTTGTTAAAGGCCTACTAAAATGAGATTTTCTTATTTAAACGGGGATAGCAGGTCCATTCTATGTGTCATACTTGATCATTTCGCGATATTGCCATATTTTTGCTGAAAGGATTTAGTAGAGAACATCGACGATAAAGTTCGCAACTTTATGGGTGCTGATAAAAAAGCCTTGCCTTTACCGGAAGTCGCAGACGATGACGTCACAAGGGTGAAGGCTCCTCACGTCCTCACATTGTTTTTAATGGGAGCCTCCAACAGCAACAGCTTTTCGGACCGAGAAAATGACAATTTCCCCATTAATTTGAGCGAGGATGAAAGATTTGTGGATGATGATATTGATAGCGAAGAACTAGAAAAAATAAAAAATAAACATAAAGTAAAAAAAAACGGCGATTGCATTGGGACAGATTAAGATGTTTTTAGACACATTTACTAGGATAATTCTGGGAAATTCCTTATCTTTCTATTGTGTTGCTAGTGTTTTAGTGAGATTAAATAGTACCTGATCGTCGGAGCAGTGTGTCCACGGGTGTCTTGAGGCCAGTGTCTGAGGGAAGTCGACAGCAGATACAAGGACGGCGCAAACTCCACAGATCTCTGGTAAGAGGCGACTTTTTAACACAATTTTCTCACCGAAACCTGCCGGTCAACAAGTGGTCGGAATCCATGTTCGCTTGACCGCTCTGATCCATAGTCAAGCTTCACCTCTGGGAATTTTAAACAAGGAATCACCGTGTGTTTGTGTGGCTAAAGGCTAAAGCTTCCCAACGCCATCTTTCTACTTTGACTTCTCCATTATTAACTGAACAAATTGAAAAAGATTCAGCAACACAGATGTCCAGAATACTGTTTAATTGCGCGATGAAAAGAGATGACTTTTAGCCACAAATAGTGTTGCGCTAATATTTCCTGACAGTCCGTGACGTCACGTGCACGCGTCATTATTCCGCGATGTTTTCAACAAGAAACTACGCGGGGAATTTAGAATTGCAATTTAGTAAACTAAACCGGCCGTATTGGCATGTGTTGCAATGTTAATATTCCATCATTGATATATAAACTATCAGACTGCGTGGTCGGTAGTAGTGGGTTTCAGTGGGCTTTTAAGTACATAACTTCACATGTGTTCATTCATAGTTTTGATGCCTTCAGTGACAATCTACAATGTAAATAGTCATGTAAATAAAGAAAACGCATTGTTTATGAAGTTTGATGTAGTTTCTGTTATTTTAAGAGAGTTCATTGAGAGTCATAATTTAGTCGATTTAATTATGGTACTCAGTAAAAGTTTTATTTTTAAGGCCAAAAAAAGATATGCACTTAGAATTACTTTCTTTAAAACATTTATTCAGTATTTTTTAACTTTAGAAAGATACATGATTGAAAACGATAATGTTGCCAAAAAACATGAAAAAAGATGGGAAATCCTCAAAGGCTTATTTTAAAAATGTAATTATGTTTATAGATATGCAACAACTATTTTGAGTGTACAAAATGAAGGTGTGTGTTGCTAAGTCCGACTTGGACATTATATGGACTATACACAAATGCTTATTATGAAAATGTAATTTTGTTCATAAATTATATGCAATCTGTTGTTTTCCTAATTTTTCGTTGTACGTGGATGAAGGTGTGTGTTGCTGAGCCCGACTTGGACATTATCTGGACTGGACCTGGTTTTAAAAACCCTTTAAACAAATCTAATTTCATTAACAACCTGGTGTTGTGAAGATAAGGTCCTTTTTTTTTTATATATATAAATAAAATAAGATGAATAAAAATTAAATAACATTTTCTTGGATAAAAAAGAAAGTAAAATAATATAAAAACAATTACCGGTACACAAAAAATAGTAATTAATGATAATGTTAGTGGACCAGCGGCACACGCAATCATTTGTGCTTCAGGGACTGTGTCCCTTGCAGACTGTGTTGTGGGAACCAGAATTTTGGTAGCAGAAAGAAACAACCCTTTTTTGTGTGAGTGGGTGTGGATGAGTGTGAATGGGGGAGGGAGGGGTTTTTGGGGGGTTGATGGACTAATTGAAAGTGTATCTTGTGTTTTTTTTTATGTTGATTTAATAAAAAAAATAAAAATAAAAACGCATTGAAATGAGGTGTGTCCAAACTTTTGATCTGTACTGTATATCATGATAAAGATTTTAGGCCGTATCGGCCATCCCTAGCGCTTTATGTTGCGTTCAAAGTGCACACACGTTTACTAAAATATGAACTTTTGTCAAGGCGGGAACCCATTATTAATATTAAAATTGTGTCTTTTGGAGACTTTTGCTTCAATGTACTAACGTTTGAATTTACGAACCCCGTTCAAGTACCAATTAAGTTTGCAAATTGAGTTTCCACTGTAGTTTGTTACGCGCAATGTCTGAGTGTATATGAAAACCGGGGAAAAATGTTGGCAGTTTTTGGGGGGGGGAAGGAACAAGTCATATGAAGAATGGGGCGTACAAAAAGTATGAAAAATACGAATAATTTCTGCCGTCATAAACGCTACTTTTAGTCACACTTCCAACATTCTTAATTAACATGGGTGAAAATGGCGACATCATAAATTACCTATTTTAACTTTGAAGCTGGGCTCCACGTTCCCGGGTGCTTGTCCTGAAGAGATCTCGTCCATTGCGCACTGACACACACGCAAACAAAGCACACAATCAAGCATTGCTTTTTTTGGACGGACGTGCTATTTGGTTTGTGGCAATACAAAGACAATACAACGCATTGACAGCATCTGAGAAAAGTGAGTCAAACTCTCAAAATGCAGCTTTATAAAATCTTGTCAAGGCCTTATATTATTGGAAATAAACTTGGACATACCTCTAGAGAAGTCAGTGTACAGCTTGTATAGTTGTATATATGTACTGTACACTGGAAATGAGTCAGCACAACCATTATTATGGAGTACATTTAGTGCAAAAACGCCACAAACACACAAAACGTCTCCCCAAAAATTCGCAAGTAGAAAAAGTATTTTCTTCAATAAAAAAACAGATTTGCAAAAATAAAAACTATTTTCTTTAATCATAAAAAATATTTGCAAGTATAAAAACTATTTTCTTCAAAAAAAAAAAATAATAATAATTTGCAAATATAAAAACTATTTTCTTCACTTAAAAAAGAAAATATTCGCAATATTCTGTCCGTTATTTTATTCCCCAGCTTGCTTCTTCTTCTTCTTCTTTGTTATTTTTGGCAGACGGCACCATGTGCAAATAACAGCAGCTCTGACAGCCTTGAATTGACTCAACAGCGCTACCTGTTGTTGCAGAGTGTGAATTACGGCTGCCCTGAGTGCAAGTGCGTGGATCGTGCAGGGTGTACTATTATGAAAGAAAATCGGTTTTATATTTGCAGATCTTTTTTTTTAAGTGAATAAAAAAAATATTTTACTTGCAATTAGATTTTTTGCTTGCAGAAAATTGTTTTCATACTCCCGGAAACGTGTTTTTTTCCCCTTGCAAACTGTTTTTTTTTGTACTTGGGAATCGTCTTTTTAATGAAAATATTTTTTTTTTTACTTGCGAATCATATTTTTACTTGCAGAAATTGTTTTTTTTTACCTGCAAATCATTAAATTGAAGAAAATGTTTTTTGTACCTGCGAATCGCTTTTTACCTGCAGAACATAGTTTTTATACTTCCAGAGAATTGTTTTTTTACTTGAGAATCATTTTTAACTTGCAGAAAATACTTGCGAATATTTTTTTTAATTGCACATTTTTTTACTTGCCGAATTGTTTTTTGTACTTGCAAATTTTTTTTTATAAAAAAAAAAATGTAGTTTTTTACCTGTGAATTTTTTTACCAGTTTTTTAATAAAAGAAAAAAAAAATTTTACGTGCAAAAATAGTTTTTTTACTTGCGGAAAATTGTTCCTTTTTTTAATTAAAGAAATTTGTTTTTTTTCTACTTGCGAATCATTTTTACTCGCAGATAATTGTTTTTTTTTAATTTGAAATAGTTTTTTAATTAACGAAATGTGTTTTTTCTACTTTGGGCACGCGTAAAAACATTTTTCATTCACAAGTGACTAGCAAAATAGGCAAGCAAAACATAAACTTTGTATTTGTCTCAATCTTAACGCAGCATAGCCAGGTGGAGATATGCTATAACAGTTGTACACTGACTACTCTAAAGTATCTGTAAATGCAACATAACGTACATGTATTTTACGTGCAGTAAAAAGTCAGCAGACCTGCTCGTGTGGCATGTCCTCCGTGCTGATGGAACAACAATCGGAACTGGGGACATCTTGGCCCGTGTCTCCGGGCGAGGACGCCGGCGGAAGGTTAAGCTGGGCCACGCCGTCGGCGGAAGACGGGGATGGCTCGACGAGGTGGTCTCCGTCTTCCAGTAGCATCAGGGTGGGAGCGTCGCTGCTCTGGCTCACCAAGACCATCTGGGCGGCTCGAGACTGGCGGTCTGTCAAAGGGTCGGGACTTAGGACTCCTGTGTTGATTCAAATACACAATGATGGACAACCATGCTGTATCAGTGATTTCATTCCAGTACAAGCAAGCACAATTATTGCACAGTGGAATCTCTATTTGCAAACCCCTTTTCGATTTACAAACATTTAGCTTGAGCCAAATAGGTCTTCGTGTGCAAACGATGTGTTCATTTTGTGTTCCGCCTGCTGCCATTTTGTGCCGCATACTCTGTTGTTCCGTCATAAGTCACTACTCCGTGCTTTAGCGTGTGTGAATTTTTTGTGTTTTGTTTCGCCTTTCCAAAAGTTTTGTCCATTTTGCTAAGTCAATATGATTCCATAAAAAGACAACAGATAAGCGTGGAAAAAAGGCGGGAATCGCCGTGGAGTAAAAAAAAAAAAAAGACGATTTGCGAAGAGTACATTAATAGCTCTCGCGAGTATGGAAGAAATAAGTGAAGCCGGCTTTGTACCAGAGTGATGAGAACAGACTTTTCTGGGAAAAGGTGCCAAAGCAGACTTCTATAAATTGGCCCTCCTGTGTGAATGTGAGTGTGAATGTTGTCTGTCTATCTGTATTAGCCCTGCGATGAGGTGGCGACTTGTCCAGGGTGTACCCCAACTTCCACCCAAATTCAGCAGAGATAGGCTCCAGCACACTCCACGACCCCGAAAGGGACAAGTGATAAAAAACGGATGGATGGACGGAAAAGATTACCTCTTGTTCAGCGGCGCTTTGTCCAAAAGCGCACGCGCGCACACACGCACACACACACACACACACACACACACACACACACACACACACACACACACACACACACACACACACACACACACACACACACACACACACACACACACACACACACACACACACACACACACGGCCCCTTCTCCCACAGCTCCCTCCCTTCTACCAGTCTGCTCCGTTCTCGTCAGCTCTTTTTTTGCCAATGTTAAGTGAATTTTAAGTTTTTTAATATTTATTATCGTAGCGATATGGTTGTTAAAGTTAAGGATTTTTGTAATTTCTCCTCATTTGTGGGGGCACCAAAGGGACTTGTGTGTGTGTGCACATGTTGGCAGAGTAGTGCATATAGCACAGTTTAGCTTGTCGTTGTTCTGGCTTGCTGATAAAGAGACCTTTGGTTAATCACCTCCTTGTTATGTTAGTTTGATGTACAGTACAGTATAGCACTTTTTATCGTGTTCGAAGCGTACAAACCTTCACTAAAATATGGAATTTTGTCGAGGCCGGAACCAATTATTCACATTTACATTGTTTCTTAAAAAGGAATTTGCTTCACGATACAAACGTTTCGATTTACGAACCCCACCCAAGAAGAAGTCAGTAAATCAAGGTCCCGCTGTAGTATGCTAGTGAATAAAATGGTGGAAAACTGTTTCATCAGCATCTTATGGGCAAAAAATAAATAAAAAGAACTACATGACATGTCAAACAAATACTGTTAAAACACACAAAACATTGACACGTGCGTGGTGATCAATGTCCAATCATAAACATTTTTTCAAAACTATACACACAAAAACAGCGGGAAAATGCCGCAATCACAGCAAAAGCAAAATATATTCCTAAAAAAACGACTGCATGAGAGAAATGCTGGCAGGCTACCACGGGCGCCACAACTGAGGGATATCTGTCTGGCTCGCCTCTACTTCCTTTTGGTTTTCTTTGTTTTTGGCATTTGCAGCATTTTCTTTTGCATTTGTGTTTTCGATCAGTGATTCTCAAACTTTGGGACGCATACCACACGGTGGTATACTAAAGAATCACTTTAAAGTGCAATGTTTTATTTTCCTACAGGACTTTCTATGAAAATTTGAATATTGTGATAAAGTCCTTTGTTTTCTGTAATGCAACTAAAAACATGAAAATGTCATATATTCGGAAATCATTACACATTAACTGAAATATCACAATCCTTTTATTATTTGAATATTGCTGATTATGACAAACAACTTAAGAAAACTCAAAAATCCTATCTCAAAAAATTAGAATATTTCCTCAGACCAAGTAAAAAAAAAAAGTATAACAGCAAAACAATATCAAACATTTGAAAATGTCAATTAATGCACTCAGTACTAGGTTGAGAATCCTTTTGCACGGATTCCTGCATCAATGCGGCGTGGCATGGAGGCAATCAACCTGTGGCATTGCTGAGGTGTTATGGATGCCCAGGATGCTTCAATAGCGGCCTTAGCTCATTTGTATCATTGGGTATGGTGTCTTTCAGCTTCTTCTTCACAATACCCCACACATTCTCTATGGCAATGGTTCTCAAATGGGGGTACGCGTACCCCTGGGGGTACTTGAAGGTATGCCAAGGGGTACGTGAGATTTTTTTCGAATATTCTAAAAATGGCAGCAATTCAAAAATCCTTTATTTATTGAATAATATTTAAAAATATGAATGTAAGTTCATAAACTGAACTAAAAAACTAAAAACTAAAAAAATACAACAATGCAATATTCAGTGTTGACAGCTAGATTTTTTGTGGACATGTTCCATAAATATTGATGTTAAAGATTTCTTTTTTTGGGAAGAAATGTTTAAAATTAAGTTCATGAATCCAGATGGATCTCTATTACAATCCCCAAAAAGGGCACTTTAAAATGATTATTACTTCTATGTGTAGAAATCTTTATTTATAATTGAACCACTTGTTTTTTTTTCAACAAGTTTTTAGTTATTTTTATATATATCTTTCCAAATAGTCCAACAAAGACAACTACAAATGAGCAATATTTTGCACTGATATACAGTTTAATAAATCAGAAACTGATGACATAGTGCTGTATTATACTTCTTTATCTCTTTTTTTCAACCAAAAATGCTTTGCTCTGATTAGGGGGTACTTGATTAAAAAAAATGTTCACAGGGGGTACATCACTGAAAAATGGTAGAGAACTGCTGCTCTATGGGGTTCAGGTCAGGAGTTGGCAGGCCAATCGAGGACAGTAATGCCAAGGTCAGTACACCAGTTACTAGTTTTAATTTTCCTGAAGAAACTCTCCTGAAGAAATCAATAAAGTACTATCTATCTATCTATCTATCTATCTATTTATCTATCTATTGGTGGTTTTGGCACTATGGGCAGGTGCCAGATCATGCTGGAAAATGAAATCATCCTCTCCATAGAGCTTTTCGACAAATACAGCTACAAAAACCGTATTCCCATGGTCAAGCCACTCCTGAACTCAAGACAACGGAAGAAGCGTCCGACTCGGGCTATGGAAAAGAAGCACTGGCATTGGTGCTGTTATAAATCTTTTTATTTTTGTTTTTAACTTGGTCTGAGAAAATATTCTAATTTTTTGAGATAGGGTTTTTGAGTTTTCTTAAGCTGTATGGCATAATCAGCAATATTGTAATAATAAAAGGCTTGCAATATTTCATTTGATGTGTAATAAATCCAGAATGTATGACATTTTCAAGACATGCACCTGGGGATAGGTCGATTGGCAGCACTAAAATTGGCCCTAGTGTGTGAATCTGAGTGTGAATGTCGTTTATCTGTGTTGCGCCTGTGATAAGGTGGCGACTTGTCCAGGGTGTACGCCGCCTTCCGCCTGATTGTAGCTGAAATAGGCTCCAGCGCCCCCTGCGACTCCGAAGGGAATACGCGGTAGAAAAATGAATGTATGGATCGTTGCATTACAGAAAATAAAAGGACTTTATCACACAAGTCTAATTTTCTGAGACAGTCCTGTATATTCAGACACGGTGTTACTGTTCAAACTATGCGTGATATTACAGTGGTCAAAAATATTAAATATACGTGTTAAATAAAACATCTCCGGGTTGGGGAGGAAACCTTCCCCCAAGTGGAGGAGTTCAAGTACCTAGGAGTATTGTTCACGAGTGAGGGAAGAGTGGATCGTGAGATCGACAGGCGGATCGGTGCGGCGTCTTCAGTAATGCGGACGTTGTACCGATCTGTTGTGGTGAAGAAGGAGCTGAGCCGGAAGGCAAAACTCTCAATTTACCGGTCGATCGACGTTCCCATCCTCACCTATGGTCCTGAGCGAAAGGACAAGATCACGGGTACAAGCGGCCGAAATGAGTTTCCTCCGCCGGGTGGCGGGGCTCTCCCTTAGAAATAGGGTGAGAAGCTCTGCCATCCGGGAGGAACTCAAAGTAAAGCCGCTGCTCCTCCACATCGAGAGGAGCCAGATGAGGTGGTTTGGGCATCTGGTCAGGATGCCACCCGAACGCCTCCCTGGGGATGTGTTTATGGCACGTCCAACCAGTAGGAGGCCACGGGGAAGACCCAGGACACGTTGGGAGGACTATGTCTCCCGGCTGGCCTGGGAACGCCTCGGGATCCCCTGGGAAGATCTAGACAAAGTGGCTGGGGAGAAAGAAGTCTGGGCTTCCCTGCTTAGGTTGCTTCCCCCGCGACCCGACCTCAGATAAGCGGAAGAAGATGGATGGATGGATGGAAATAAAACATCTACCTGTTTTTTGATAAATACTTAGACCTATTGTTTTACTGTATTGTCATGATGATCATTACTTGGGGAGCAAAGGGTTTTCTGAGAAAGGTACCTGATACAATTCAGAATAAGAGTTATTTTTGCAGACTGAGTGGTGAATTGAATTGAAATATTTATTTCAAACCTGCACAGTACAACTAAACACAGTTGTTTTTTTTAACATTTTGGCAGAGATATTTATGCAAGGCTTGAAAAGGGGTTGGATGAAGCAGATGCTTATAATAACCCAACCCCTCTCACTCATTCCACATTTAACATAAACAATACAAGAACAATACTCTATAAACAAAAACCAGAAAAACTCCTGTACACTAACAATACTATGAGACAAACAAACTGACTCACTCTCTCTCTCTCTATCTCTATCTCTCTCTCTCTCTCTCTCTCTCTCTCTCTCTCTCTCTATGCTCTGTGCTGAGGGCATCACTCTCTTTCCTCCTTGTACTTCTTCAGTACTTCTTTTTTTAAACAGTGTTTTAAATTGAATCATGTTAGAACACGTTTTTAACTTGTCCCCTAAGAGTGACTCCAAGCACTGAAATGCACATTGACTTTAAAGTGGTTCTAAATTTAGGCATTTTGGTGGTTCTCTGCTGGGTGTGTTTTGGTCTTGCCCAGGGCTTGTGCGGCTCGTGGCGGGACATGTATGATTTTTAACCTTTTTTGGACTTTTCCGACTTTTCCTCAATTTAAATATAATTTGTTGTTTTCTCTTTAACTGTAATTATGGTGATCATCTCTATCATGGAATAGGTTCTGTATATTGGATGGTAGAGAGTTTTGGGATGCCCTAAACCAGTGGTTCTTAACCAGGGTTCGATTGAGCCATAGGGGTTCGGTGAGTCGACCTCAGGGGTTCGGCCAGGGTCAAAACACATACAAAAATCATACAAACTTCTCCATGTTGGCATATTACGGATACGGCAACAGCTGACTGATTTGCAGGTGTGTATTTGTTGGGAGTTTATGCACTGTCTTGGTTATGTTGTTTGAACAAGGTGATGTTAATGCACGGTTCATTTTGTGCACCAGTAAAAAAAAACATGGTAACACTTTAGTATAGGGAACATATTCAGCATTAATTAGTTTCTTATTAACATGTAAATTAGTCACTTATTGGCTCTTAATTATTTATTAAGTACTAATTATGGCCTTATTATAACCCTAACCCTCTAACCCTAACCAAATAACTCTAAACTAAGTCTTTATTACTTAGAATATGTTCCCCTAGTGTCCAGATAACTCTAAATTAAGTCTTTGTTACTTAGAATATGTTCCCCATACTAAAGTGTTACCAAAAACATACAACTTTGTCTTGAATTTGAAAAAAAGAACACTTTATTTTTGACTAAAGAAGGGTTCGGTGAATGCGCATATGAAACTAGTTGGGTTCGGTACCTCCAACAAGGTTAAGAACCACTGCTCTAACCCAAACCAAATAACTCTAAATTAAGTCTTTGGTACTTAGAATATGTTTCCCGAGTGTCCCAAAAACTCTAAACTAAGTCTTTGTTACTTAGAATATGTTCCCCATACTAAAGTGTTACCAAAAACATACAACTTTGTCTTGAATTCGAAAAAAAACCACTTTGTTTTTGACTAAAGAAGGGTTTGGTGAATGCGCATATGAAATTAGTTGGGTTCGGTACCTCCAACAAGGTTAAGAACCACTGCTCTAACCCTAACCCTAACCCTAACCAAATAACTCTAAATGAAGTCTTTGGTACTTAGAATATGTTCCTCTAATGTCCCAAAAATTCTAAATTAAGTCTTTGTTACTTGGAATATGTTTCCCATACTAAAGTGTTACCAAAAACATACAACTTTGTCTTGAATTTGAAAAAAAACAACACTTTATTTTTGACTAAAGAAGGGTTCGGTGAATGCGCATATGAAACTAGTTGAGTTCGGTACCCCCAACAAGGTTAAGAACCACTGCTCTAACCCAAACCAAATAACTCTAAATTAAGTCTTTGGTACTTAGAATATGTTTCCCTAGTGTCCCAAAAACTCTAAACTAAGTCTTTATTACTTAGAATATGTTCCCCATACTAAAGTGTTACCAAAAACATACAACTTTGTCTTGAATTTGAAAAAAAACAACACTTTATTTTTGACTAAAGAAGGGTTCGGTGAATGCGTATATGAAACCAGTTGGGTTCGGTACCTCCAACAAGGTTAAGAACCACTGCTCTAACCCTAACCCTAACCAAATAACTAAATGAAGTCTTCTGTACTTAGAATATGTTCTCCTAGTGTCCCAAAAACTCTAAATTAAGTCTTTGTTACTTAGAATATGTTCCCCAACATACTAAAGTGTTACCAAAAACATATAGCTTTGTCTTGAATTTGAAAAAAAATATATATACTGTATATATTTTTGACTAAGGAAGGGTTCGGTGAATGCCTATATGAAACTGGTGGGTTTCGGTACCTCCAATAAGGTTAAGAACCACTGCCCTAAACATAATTTGAGCAGTTTTAAAGTTGATCACATCGTTCAGTTTAAGTTGCTTTAAGTCCATAAATAGTGGATTTGAATGATGACTATAGTGAACATTGGACACAATCCTGATGGCCTTTTTCTGCAGAGTGACTAAAGGCTGTAGATGTGATTTATACTAATTTCCCCAGATTTCAACACAATAGTTGAAATATGACATAATTAATGAATGAAACAGGTAGTATTGGTGGTCCAACCTTGCAGGGTGCGCTCATGCATCCTGAGGTGAGCTTCAGGCTGTGTTCCACCATCACTGAGGTTCTTCAGCTCCTGCTCCAGCTCTTTCATGTCTCTCCCCAGCTGTCCCACCCGGACCTGCAGCTCCTGCTCCAGCTGGCCGGCCTTGGTCTGGACCACATCCTCCAGCTGCTCCACTTTGGCCTTTAAAGCTTCGTTCTCCTCCAACACGGCGGAGGAGAACTCGGCGAAGACGGTCTGGATCTGCAGCAGAAGCCCTCGCTCGATCTCCTGGATGTCGTCACCGAGCTTGGCGTCCTCCCACTCCGAGTCCGGCACCTCTCTGGCCCACACGTCCCTGAAGAGGGACACGGTGGCCTGGAAGGCCAGCTCTACGATGGACGACACCTCGCCGGCGAAGCTCACCTCCATGGTTCTCCCGTGGGAACACCAAACCACCTGCACATCCGTGCTTCGAATAAATAGTTGAACGTAAGTCCGTGGATGAAAAGAGTAGTTTTCTTTCGTGTTGTGATCACATTAGACTGAATACTTAACAATGGCGGACCGTACGCCTCTGTAAGGACTCCGCGACTCAGTTCCGCTTCCGGTGACTTCTTCGGTTTTGCTTTTGTAGCACCATTGTGGCGCGCTACCGCTACCATTTGGTGTGGAGAATTCTTCTTCTTCTTCTTCTTTTGTTTTTATGGCGGTTGGTAAGCAACTTTCTGGTGTGCATTACCGCCACCTACTGTAATGGAGTGTGGACCGAGGTGGATCCCTACTCGATATTATTTTATTTAACCCAGTGTTTTTTAAATATGTGTATATTGCTTTGTATCCTATGTTTTCTGAATGCATTCCTAATATACTTCCCACTTCTAACCTAATATTTTCTTTTGCTAACTTATTTTCCAGTATTTCCCTTTCTCTATTGTATTTCCTACATTGTATTAAAACATGGTCAACATTCTCTATTTGATGGCAAAATTCACACAGCCCTGTAGTATGTTTTCCTATCAATTTTAGTGAACTATTTAGATATGTATGTCCTAATCTCATTCTATCAGCTAACTCATTTCCCTCAACTCCTACATGAGCAGGAACCCAGAGAAATGTTACCACGCCTCCCGCTTTATTTATCCTGTAGATTGCCTGAACTATTTCATAATTTTCAATAATAATAATAATAATATTTCAATAATGTCTTCTTCTTTCCTATTTCTACCCCCTCCTCTCATGACACCTGCTCTCCTCTGGACTTTGTAAAACTCTCTACCTTTTATTTCCTTATTCCAATTATCCTGCCACTTTTTATTGTGTTCTATCTTAATTATGCTCTTCACTTCTTCTTTACTGTGCTTAATCTCCATGTTTACTTCTGTTTTAGTGGTTGCTTGTTTTGCGTATCTATCAGCTAACTCATTTCCCTCAACTCCTACATGAGCAGGAACCCAGAGAAATGTTACCACACCTCCCGCTTTATTTATCCTGTAGATTGCCTGAACTATTTCATAAACTATATCTAGTCTTGTTTCTGATGCTATGTTTTTTATGCTCGTCAATGCACTGCTGGAGTCCGAGCACACGACTGCTTTCCTTGCTTTGTTTTCCTCTATCCAGTTAACTGCCATATAAATTGCTACCAATTCCCCCGTAAAAACAGATAGCTTATCACTGATTCTTTTATTTAACACTATATTTCCTTGTGGGATAACTGCAGCAGCTCCTACTTTACTATTTATGGTTTTTGATGCATCTGTGAATATCATGATGTTGTCAAAAAACATTTCCTCAATCCAATGTTCTATCTGGTAACTATTTAAATGTCTATTCTTCAGTAACTGCATGTTTACCTTTGGGTTGTCATACATCCACGGTGGTATTACAGGAATTGGTACTGTAGGGCTAACTTTAATATTGTCAATTTGTGCTTTGATACATATATCTCCTATTATCCACCCAAAACTATTCATTTTTTTCTTCTCTTTTTCTTGGCAGTTCTTGACGGGTTGGATGTCCTTGCTTGGATCCTTTTAAGTTTGCCCAATAAACTGCTGAGAGTTGATCTCTCCTCATGTCCAAAGGTTTTTCGTTCATTTCTACTTGTAATGCTGCCACTGGAGTAGATTTAGTAGCTCCACAACATAACCTTAACGCCTGCGACTGGATCCGGTCTATTTTCCAAAGTAGTGTTTTTGAAGCAGATTGATAAATAATGCATCCGTAGTCAATAACAGATCGAATTAAAGTGATATATATTGTTTTCCATGTCAACCTATCAGCCCTCCAATCTTTACCCCTCAAAGCCCTCATTATATTTAACATCTTTTTACTTCTCTCCACTATTTTGCTGATGTGGGTTGACCAGTTAATATTTTTATCAAACCATATTCCTAAATATTTAAATACTTGTACCTCTTCTATGTTTTCTCCATAGAGTTTTATTTGGAGCTTGTTTTGTACTTTCCTCTTCGTAAAATGTATGACTTTTGTCTTTCCAACAGAGAATCTTAAACCCCAAGCCGTCGCCCAGTCTTGAACATTATTTACCGCTTTTTGAATCTTCTTTTCTATATGATTTGTATTCCTACCTCTCTTCCACATCACTCCATCATCAGCAAACAATGCCACCTCCACTAACCCTTCCACTTCACTAAAAACTTCATTTATCATGATGGAAAATAGTACTGGACTTATTATACTCCCTTGTGGGGTCCCATTTTCCACTTCGTATTCTCTGCTATATTCATTCTCTATTTTTACTAATAATGTTCTACTTGTTAAAAAGTATTTTATCCATCTGTACATTCTTCCTCTAATCCCAATCTTATTTAGTTTCATCAGCAACCCCTGTTTCCACAACATATCATACGCTTTCTCTATGTCAAAAAATACTGCAATTATACTTTCTTTATTTATTTGTCCCTTTCTAATTTCCTCTTCCAGCTGCACTGCTGGGTCATTTGTGCTTCTTGCTTTGCGAAAACCACTTTGGTAGTTTTTTATAATTTCTTTTGACTCTAAATAATATATTAATCTTTCATTAATAATTTTTTCCATTATTTTGTCCAAATTTGAGGTCAATGCTATCTGCCTATAATTTCCTGCCTCTTCCGGATCTTTCCCTGGCTTGCATATTGGAATTATTACAGCTGTTTTCCACTCATCTGGTAATTTTCCTTCTTCATATATCCTATTATATAATTTCAAGACCACTTCTTTGCCGATGCTACCTAAATTTTTGATCATTTGATAACTCACCAGGTCTTTCCCTGGCGTCGTATTTTTAACTTTTTTTAAAATTCGAACCATTTCATCCAAAGAAAATGTCATATCCATAGTGTTGATAAAACTATTATCGTTGTCTTCCTTCATTTCCTCAATATTTAAACTAATTGTTTCTTCTCTCTTTTGTTTTTCTACATTTCTCAAATTATCATTACTGTGCACTTTAACAAAGGTTTTTGCTAAAAGTTCTGCTTTTTCTTTATTTCCTACCACACTCCGCGTTCCATCTTTCATCACATGATTTTTATGTTCTTTTCTGACCCCTGACATTCTCTTGATCATTCCCCACACTTGGCTTAAAGGAGTAGTTCTATTTAGTGTTTCACAAAAAGTTCTCCAATGGTGTTTTCTTGTTTTTTTAATAACATACCTTACTCTAGCTTGATGCCTTTTATATTGGATCATGTCTTGGAAATTATGTGTTCTTCTCAATATTCTAAATGCTCTATTCCGTTCTTGTATTGCATCTGTACACTCTTGTGTCCACCACGGCACTATCTTCCTTCTTCTCCCTATACTATTCCTTGGTATGCTCTGTTCGGCTGCTTCTATTATGCACTTTGTAATATCTGTATTTAATTGTTCAATATCTTGATTTATATCTACTTCCTTTAAAGTTATGTCGGTAATTTCCCTAAATTTCCCCCAGTCACCATGATTATACTTCTATCTTCCTTCTATCCTAGTGCTTTCTGTCCTATGATTTATGTTTATGTGAATGAAGATTGGATAGTGATCACTTCCCATTGTGCTGTATTTATTTACTTCCCACTCCACCTTTCCTGCTAACCCTTGTGACACTAGTGTTAAATCTATTGCTGTTTCTTTACCCGTGACGACATCTAACCTTGTTCCCGACCCATTATTCACACACACCAGTTCTTTTTCCTCCAAAAGTGCTTCCAATGTATCCCCATTCCAGTCATCCCTTTCACCCCACATTGTGCTATGTGCATTAAAGTCACCACACCAAATAATATTGCCACTCCAGTGCTCGATTATTGTTTCTAGTTGGTGAATTTCTAATTTCTTGCATGGATTATAGAAGTTTAGTACTTTGTATCTTTCTTTATTATTCCATACTTCTACTCCTACTATCTCTAGTTCTTGCTTTACTTTTAATATTGAATAATGCATATCTTCCTTAATAAATATGGCACATCCTCCTCCTTGCCCATCATTCCTATCTTTACGTATCGTTATATATCCTTTTATTATAAAGTTTAATTTTGGCTTCAGCCATGTTTCTTGAATACATATTATATGTGGTTTATTTTTCATATTATTAATATATCCCTTTAATTCCTGTCCGTTTGCTATCAAACTTCTGGCATTCCACTGAACAATTAACATGGCGTTGGATTGTGGTAACATGACTCGGTCTCGTCTACTCTCTGTAGCTCACCTTGCACCTGTTCCCAGGATAGTTCTTTTAAATTTAAAAACTTTGCTGCTGCTTTGACAATTATTTTGATTTTCTCAGTCTTGTTTCTAGCCTGTTCTGTACAATTTATTACGTAAGCCAGGAATACAACTAGTTTGTCCATGGAAATTCCTGTATTTGCTGCCTCTTGTTTTTTTTATTTCGTGAACTATTTTCACTTCTGTCCTGTTCTGCACTTTCTTGATTTCTTATTTTAACTGCCTCTGCGTATGTAATATTTCTTTCAACTCTGATTTGCTGTACTTCTGTTGCCTGTTTTCTTATGATGCAGCCCCCATAAGCTGCTGTGTGATTCCTGCACAATTACAACACTTGACCTGTTCATTTTCTCCACATTGTCCATATTCATGCTCTCCTCCACACCGTCCACATCTCATCTTAGCATGACAAACACTAGCTATGTGCCCATAGCATTGGCACTTGAAACAACGTACTGGGGGTGGCACGTAAGCTCTAACATAGAAGCTTAGATACCCAATCATGATTCTCTCTGGTAGGACCTCCTCTGCAAATTGCACTAGCACGGATTCGCTCTCAGTCTTTTCACCGTTCCTAAATGCCATCATTCTTTTCATCATAGTGACAGTTCCTCCTTTTATTTCTTTTTTCAGATCATCTAAATTTTCTCCTCTTGGGATTCCTGTCACGACTCCTCTTGCCCCCTTTCGTTCTCCCACTTCAATTTTTTTCCTTTATTATTTTGTTGCACAGTTTTTGCAATCGCATTACTTTGTTCTTTTGCTCTCCATTTTTGCATTTAATCAACAGCCGTCCGTCCCTGAGCACCTTCGCTATCTCCACCTCTCCAATGTCCTTCTTTAATCCCTTAACCAGTGTCATAAAACTAATGTAATTCATATCTTGGTTTGATTTAAATATATAAATTATCTTATATTCATCTACCATAACCCTTTTCCTCTTATCAATGTCTTCATGCACTCTTTTAGCACTCGACTTTCCTTCACTCCCTCCTCTCCCCTTCTTTCCTCTCTCCCCTCTAGTCCTATCCATTTCCATACTATCCTCATACATCCCGTCACTATCCCCTTCCATCTCGATCCAGTCACAAAACAGCTTATGCTCAACCGCCAAAACAGATTTAGACAGTCTCGCCGCCGCCAAATTCACTCCAAATGTTTGGTAGTTCCGCGTCTCTCCTTCCGGAAGCCTCCACCAATGGTCTCCGACTCTGGCCGCGGTGTGGAGAATTTTGATTGCTATTCTTTTTGGTTAAATGAGGGTTACCGGCATGCAAAATGCATTTTTATTAGCACATTCTAAAAACAAGCAGAAATGGAAAAAGAAGAGCAAAAATGCACAATGTGAAGAAAAATGGCTAAAATGATTGGACTATTAAATAACAATAACATGTCTTTGTATAAAATATGTATAACTTCAAAACACAGACACACTTATATATATATATATATATATATATATGTTTCCCACTTACATAAAAAACATATGTGTACATATATGAACATATGTGTGTATATATAAATATGTAAATATATATATTTATACATTTGTGTGCGTACATACTGTATAAACAAGTGGGAAACATATATATATATATATATACATACACACATATATACACGCATATATGTGTGTGTATATATTTATGCATATGTATAAATATATATATATATATATATATAATTAATGTTTCCCACTTACATAAAAAAAAATACATATATACACGCACACACACATATATGTACATATATGTGTGTATATATATATATATATATATGTGTAAATATATATGTTTATACATATGTGAGCGTACATACTGTATAAACAAGTGGGAACCATATATATATACATACATATATATATACACACACATATATACGCGCATACATATGTGTATATATATTTATACATGTGTGCATATATACTGCATAAACAAGTGGGAAACATATACATATATATACACACATATATATATTAATATATAAGTATATCTATATATATATATATAATGTTTCCCACTTACATAAAAAAATATACGTGTGTACATATATGAACATATGTGTAGTGACGACTATGACTGGTTAAATATGGATTAGCAATCACTTCAGGGTGTCGGGTCAGGACAGCAATTATTCATTCAGGTGAGCGCAGGAGAAATAATAGATTGTCCAAGTCCAGATTTGCAGGTTCAATTGTATATTGAGTTGTTCGTTTGCATTTGTGTATGTGTGTGGTTTCCTAAACAAACAAATACAATTATTGTAAATTAACTGAAGTGACCACAATACAATTACATATAGGCACAAGCATGCAACATGGCTGTTAAATATACATTACTTAGCTGTGTATACACAGTTTACATAAATCCAAAGAATTTGAACATCCCAGCCCTAAGTAATGTAATACTTACTAGAATGTAAATAGCATCACAACAATAATTCTAAATTGTCAATTGGGGCTAACAAACATGTCCAATGCTACAAACAGGCCCCAATCAGGGTATGATATTTAGCTAGCAGTTAGCTTGTGAACCTGATGCCAAACAGCCATTAGACAACAATAAAACTGACCAAATGAGTTGCAATATAGTTTTAAGCACAAAACAGGTTATATTAAAGTGTATATAAAGTAACTCACTTTGTATTGACGCACACTGTCAATTAAACAAATGACATCGAAGTTCACCGTAACTTTCAGAGCTTGCTGATATAGTGATGTGTTCAATGCCCCCTCCAGTGTCGTAAAAGTGAACTACACTCAAGCAACTCAATGACACAAAAAGAAAACAAGCGTTTCAGAGACAGTCTTTTGTACAGCCGCCCCCAAATTGGTGTACCAATTTGTCCACTAGGTGCTTATATTGTCCTAAGGTAAAGCTGGCAACTTGATGAGACGAACAACTGGGCGAGTGTAGGTTCGGTCCTTAACCTGAATCACAGCTGTCCTCACTCGGCCATCTGCTCCAGGAATAACATTCTTCACAGTCCCTATTTGCCAAAGAGCTCTCGGCGTTTGCTGATCAATGATAAGAACTACTGTCCCAACAGTAATGTCATCCTTTTCAGTTAACCATTTCTGTCTGGCTTGTAAGGTGGGGAGGAAGTGTTTGATGTAATGCTTCCAGAAGTGATCAGCTAAAACTTGCGAATGACGCCATCTTTTTCTGGTCAGCAGTTCTGACTCAGGGTAGACCACTTGAGGGAGTGAAGAGTCTGGCCGCCCCATCAACAAGCAGTTGGGCGTGACAGGATCCGGGTCCGCGAGGTCGGAGGAGACATAACCTAATGGCCTTGAGTTGAGGATTCCCTCTACTTCAATAAGGACTGTCATTAACACTTCCTCTGGCACAGTCTGAGCTCCCAAAGTGGTACGGAGGGCGTTCTTTACAGATCTCACTTCTCGTTCCCAAGAACAACCAAAGTGTGGAGCATTAGGTGGATTGAAACGGAAAAAAATCTGTTCAGCTGCAAGTTGGTCTTTAACTGCAGGTTCTAAGGCACAGAAGGCTTCATGCAGTTCCTTACTTCCTCCTTTGAAATTGGTTCCCTGGTCTGAGAGAAGTTCATAGGGTTTCCTTCTGCGAGCAATAAAACGTCTGAGTGACATCAAGAAAGAATCGGTATCCATGTTGGGTAGAAGATCGAGGTGGATAGCACGAGTAGTGAGACGCTTGTACAGGATGCCCCACCTTTTCTCTGTATGTCGTCCTACTTTAACATGCATAGGTCCAAAACAGTCGACACCGGTCGAGTAGAATGCAGGTCGGAAAAGCCTCAAACTAGAAGGTGGTATATCAGCCATTCTTGGTACTTGTGGTCTGCTTCTCCACCTTTTGCAGTCCACACAGTTGTGCTGGTACTTCCTAACAGCTTCTCTGCCCCTCAGTATTCAGTATTTTCTGCGCAGCTCTGCAAAAACACGCTCTGCTCCAGGATGATGCAGCTTGGTGTCATATTGCTGAATTAGAAGCTTGGATACTGGGTGCGAGGATGACAGAAGAATGGGATGCAGCACTTCCTGGCTGAGGCTGTCACATCTTCTAAGCCTACCTCCAACACGGATCAAGCCTGATGACTCATCATATTCAGGAGCTAAGGTTAGCAATCTACTGTTAGATGAGAGCGGCTTAGCAGATTTGAGCAGTGATACTTCTTCAGGAAAGGTCTCCATTTGTGCATGCCTCAGGAGGGTCAATTCTGCTTCATGGTAGTCACCAGCGGTGAGTTGTGTGTTGTCGGCCGCCCCGTGTAACTTCCGTGTGGTTGCCTCCAAAAGATCTTGAAATGTTTTAAACTGCAGGATGTCAGCTATATTTGAATCAGTTGAGCTGGCTGTAAAACCACAAAACACAGTCCTCCTCAGTTCATCATTTTCTTTGGGGCCTGAATCAGCTGGTGCTTTAGGCCACTTGTCAGATGGCTGTAGGAGAAAGGAAGGTCCATGACTCCATCGGCTCACTCCTATGAGCTGAGTCAGTGTTTTCCCCCTTGTGATATCATCTGCTGGGTTAGAGGCTGAGTCAATGTAGTGCCAGGCTCTAATGTCGGTGAGTTCTTGTATCTCTGCAACTCTTGTACCTACAAACACTTTATATCTGCAGGAGTCAGACTGCAGCCAGTTGAGGACTGTGGTAGAATCAGTCCAGTATACCACCCCTTGGATCTTGATCGTGAGCTCTTTAATTAGTACTGAACCTAACTGCGCCCCTGTTAAGGCTCCACACAGTTCGAGTCTGGGTATGGAAAGTTGCTTTTTTGGTGCCACTCTGGATCTGGCTGCTAAAAATGCCATTTGAACCTGTCCATCACCACTGTCGGTCAACAGGTACGCCACGGATCCATACACACGTTCCGATGCGTCACAGAAGACATGGATGGTCCGGCTGCTATTACTACAGTCTATGTTGTGGTCGGTGTAGCACCTGGGTAATGTTACCTTTAACAACTGAGGAAGCTCTTCTTCCCATGATCTCTAAGCCTGCAGCAAATCTTCAGGGAGATTGGGATCATCCCATCCTCTCTTCTTGTCCCAAAGGCGTTGCACGATGATCTTGGCTCTTGTGGTGTATGGAATGATGTATCCCAAAGGATCATACTGTTGGGCAAGAAAACGATAAATGTTACGCATTGTCAATTCAGAGCACTCACTTTGATGCTGCTTGGAGCGGAGTGTCTGCTTTGCACTGCCACAAGAGTCCAGGAGTCCGCTCTTGAGGGTCAGCTGTCTGTTGTGTGAACCACAGTGTACTGTTTTCTGACCGAGATTCCTTTGGCAGGTGTTTGATGACTGCAGGAACGTTGCTGGCCCATTCTCGGAGTTCAAATCCACCTTGCTTCAATAATGTGTGCAATCGATTTACAAGCTGCTTCGCCTGATATTCTGACTGGAGACTCTGTAGACAATTATCAACGTAGAAACAGAGCTCTACTGATAGGCGAGCATTCTCATCAGGTACTGTGTGTCTTTGGACATGAGTCTGGAGTGCAAAGGTGGCGCAACATGGACTGCATGTTGTGCCAAAAGGGAGTACTTGCCACTCATATATGGTAGGTTCTTGGTCGACTTTAACATCCCGCCACAGAAAGCGAAAAAATGGTTTGTCCTCTTCAAGCAAGCGAACTTGGTGAAACATTCCTTTCACATCACTGCTGATGGCCACTGGATGTTCCCGGAACCTCAATAGAACTCCCAATAGGCTAGCTCCAAGCGTGGGTCCCGGAAGGAGGTGGTCATTCAGGTTCCGTCCATTGAATGTGAAGGAGCAGTTAAAGACTATTCGGTTTTTACCGTTGTGCTGCACCATGTGATGGGGATGAACCACGAATAGTTGCTCTCTTCTGCCTTGATTGGAGAAATGGCTGTGACGTAGCCTGCGTCAATGAGTTTGTGGATTTCTCTAGAGTAGATGACAGCCTTTTCATGGTCTTTCACAAGTCGTCTCTCTGTCGCACGCAACTGAGGCAGCACTGCTTCTTTGGTTGAATGAATCAATGGAATATGTTGTTTCCATAGTAATGGAGTAGCATACTTATTTACACCATCAACCATTATCCTGGTGGTCTTCTGTTCAAGAATTCGGACTGCCTGGTCATCTTGCTTTGACCTGGTGATCAAACGCTCACTCCTGTATGGTAAGATATCTAACTGCCACAGCCTCTCCACATGATTAAGCAACTCTGATTCTGGAGGAGTGCATGTGGTAAAAAGGCATTGCTGTGTGGACAGTTGGTGGTTCAAGAGGCTTGTAGGGCCTTGTAGTGTCCATCCTAGTCTGGTGTGAACCGCTGCAGGTCCGCCTGGAGGGCCAAGACGTACTGGTTCCACTGGAGTGACCCGATGGGGATTATCCGACCCAATCAGCAGTAGCGGCTGGGCATCGTTGATGGTCTGTAGTGGAATGTCTTTCAGGTGGCGATGCTTCTCCTGCAAAACTTTGACTGGATATGTGTGGCTGGCTAGATTCAGTTCTCTGGCAGTAAAAGCTTTATTAATCTTGTAACTCTTGCCTGGTTGTGATGCAGGAGATACTGAGAAGGATACATTTGCTCCGTGGATGGTGCAGACTTCTTGCCGGACTGTACGGAGGGCGAGGTCTTCAGTCTTCCCATGAAGGGCCAAGTAAACAGCAGCATCATTTAGGAGTGTTGTGCGCTCTGGCCCGTCATCCAATATTGCGTAGGTCTCAAGTACCTTGTTGCCGCTCTGGAGGATGACTCTACTCAATTTGAGTAACACTTGATGGCTACTGGCTGGCCGATCAATGTACATAATCTCTGACACAGAACTCACTAAACAAGTGCTTGATTCAGGTGTTTGGAGTTTACCAGTTGCTGTGGCATTTTGGCTGGTATTGACCTGGTGCAGGACATCCAGGTGCTTCCTTTCGCACTGCTTGCACTTGGCCTTGAGGTTACATTTTGCTGCTTGGTGTTCACGTCCGCATCTCCAGCATCGATGGTTTTCCTTGATCCACTGTGTTTTCTGTTCCACTGACAAGAGTTTAAAATTGTTGCATTGGTTCAGATAATGCTGTACAGTATTGCAGAAGGGACAGTATTTTTTCGGCTTATCTTGAATTACCTCTCTCACTGAATTAACTGGAGATTTATCTGATGTCTCTCTTGACTCCTTAGACTCACTACCATGGAGGATAGTAGTGGATCTCTGTAACTTGTAGTCAGGACGTCGACTCTTGGGCAGAGTTTGTCTCTCTCTCGATGAGGTGCTACTGTGTTGGTCGCCACTAATTTGAACTCGTACTTCATATTTGAGCCAGTCAGCCAAATCAAGCAGTGTTGGAATGGGAGTATTGATGGGGTTCACAAATCTATGGAAGTTAACTCTTAGGTCCTGTGGCAACTTAGCTAAGAGGCGAGAAACATGTGACCCACACCTTAGTTCTGTCCAACCTTGGCCTCCTAGTTGATGTAGCATCCCGACCAATGCACGAACTTGAAGGGCAAATGATTTAAAGGCTTTAATGTCACCAGTCCTGATATTGGGCCCGTCCATCAGTTCAGAAATCTTCTTTAGTGCCAACTGCTGTGGTTCACCATACATCTCTGTAAGTGCCCTCATAGTGTCTGTAAATGGGAATGGACTGTTACTGTATGAGTCAGCAAGAAGTAATGCTTCTTCACATTTGAGATGGTCTGTGAGAATTTGAAATTTAAAGTGCTCTGGGGCATTGTTTGGTAGTAAATTGTCAAGGGCTAGTTTGAGTCTTGCAAACTCACGAGGGTCCTCTGACCTAAAGTCCTGGATTGTGGGTTTAGGTCCCCGGTAGGCATCTAGACCGTGCGTTCTGCTTAATGGAGTCTGACGGTTTGGTAAATGATATGGCAGGTCAGGTGACTATCTGTGTTCCCCTTTTTTACTGTCATATACATGGTCAGGGGGGTTATTGTCATTATGGGGGCCTCTATAATCAGGAGAGTAACCTCTTTCCCGGCCAAAGTAGCGGCTTTCGTAATGAGCTCTTGGACTACTTGGTCTATAGGGCTTAGCAGGATGACTGTATTCATTACTGCTGGATGGATAACTTAGATGGGGTAGATGTGTGCTATAAGGGTGATGGTATTGGACATCATGTTGATAGAAGCGATCATTATAGCGCACGTAGTCTTCCTCATAAATCGGGTGGTACTTGACATCAGACAATATTTGACTTGGCACAGATTTATATTGTGTTTGTTGGATATCTTTGGACTGGTGGTGGGCTTTACTGTGTGATGGACAGTCTTTGTTGTCATAGTAAAGCAGTGGTTGACACTCATTAATGTCGGTCACCCCAAAATTGTATTGAGAGTAAGGAGTTGAACTGCCAGATGTGCCTTGTGACTCAATGTGCTCTGTGACTAATCCTGCTTCCTGCAAGCACTGCCTTAGATCCTCGACTGTGTCAGGTCGGTTGCCTTGTGGAGATGGGGAATCATCCCTGCTCACCGGTGGGGCACTTACTGGCTGACGTGGGCCTTGATGACCACTAGATGGCGTCGGCTTACAAGTATGTGCTGGTGTTGTCGATATTTCTTCCCTTTGGCGTCTGGACCGCGACTGATTCTGTGAGGAGGCTGTGGGAAGACTGTGGATCATGTCTGTAAGATGTTTGATATCTTGGCGCAATTGGTAATTTTCCTCCCTCATGCTCTGGAAAGATCTGTGAATTTCTGGAGAAGACATTCGTCTGGCCAGCTCATCACCAGGGACGTGGTACCTCATAGGGCAACTGACTTCGTAGTCCTGAAGATATGATGGCGGTTGTCTTGATCTTTGTGGACAATCCATATCTCTAGGCTTTCTCTCATGTGGCCTGAACATATTGACTGAAGTGGTTGCTTGTATCCGGCTCGAAGGACCAAAAATTGTAGTGACGACTATGACTGGTTAAATATGGATTAGCAATCACTTCAGGGTGTCGGGTCAGGACAGCAATTATTCATTTAGGTGAGTGCAGGAGAAATAATAGATTGTCCAAGTCCCGATTTGCAGGTTCGATTGTATATTGAGTTGTTCGTTTGCATTTGTGTATGTGTGTGGTTTCCTAAACAAACAAATACAATTATTGTAAATTAACTAAAGTGACCACAATACAATTATATATAGGCACAAGCATGCAACATGGCTGTTAAATATACATTACTTAGCTGTGTATACACAGTTTACATAAATCCACAGAATTTGAACATCCCAGCCCTAAGTAATGTAATACTTACTAGAATGTAAATAGCATCACAACAATAATTCTAAATTGTCAATTGGGGCTAACAAACATGTCCAATGCTACAAACAGGCCCCAATCAGGGTATGATATTTAGCTAGCAGTTAGCTTGTGAACCTGATGCCAAACAGCCATTAGACAACAATAAAACTGACCAAATGAGTTGCAATATAGTTTTAAGCACAAAACAGGTTATATTAAAGTGTATATAAAGTAACTCACTTTGTATTGACGCACACTGTCAATTAAACAAATGACATCGAAGTTCACCGTAACTTTCAGAGCTTGCTGATATAGTGATGTGTTCAATGCCCCCTCCAGTGTCGTAAAAGTGAACTACACTCAAGCAACTCAATGACACAAAGAGAAAACAAGCGTTTCAGAGACAGTGTTATGTACAATATGTGTGTATATATAAATATGTAAATATATATATTTATCCATTTGTGTGCGTACATACTGTATAAACAAGTGGGAAACATATATATATATATATACACACATATATACACGCATATATGTGTGTATATATTTATACATATGTATAAATATATATATATAAATAATGTTTCCCACTTACATAAAAAAATCTATATATATACACGCACACACACATATATGTACATATATATGTATATATACATATATATATACATATATATGTATATATATATATATATACATATATATATATATATATGTATATATATATATATGTTATTAATGTTTCCCACTTACATTAAAAAAATATATATATACACGCACACACACATATATGAACATATATGTGTGTATATATCTATGTAAATATATATATTTATACATTTGTGTGCGTACATACTGTATAAATAAGTGGGAAACATATATATATACAAGCATATATGTGTGTATATATATTTATACATATGTGTGCATATATACTGCACAAACAAGTGGGAAACATATACATATATATATACATACATATATATATTAATATATAAGTATATATACATATATATATACAAATATATATATGTTATTAATGTTTCCCACTTACATAAAAAAATATATAGACGCACACACATATATGTACATATATGTGTGTGTATATATATATATGTAAATATATATATAATTATACATATGTGTGCGTACATACTGTATAAACAAGTGGGAAACATATCTATACACATATATACACGCATATATGTGTATATATATTTATACATATGTGTGCATATATACTGCAGAAACAAGTGGGAAACATACATACATATATATATATAAATATATATATTAATATAAGTATATATACATAAATATACACACACACACACACACACACACATATATATATATATATATATATATATGTTATTAATGTTTCCCACTTCCATAAAAATATATATATATACACGCACACACACATATATGTACATATATGTGTATATATATATATATATATATATATATGTAAATATATATATTTGTACATATGTGTGCGTACATAATGTAAAAACAAGTGGGAAACATATATATGTATATATATATATACACATATATACACGCATATATGTGCGTATATATGTTTATACATATGTGTGCATATGCGCTCCCTGCTGTGTACAGTGAGTGACCTTGAAATTGTGTTTTTGTTGTTGTGTGTCTTTGCATGTTGCGTAATCGTATGTGCGTAATATGGAATATTGCAAGTTTTTGGTTTTTTTCCGCCATTTTAACCTTTGTAAAATGGCTGTATGTTGCCGCTGAAGAGACAACTTTTGTTCTTTCATGTCCCTTATGTTCTTTGATGTTCCCAAATTATTTTTTACCTTATTGTTTGTGGAGTTTTTGGAACTGCACAGCAGCCACATCATTTCCCCAATGTGGGATAAATCATGTCTATCCTATCCTAAGATAACAGGCCTTATTTATTGCTCATTTTAGATTTTTTTCTGTTGCTTTACTTTTGTAACTGTATGTAGAAATGGTGCCGCCGAAAAGTTAGCTTGTTGCATCAGCTCTGTGCTCTTTTAATGTCTTTTTTGCTCTTTAATGTTTCCCGCTTGTTTTATACCAAGATGGCGCCACGGTACTGTGCTCTCTTGTAGTTGTTTCCTTTTCTCCTGTTTCTTGTATTGAACGGCGGGCACCGTGTACCAAGTCAAATTCCTTACATGTTAAAAGTACTTGGCCAATAAATACAATTCTGACTCATTCTATAATTAACATTAGTTTTATCTATTTTTATTGTATTTAGTCTCATTCAAATTATGTTAACATCTTAATTTTTGGATAAGTAACACAGTAAGCAACTTTTAAGCAAATTAATTATTGTAAGTGGAACAATGTGAAAGATTAAATGCAAACAAAATATCAGTAATAGACAGTAAATAAGCTCTGCTTCTTCCAACTCCTTTTCACAAATGCAAATTGGTTTTAATGTGACCACGCAATGTTTCTTTATGCAAATTGTCGGAAACAAATCAATACGAACTTGTACAATAAGACGACGTGAGTGCTTTATTGATAAACCAAAACGTATTTTATTCATCATTCCATCTCAGCTGGCACGCCGAGGCCTGCAGGAAAAGAACAATTCGGCTGCTTTTTTCCTGTGCAGTCTGTTTTGAGGTTGTTGGCGTCCAAATGTGACATCAGCATCGCATCATTTTCTCATTCTTACAACATTTACACCTCCTCCTCCTTGCTAGTTGTGGCGGACATGCGCGGAAAATGACTGCGTTCGCACTTCGTACGCAAAACGTGCGCGGAGAGTCCTAAAAACAACGAAAAAGAAGATAACCTCGATCATGTCCGTGTCAGAAACAAACCGCCACATATTTTTGTGTGTAGAGTTTTAAAAAGTCACAGTGCCGTGAAAGTTTGTTTTAGGCGCTTTTGCTAGCTGGCTAACGTGAGGTGCCTTAGAAATCCATTTTTGAGGGTGTTAGCATAGTTTTTAGACAGCACACAATGTTTGTTTTGTACTCATATGAAGTGAAATGACTGCCAAAACTCCAAATACACCAAAAATTTTTTACTCACGCCCAACGATTTGCAGTTAAAAAAAACTAATTTCTTCACATAAAAATGATTTGCAAGTAATTGAAAGTTTGACAGTAATATTTCACAAACTTGCACTCACAGCAGCCATAATTCACACTCTACAACAACTGGTGGTGCTGATAAGTTAATTTAAAGCTGTCAGAGCTATTGTTATTTGCGCATGGTGCCGTCTGCCAAAAATAACAAAGGAGAACAGTTTTTTACTTGGGCATTGTTCTTTTTTAATCAAACAAAAATGTGATTTTTTTTTAACTTGCTAATCATTTGTTTGACTTGCAAATAGTTTTGTGTACTTGAGAATTGTTTTTAATTGAAGAAAATTGTGTTTATACTTGTAAATTCGTTTTTTTACTTGGAGAAAAGTGTATAAATTGTTTTTGTAATTGAATAAAATAGTTGTTTTTTTACTTACGGATCGTTTTTTTTTATTGAAGAAAATGGTGTTATACAGGCACATTGTTTTCTACTTGTAGAAATGAGTATACTTGCAATTAGTTTTTATAATTAAATACAAAAATATATTTTTTTTTTTTACTTGTGAATCATTTTCTAATGAAACAAAAATGTTTTTTTATACTTGCAAGTATTTTTTTTTAAAATAATTTTTTGTTTTCTACTTGCTAAAGGTTTTTTTAATTGAATAAAATTGTGTTTATACATGGAAATTGTTTTTCACTTGCAGAAATGTGTTTTTATACTTGCGAATCATTTTTTCCTGCAGAAAAGTGTTTGTGTACATGCAAATTGTTCTGTAATTAAATAACTTTTTTTTTTTTTTACTTGCAAATCCATTTTTGAATTGACGGAAAATGTTTGTTATACTTCCAAAACATTTTTGCTAGCAGAATTTTTTTTCACTTGCAAATCACGTTTTTTTAACTTCTGAATAGTATTTTTAATTGAATAATTATTTTTAACTTGTGAATAGTTTTTTTACTTGCAGAAATTTATTCGAATACTTGCCAATTGTTTATAATTGAATACAATTGTTTTGTTACTTGTGAATCTTTTTTTTAATTGAACAAAAATGTTTTTTTAATACTTGAAAGTAATTGTTTTGCTTGCAGAAAGTTTTTCTTTCAACTTGCAAATGGTTTTATTTTACTTGTGAATTGTTTTTAATTGAAGAAAAGTATGTTTATTGTTGTGAATTATTTTTTACTTGCAGAAAATCGTTTGTATACTTGCATATAGTTTTTATAATTGAATACAATTACTGTTTTTTTTGTTACTTGTGAGTCATTATTTTAATGGAACAATTGAAAAAATGTTGCTTGCAGAAAATTGTTTTTTTTAACTTGCAAATTGTTTTGTAATTTAAGAAAATATTTTTTCATAATTTGCAAATCATTTTTTTAATTTAAAAAAATGTTCCTACATGCACATTGTTTTTTACTTGCAGATTTTTTTTTTATACTTGCAAAACGTTCTTTTACTTGCAGAAAAGCGTTTGTATACTTAAAAATCTTTTGTGAAGAAAATTGTTTTTCTTTTAGTTGCAAATCTTTTTTTAATTTAACACATTTGTTTTTAGCTTGCAGTAATGTTTTTTCACTTGCAAATCGTTTTTTTTGACTTGGGAATATTCTTTTTTAATTGAAAATTTTTTTTTACTTGCAGAAAATTGTTTGTATACTTGCAAATTGTTAGTTTTTTACCTGTAAATATTTTTTTTAATTGAACAATAATGTTTTTAATACTTGCGAATAATTTTTTTGCTCACAGAAAAGTTTTTTACTTACAAATTGTTTTTTTAATCAAGGAAATTGTTTTTTTTACTTGAAAATATATATTTTTTTAATTGAAGAAAAATGTGTTTATTCATTTATTGTTTTTATTTGCAGAAAATGGTTTGTATATTTTCAAATTTTTTTTACTTGCAGAAAAGCATTTGTATACTAGCGTTTTTTTATAATTGAAGAAAATGTTTTTTTTTAACTTAATCTTTTTTTATTGAAGAAAAATTGTGCTTGTCCTTGCAAATCATTTTTTTGTATGCATAAAATTGTATTTATAATTGAAAACATTTTTTTTACTTGAAAATGTTTTTTTAATTAAACACAAATTTTTGTTATACTTGCAAATACTTTTTTTGCTTGCAGAAAATTGTTGTTACTTGCAAATTGTTCGTTTTACTAGCAAACATTGTCACACTTGCAAAAATATTTTTTACTTGCGAATTTTTTTTTTCATTGTTGTAAGGTTTTTTTTACTTGCGAATCGTCGGGCATGAGTAAACGCACTTTTGCGTGTTTGTGGAGTTTTGGCAGTAATTTCCCTATATATTTATTTCGTGTGACGTTCCAAAAATTCACAGTGCTGTAAAGAAGCCATGTTTGTTCTGGGTGTGTCTTAATTAACACTAAGGGCCCTCGAAATGCGTTTTTGAGGGTGTTAACATCGCACACAATGTTTGTTTTGTATTCATAACTGTTGGCGTACTTCACTCTTGTACAATTAGCACACTCGCCATGTTAGCTTAAAGCAATTTGGGGCCGAGTGGCACGTTTAAAGGCAGGAACCAAAACACTTGGTTCCCCACCCAGTCTGACACGCAACATCATGACAGCTGAAGCAGTCCTGCTTCTGATTGTTGTCTAAATGACTGACCCATTCATCCGTGTTCTCGCTTGCACCCGCTGCCGACACCGGAAGGGGTCGCCGCCCCTCTGCTTCGTGCCTGGAAGACGTTTAGTCACGTGACGCTGACAACAGTGGGAGAAACCTGAGCGCTGTGACGGACACGCACAATCGAGGGTCCCCGTAAGGGAGCCCGTTGAAACGATGCCGCTGATTAGGGGCATGACAAATGAAGAGTGTGTAGAAAAACAAACAGTGCTTGTGATAACAGTCAGACAGGACTAGCATGTTAGCATTCATTCAGTTTGGCATAGTAAGCTTGCTCTACTAACACGTGCGCGCACACACACACACACACACACACACACACACACACACACACGCGCAAACGCACGCACGCACGCACACACACACAAATGGGACAGCGCGAGCTACTTCTTGCTAACCTTCCTCCGCACTTCCCTGGATGGCCAGCAGGGGGCGGAGCCTTGTGTTGAGGGCAGGAAGAGAAGAATAAGTCAGTTGAGTTAAAGTTCTTCCTTCCTGCATGTCAGCTTCCGCCCACATTGGAGGGAGGGGGGAAAAAGGAGGCGGAACTTATGACGAGTCGGCAAGTCGGCCATCATTTTTTCTTGCCGCTCTTCTCCGAGCGCTTTGTCTCCGCCTTGCCTGCCCGGTCCGACCTCTCGCCCCTGTCCTTCTCCCGCCCCCTGTCCTTCTCCTTTTCCTTGTCCTTCTCCTTGTCCCGCTCGGCTCGCTCGATGCGGTCGGTGCGGTCCGAGCGCTCGCCGCCGCGCTCCGAGCCGGCCTTGCTGCCGTCGCGACGCGTGCCCTCGTCGGTGGATGAGGTAGTTGCTTGGGGCAGTCCGCCCTTGGACAGGTCCTGGTGCTCGCTGATGGTGCTGCTGATGCTGCTCACCCACGTCTTCAGGTCCTCCTGGTCATCCACAGGACAAGCTAGGTCAGAGGTCACAAAGCCCACAAGATGCTTGTGGTGTCAAGAATAACTCACCTCGTCTTTTGCGTGGAACAAGAACTCGCTGCCGTCTTTTGTCCTGTGACCAGAGCAGAGGACCATCATGTCAACTTCACACGACAACAGATGACTTTGGACTCGTTCAAGAGACTTCAGAGACTCATTAGACCAACTGAAGACACCTCAAAGACACTATGAACCGGTCTTTGGGGACCTTGGAATACTTTGAGTCTTTAAAGAATATTTGGATCAACGGAACAGTCTTTTGGACCACAAGCCATTTGAAACTTTAGACCAACTGAAGAGTATTTAAAGACTTTTGTGGACCAAAAAGTCAGTCTTTAGAACCTGTTATGTTCGATTCTACTCAGAACGTGTGGTTGCCGATATAATTATGGGATTATATAATTTGTTTTTGGAACGATATGATCTGAAACAATTCAGTGAGTTGAAATCAGATAAATAACTTTTTAGCAAAAAAAACCTCAACCAGTGTGACTTCGTTAGATAGACAGACCTGCTTAGTAGCCTTGTGGTTAGAGTGTCCGCCCTGAGATCGGTAGGTTGTGAGTTCAAACCCCAGCTGAGTCATACCAAAGACTAAAAATGGGACTCAGTACCTCCCTGCTTGGCACTCAGTATCAAGGATTGGAATTGGGGGTTAAAATAAAGTTAAAAGTACCAATGATTGTCACACACACACTACAGTGGGGCAAAAAAGTATTTAGCCAGCCACTGATTGTGCAAGTTCTCCCACTTAAAATGATGACAGACGTCTGTAACTTTCATTCTTAGGTACACTTCAACTGTGAGAGACAGAATATGAAAAACAATCCAGGAATTCACATTGTAGGAATTTTAAAGAATTTATTTATACATTATGGTGGAAAATAAGTATTTGGTCACTTCAAACAAGGAAGATCTCTGCCTCTCACAGACCTGTAACTTCTTCTTTAAGAAGCTCTTCTGTACTCCACTCGTTACCTGTATTACTGATACCTGTTTGAACTCGTTATCTGTATAAAAGACACCTGTCCACAGCCTCGAACAGTCAGACTCCAAACTCCACTATGGCCAAAACCAAAGGGCTGTCGAAGGACACCAGGAAAATAATTGTAGACCTGCACCAGACTGGGAAGAGTGAATCTACAATAGGCAAGCAGCTTGGTGTGAAAAAATCAGTTGTGGGAGCAATTATCAGAAAATGGAAGACATACAAGACCACTGATAATCTCCCTCGATCTGGGGCACCACGCAAGATCTCATCCCTTGGGGTCAAAATAATAATGAGAACGGTGAGCAAAAATCCCAGAACCACACTTGGGGACCTGGTGAATGACCTGCAGAGAGCTGGGACCAAAGTAACAAAGGTTACCATCAGTAACACACTACGCCGACAGGGAATCAAATCCTGCAGTGCCAGACGTGTCCCCCTGCTTAAGCCAGTGCATGTCCAGGCCCGCCAGAGAGCACAGGGATGATACAGCGGAGGATTGGGAGAATGTCATGTGGTCAGAGGAAACCAAAATAGAACTTTTTGGTATAAACTCAACTCGTCGTGTTTGGAGGAAGAAGAATACTGAGTTGCATCCCAAGAACACCACACCTACTGTGAAGCATGGTGGTAGAAACATCACGCTTTGGGGCTATTTTTTTGCTAAGGGGACAGGACGATTGATCCGTGTTAAGGAAAGAATGAATGGGGCCATGTATCGTGAGATTTTGAGCCAAAACCTCCTTCCATCAGTGATAGCTTTCAATGGTTGACCAAATACTTATTTTCCAGCATAATTTACAAATAAAGTCTTTAAAATTCCTACAATTTGAATTCCTGGATTTTTTTTCACATTCTGTCTCTCACATTTGAAGTGTGATGAAAATTTCAGACCTCTGTCATCATTTTAAGTGGGAGAACTTGCACAATCGGTGGCTGACTAAATACTTTTTTGCCCCACTGTAGGTGTGGTGAAATTTGTCCTCTGCATTTGACCCATCCCCTTGATCACCACCTGGAAAGTGAGTGGAGGGGTGGGCAGCAGCGATGCCGCGCCCGGGAATCATTTATGGTGATTTAACCTCCAATTCCAACCCTTGATGCTGAGTGCCAAGCAGGGAGGTAATGGGTGCCATTTTTATAGTCTTTGGTATGATTCGGCCGGAGTTTGAACTCCCAACATATAGATCTCAGGGGGGACATCGGTAGGTTGGGAGTTCAAATCACCAAAAATGATTACCGGGCAAGAGTATACATTCTCATGCAGTTACTTTTAGCTGCGGGCATTACACTGCATGCGTTTCCCAGTCTTTGTTGTCTCTCCTTCTCACAGAGACTTAAAACAAGCGCACCTTCTAACATAAGTCACATGTGCAACGTCACACGCTCCCGCGGAGCAGACAGGTAGCAACTAAAAAGTATTGAAACTTTTTGTTACAAGTGAAGAGTTTTGAAAAATCTTTTGGACCACTTGAACAGTATTCTAATAGACAAGTTCAAAAGTCTTTTGATACTTTGGGTAACCAGCTGATAAGTATTTCGATACTTTCTGTACCAAGTAGACACTCTTCTGAGACTTTGGACCAATTGAAAAGTACTAAAGAGACCTCGAGATACCAAATGACAATTCTTTAGATGTATTCTTCAGTACCCGTAAAGTCTTTGAATACTTTTTGGTCTAAGTCGATATACTTTAAATACTGTACTTTGTTAGACCAGTTCAACAGCTTTCTAAGATTTTGGACCACTTAGAAAGTATTTAAATATTTATACATCAGACCAAACATCGATCCCTTTTCTACCGGTTATTCCCTTTGGGGTTGCTGGTGCCTATCTCAGCTACAATCACCCTGGACAAGTCACCAACTTATCGCAGGGCCAACACAGATAGACAGACAACATTCACACGACCAGTTGAAAAGTATTTTGGGACTTTGAGGAACCAGCTGAGAAGTCTTTAGATACTTTCAGTACAGACTTAATAGTCTTTGAAGACTTTGTCCACCTAAAGAGTTTTGAAAGGCTTTTTAGACAAGTTGAACAGTCTTCTGAGACTTTGGACCAGTTGAAAAGTTTTTGGAGACATTGGGGAACCAACTGACAAGTCTTTAGATACTTCTTTAAATATGTTTTGTGCCAACTAAATAGTCTTTGGAAACATTTGGTCAACGTAAGGAGTATGGAAAGACTTTTAGATTAGCTCGACACTCTTCTATGACTTTGGATCACTTGGAAAAGTCTCAAGAGAATTTGGGGAATGAACTGAGAAGTCCTTAGATATTTTCTGTAGCAGCTGAATAGTCTTTGAAAAAATATTGGTCATGCAAAGACTCTTGAAATACTTTAGATCAGCTGGACACTCTTCTGAGACCTTAGACCAGATAAAAATAATTGTTGAAATGTTTAAATAATCCAGACTGGGGCAAGCTAGCGCTTTAGCACCTTAGCGAGGACAAGTAGGACGTACTTGAGCGTGAAGACATTCTTCTTTTTCTTGTATCCGTTGGTGACGTCACAGTGACATTGGGCCAGGTTGAGCAGCGGCTCGTTGTTGTACGACGTGGCCGTGTTCTTGGCATCCTTGTAGAAGCCCAACTCCCCCTTGTTCAGCACGCAGTACAAGTTGACCCAGGACCTGCTGAGGTGCGAAAGGACGAGGGAGTAGGGTGCACGGGGGTGGGGTAAGGAGGGAGGAGAAGGGGAGGAGACGCAGCGAGTTAGGGGGCGCTGCAGAGTAGCTGCTGCTAACCTGACACCTCACTCACCTGAGCTTACAGGTAGGTGGGCAAGAAGGACCAACACCAAGAAGGGAGTAGGAGAAAACACACTGCTGTACAAACACGGGACGGACGCCAAGGGGGGTGTGGGAAAACGTGCAGGGGTCTACATACAGCCTGGGGCGGGGGGCGGGTTGAAGTAGTTGGGGCTTAAATAGGACTTACCTTGAGGTGTAGGGGGAGGGCAGCAGCCAGCAGCAGCGAGCACGGAAACGAGAGAGCAGAAACATTTGGTTAAAGTACAACTTTTAAAAACTTCCAACATGGTGGAGCTGCGGTAAACACCCTTGCTTCCATGCACATTTCAGGGAATGCACGTGGAAGACATCTGTCCATGCGATAAAGAGGCCATGAGGTGCACGGTGCGAGATGAGCTGCTTTGTGTGCGTGAGGTCAGCCAAGCCACAAGGGGGCAGCGCAGCGCAAGAGTGTTGGTTCTCTCTGGAGGAGGCAGCTAGTGTGTGCGGTCATTATTTGAAGTGCTTGAACACAAAGCATCATGCAAACCCACCTGTTGGTACTCTTCTTCAGGCTCTCGATGTCCAGCTTGCGGAAGAGGAAGCCCTCGTGGTGAGCGCTGTGGCTCGGTGGCTGCGTAACTGCCGGGCCGCTCTGGGCGGGAGCCGACCGGGACCGCCGCGCCGTATCGCCCGACTCTTTTGGCCGCGGTCGGCGCCGCGGTTTGGGTCTGTCCCGAGCACGAGGCCGGTCGGAACGGGAAGACTTCTCTGGTAGGCCGTTGGGTAGGCGGGGCACCTCGCCTCGGGCCTGAAAGGGGCGGGGTCAGAAACATGAATATATTTACATAAAAACACTGCATTTTTAGAACAAGTGATTGCAGAAATCTCTAACCTGGGCTGCTTCTCTTTCCTGAAGCTGCTCCACTATTTCTGCCATGGTGGGTCTTCTCTCTCTGTGCAAAAAAATTACTTTTATTTACACCAACAGATGAATTGTTTGTACCAACCAAGTATTTTTACTTACACCAACTACTTTTATTTGCTCCAACATATTACTTTTATTTACACCACACAATTAGTATTATTTACAACAAGAAACTAATTTTGTTTACACACACCTACATTTATTTATACCAAGAAACTACATTTATTTACAGCAGCAAATCATTTTTATTTAAACAAACAGACTACTTTTTTTTAACATTGACAAAAACTACTTTTAGTTCCACTAACAAAATACTTTCATTCACACCAACATATTACATTTATTTACAACAAAAAACTACCTTTATTTATATCAACAAACAAAATTTAGTTCCAACAACAAAGTACTTTTATTTACATCAAGAAACACATTTTATTTACACAAAACTACTTTTATTTACAAAGAGATACTACTTGTATTTACATAAACAAACTACTGTTATTTACACCGGCAAACTTGTTTTATTTACACCAAGAAACTACTTTAATTTACATAAACAAACAACTGTTGATTACATTAATAGACATCTGTTATTTACACAAACAAACTACTGTTATTTATGCCAACAAACTACTCTTATGTACACCAACAAACTAATTCTATTCACACCAACAAACTACTGTTATTTAGACCTACAAAGTACTGTTATTTAGACCAACAAACTACTTTTATTTACATAAACAAACTACTGTTATTCACATAAACAAACAAATGTTATTTACACCTACAAACTGCTGTTATTTACACCAACAAACTACTGTTATTTACATCAACAAACTACTGTTATTTAGACCAACAAACTACTTTTATTTCCATAAACAAACTACTGTTATTCACATAAAAAAACAAATGTTATTTACACCAACAAATTAATGGTATTTACCCCAACAAACTACTTTTATTTACATAAATAAACTACTGTTATTTACACCAACAAACTATTGTTACTGTATTTGTACACCACCAAAGTACTATTATTTAGAACAACAAACTACTTTTATTTACATAAACAAACTAATGTTATTTACACAAAAAAATGTATGGTATTTACACTAACAAACTACTTTTATTCACATAAACAAACTAATGTTATTTACACAAAAAATTTATGTTATTTACACTAACAAACTACATTTATTCACATAAATAAACTACTGTTATTTACACCAACAAACTACTGTTATTTACACCAAATAAACAACTTGTATTTGTGGTAATCTGAAATTTCCTTGCTCATTCCTGTTTTGTCTGCACACCATATTCACTCTCTCTCTCGTCCACAGTATGGAGTGGCAGCCTAATTAACCTGGCTGCTGACAGCAGGTGAGCGCCGGAACTTTATCCACTGCTTGCAACAGACAGACATGTTGTTGGTCTTGCCAGAGGACTCCCTAGTTCGTCTTGCGCCTTTTTCTCAGGTTTGCCTGTATTTTTCTAGCCTTGTCTAGTGTTCTTATTTTGTACTTTGTTTTTCTGTTTTACTTCTTTTTAGAAGTATTTTTCCTAGTCTTGTCTAGCGCTTTTTGTTTTGTATAGGTTAGTTCTCTTAGTAGTTTTTTACATGGTGTGTTTTTGTCTTTTTCAACATCACCTTTGTTTTGTTACTTTGTGCTTCCTCAAAAATAAAAGGAAGAACTATTGTCCACAAAAAATACGTCTCTGCATCCTTGGGATCCACCTCACCAGATCGTTACAGTATTCACATATACAGACAACTGTTATTTACACCAAGAAACTAAAGTTATTACCCCTCGGAGCACTTTAAAGAAGCGTCAGCGACATTCAAAACAGCTTCAACATCTCACCCTCCCCCTGAGCGTCGGTCGGAATGTTCCTTCCCGGTGTCGTGCTCGCTGGACTCCTGCCTCTCCAGCCGCTGTCGGTCCCTCCTGCGTCCATCGAGGCTCCCGTGGCCTTCCTGCTCGCTGGATGTTTGTCTCTCCAAAGTCCGCCTCTCCCGCCGTTCGGCGTGTTCCCGCCACACCTCCTGAGGAAGCTCGTCCCTGCGTGCCTGGATCAGCTGCTCGCTGGACAGCTGGCGTTCCAACTTGTGTTCCCTATGAGTCTGCACCTGCGGCTCAGGGTTAGTCCTGGAGGGACGGGACCCTCTGACGGGGTCGCCGTGGAGCCTGTCCCGGTTTGGGTCCTGGAGAACCACTTCGGCCATGACGGCCACCTCGGCTCTCTCCGTCATCATCTCCCGGCCTTTTTCCCTGGTCTTTTCCAGCCTGCTGGCTACTACCAGCGGCGTCACCGCGTCACCCAGGTGTTGGATTTTCGGTCGCCGGAGATAGGGAGACAGTTTTGCATCCACCTCTGCCGCAGGATGAAGAAGAACCTTGCTGGTGCTTTCTCGCGCCTGATTGGCGGAGACAAGCATAGCGGCCGTGGCGACGGATAAAATGGAAGAAGGAGCAGGTTGGCGGAGCCCCATGCCTACCACGCCCCCATGAGGCGCTTCCAGGCCGTGGCGGTAACTGCTGTCATTCGTCACAGGCATGTAGCCGGCCACTGTGGAACACAGGCGGCGGGCCGCGGCCGAGGGGGACGGCGTGGGGGTGGCCGGCGAGGGTGATGGTGGAGTGCTGGCCTCGTTCTGTTCATAGATGGTCTGTCTCATGACGGGGGAGAGCGGAAGGCGGGGGAGGGTGGAAGGAACGTGGGAGGCGTCAAGAGGGTCCAGGAAGACTTTACGACCCAGTAGAGGTGTCGCGGGTTGTTTGCTTTGCTCCGCTTTCAGCTTCTCCACCTGCACACACCACCAAAAGATCATCAATTTCAATAACATCTTTCATTTTAGGATGAGATTTAGTCGAGCAGAACTCGCTAATCACGACACTGACATAGCAGAGACTGAAACTGAAACTAAAAATCGCTTACATTGTATTTACACTAAGAAACTACTTTTTTTACATCACAAAACTACTTTTATTTACACTAAGAAACTACTTTTGACACCAAAAAACACATTTTATTTTCACAAACAAATTACTTTTATTTACACCACCGAAGTACTTAAAATGTCACCAACAAAGTACTTTTATTTACACCAAGAAAGTTCTCGTATTTACACCAACAAACTACTTTTATCATACCATAAAACTACTTATATTTACACCAACAAAGTAATTTTATTAACACCAACAAACTACTTTTATTTACACCAACAACCTACTTTAATATACTTCAACAAACTATTTTTATTTATAACAACAAAGTAATTTTATATTTTCCAGAAAATACTTTCATTTACACCAACAACATACTTTTATTTACATAAAGAAACTACTTATATTGACACCAACAAATTACTACATATATATATATATATATATATACCAACTGACTACTGGTGTTTACACCAACAAAATACTTTTATTCACACAAACAAACAATTTACCTTTTAATTACATTAAACTATCTACTTTAATTGACTCCAAAAAAAAACTATTATTCAAACTAACAAAGAAATTACATTTATTCCAACAAAGTACTTTTTTTTACATGACTAAAGTATTATATTCATACCAACAAACTACTTTTATTTATAACACCAAACTACTTTCATCTATACTAAAAGAACTACTTTTATTTACACCACCAAACTACTTTTATCTATACCAACAAACTACTTTTATTTACACCAAAATGTTAAACTAATTTTATTTACAGCAACAAACTTACATTTACTTGGGAAAGAGGAAAAAACACAGATTCTTTCCATTTGTGAATATTTTTATCTGGACGATATTGTAGTTACGGGAGTTCAGTGTTGTGTGTTTCTGAGCTGTGATGCAGGCGTTGGCCTGTAGGATGTGTAGTTGTTGAGCCGCACTGGTTGCATTCCAGTATCTTGCTGTATGGCAGGGGTGTCCAAAGTGTGGACCAGGGGACATTTTACGGCCAAAACTAATTTTTATTGGCCGCTGACATGTTCGGAAAATTAAATGAATTCATTATGAATGAGGTATATCAACTACTGTGAAACTTCTCTATTTGCAAACTTTTAGATTAAGCCAAATATGCCTCTGTGTACGAGCGCTTCTGCCATTCATTTTGTGTGCCGCTTAGGGATGTCACTTCATATGCAGCCATTTTGGAGCGGCCACATCTCAGCATGTTTCTTTTCTCCCCAATTCACCAAGTTTTGTCTAATTTACTTACTCAATATGGGTCCAGAAAAGCCAACAAACAGCCTGGACTTTTGTCGAGGCTAGAACCAATTATTCATGTTTACATTGTTTCTTACAGGGAACTCTGCTTCACTGTACAAACTTTTCGATGTACAAACCATGTTTAAGAACCAATTACATCTGTGAATCGAGGTTCCCCTGTATTTGTTTTGTCACCTAAAACACAAAAGCTAAGATATCGATGTTTGTTTTTCAAATAGCTTAGCATATGGTGATGCACATTGAATTGGTTATAGCATATTTAATGCACAAAATGTGCCAAAGTGGCCTTCCGCGTTCTTTTTTTTTTCAGTATGCGGCCCTCTTTGGAAAAAGTTTAGACACCCCAGCTTTAAGTTACAAAGGGCTGTTTTGTAGACGGTAAAAACAAGTAAATACTTTATACTCTTATTTGCATTACAATGACAATAAAACTTTTATACACACGCAAATCTTTCTTCCGTTGGCTAACCATGGAAAATAAATATTTAAGTTTAGGTTAATACTACCATGCTTTTATTTTGACGTCTATTTTGCACTGAATAGGAAGTCTGTGTTTGTTTCAACTGGACAGTAGTTATGTTGTGGCTGGTTAGCACTAATGAAGAACTGAGTAATACTGAACATGTCAACATAAACGGAACAATAATCTGACACCTTTGTCTCAAAAAGCAGTTGATCGTGTATGTCGACGTCGACTTAAGCGGGCGTTTAAGCAAGGCAATGAACCCCCGACCTTTACAGTCTACATGTACGCGTTTGTCAGTTGTAAATGTCGCCTTCGTCCTTGTATAGTGTAATAAAAATACCGTGGTGAGGCGGCGCAGTGAGCTGAAGCGCTCCTCCCAGGTGGCGGCGGCTTTCCGGAAGGCTTCGTGTCGTCGTATCAGCTGCTCCACTTCGTCGACACTGGCCCCGAGTTCATTGCTGTTGACCAGGGGCTCCTGGGCCGTCAGCCACGCCTCTGCCACCACCGCCTCCTGAGCAAACTGATGGACCTCCAGCACTGACATCACCACCACAAGGACAACACCAGACAACCGGTTAATCGTACACAGCATGACTTGTTAGCCAATGTCTGGGTTTGGGCCCTCACGTTGCTGCAGGACCTCCCAGTGCTTGTCCCACTTCTCAGACAGCTCGTGTTGCTTAGCAACTACCTTGTCCAGCTTCTCCTTGATCTGCAGGCAACATCAACACGGTCACCATCACAGACACGACTTAGCCTAACACACAGGTGTCGATTTGAACTCAAGGCCTGAGGGCCAGATCTGGCCTGCAACATCGTTTAATTTGGCCCGTGACACCAACTAAGGTGGCACACCCACCGTGTAAGGGTCGGCCTCCACATTAATTAAGGTGGTCCGCCACATCGTTGAAGGTGGCCCGCTACATCCTTTGATGTGGGCCGCCTATCATTGAAGTTCGCCCGCAACATTAACTAAAGGCACCTGCCACATCAATTAAAGTGGCTCGGCTATCGTTTAATATTACTCGCAACATCAATTAATGTGGTCCGTCATTACATTTAATGTAGCCTGCTCATCATTTAAGGTTGCCCGTCACATCAATTAGGTCAGGAATATCATACATGCGGCCCATGAGGCCGGATCAGGCCCGCGAGATGAAAGTGCTAAGTATACAATTGAGCTGCATTTTTAAATTAAAGAAAGTGCTGTTCTAAAAGTGTCCATTGGATGTCACAATAGCAATTCTGTTAGGCAAGCAAATGGTTTATATTGGTGAGGGCAATTATACCAAGCAATATGTACACGGTAAAGCGGGGCTTCGACTCCTCCCCCTCGACTCACCGTTAACCAAACAGTAGTAAAATAAACAATTGGAAACCTCACTTAAAATGCTGCAGGAGACACTGCACAATTGGTACAGTTCTGTGAAAATGATTTTCTTACGTGCAAATTTAAAGAAAGTCAACAATGGAAATTACAAATAAAGTAGTTGATACATAAAAGTGTTTTTATTGATGATTAATTTTGTTTTTGTTCAATCATAGATGGGCTGTGACTTAAAGTTGATTTGGTTAGTAGAAACACTGAGATTAAGTCTAATTTCATTGTGTTCTTCATGGTGTTTTTGAACTACACCACTTTTTCCCTCAGAATGTTTTACTAACTTTAAGTTTTTTGTCAAGAGGATTATTTGTGATATGTACATTTTCAGAATGTCCTTGTTCTATTTTGTGCCAATGTAAATCAAAGAAAACAATCTGAAGTTGTCATAGTTGTATTTTTAAGTTATTATGCCATGATTTTACCCGTCCAGCCCACGTGGGAATAGATTTACCTTCATGTGGCCCTGAGCTAAAATGAGTTTGACACCCCTGAATTACGTGATGCCTCTGTTTAGAACATTAATCAAAGTTCCTTGAACACACCACAGTTATGTGCTATAAGATGCAAAAGTGAAATGTAAACATACATTTGTCCGATGCTGCCACAAATAGATTTGTTATATATTTACTTTCCTTCTGGCACCTCATACTTGTTCCCAAATATCGGTGTTGTGAGTAAATGAGGTGAGCTTTGAGTGTGAAAGGAATGAACCATTTTATTTTTTTGCAAGGAGGTATGGGGATTGTTGCACATTCTTATTTTTGATTCCTAGAACAAATTCACAGCAAAAGATTTTTTATCTTAAGTTTTATGATGACTATTTAGAACTGACGGATTTTAATGAAAGAAAAAAATCCTACTAATGTGCCCCTCACCCAGTGTTTTAGATCCACGTACATGCGTTTTAAGTTGTCTGTCTGTCCCTAATCAGAAACAACCCCCGATAAGCTGTCTACTTACCTACATTTAACCAACAATGAAAGACACCACACAATTTAAACCAATCAGAAACAACGTACAGCTGAGGTGTGTAAAAGAGAAACGCCTTACGTTGTTTCTGATTGGTTTAAATTGGGTAGTGTCTTCAGTGGTTGGTTAAATGTAGGCACAGTGATTGATTGCTTGGTCTGGGATTGATAATTTCAAACGATCCATCAGAGTTACCCGCACTACGGCAAGTTGCAAAAAAACTAAGTTTATTACTATGAAAAAAATACAGAGTAGTGAATGGAGTTATATAACCATGAGAAATGTCAAGTGTGGCGCAAGAAAGGGTTACGGTTACGCAATACCATGATGATGGCTGCAAAGGCGCCAACTAGTGGTGCGTATTTGGAAATACAAGGTGGCGTTACAGACAGACAACTTATTTTACACTCTGAAATCGCTGTATAGACAGACAACTCTTCCACGACAGAAGTAGGGCAAAAGTCACGTGTAAAAAAGGCAGCCAATCTCACAAATCATGAGCAGATTGTATTACACGCATGCGCGTCCTCTTGTTGCATTACACGCTCACAAATCTGGATGGCCTTCGCTCAAATCGTACACGGCAGAAGTGTCGCAAAAAGTCACGTGTAAGTAGACAGGCTATCGACAGTTCTTTCTGATTTGGGACAAACAGACAATTTAAAATACACGTACGCGGATCTAAATACACACACTCGGATTGATATAAAGACACACAAATTATTATACACGCTTACAAATTGGATTACACGTTGGCAAATAATTTTGCTACAATATTACTTCCATAATCTCACCTCTTGGGCGGCGGGGTTGCGAGCAGCCAGCAGCGTCTTCCCCATCTCGATACACTCCACCACGCTGTGACTGCGAGCATCCACCTCGCTGTTCAGACTCTGGTGATAGTTCATCAGCACCTCCACGGACGACACGTCCCTGCAGGCGACGAGGACAAACATGGACACTAGATAGCAGAAGGACGTCATTGCGGAGAAGAAGTGACATCTACCTCGGCTTTTCTCCCGTCCCGATCTGACAGATGATCGAGTCCATCCACATGATCTGATCCCGCACCAGGCTGAAGAACCTCAGCTTGTCCGTCTCCGTGGTGATCTGAACCCGACACTCCTCGCAGGACGTCAGCAGCTCCTTCCAGCACTGCATGACCTCGTGCTCGCGGCAGGCTATGGCGTCCGCCTTCTCGCCCGCGTACACTGTCCTGAGCTGGGCGGCGCTCTCCTGCAGCTGCCGCACCTGATGGAGGACAAGGGGAGACGGTTTAGGGAGCACCAGGTCGGCACCAGGAAGATGTTGGAACTTTTAGCCGCTGTACCTGCGTGACCAGCAGCTGGATGTCCTGCTCAAAACCTTGGAGGAGTCTCTGCAGCGTGCTGGTATTGGACGTGCTGCTCTGGCGACCACGGACCTCCGGTAGCCTTCGATGCTTGTCCGCAATCTGGCACAGAACCTACAAAAACAGCATAATGAATCGTGTACCTATCAAAATCATCGCACATCAAATTCATGATCCTCCTTCTCACCTCTCTGCAGTCGGAAAAGAACTTGTGCAGGTGGTGCGAGGCGGCCAGCATCTGCGCCCGGGTCTCCATCAGCTCCAGAAGGTCGGCCCAGGACTCGTTGACGCCGTCCTTCCATTCGGCAATGGTGGCGGCCTCGGCGTGTCCGTAGTCGATGAGCTCGTCTACCATCTGGTTGACAGCCGTCACTCGCTCCTGGCCCACGTTGCCCGTCTCCGACGCAAAGTCCGTGAACTTCTCCTGGAGCAGCTACAGAGGGGGAGAATGCTTCAGATTAGAGTCGATTCGATGGCGAAGTTTCAAATAGCAGCATCAACAAAGGCACTAGAAGACAGGAGTACTAGAGCAGGGGAGTCAGACTCGTTTTTTAAATTGAGGGCCACATCGCAGTTATGACTGTCCGCTTGTAACAACTTGCCTATGCATTTTATTATTATGCATCATTTTTAAATACACTGTCAAACATATTTAGATTTTACAGTAAAAAACAACAAAGTCACCATAATTTTACTGTAAAATATGCGTTACTTTTTTATAAAATTAATTCGTTTTCACCAATTGTCCCTTTTGACTCTGTAAATAAAAAAGGTACCACTGTGGGGGTTTTTTTACAGTAAAAAAATGGTAGTTTTGTCGCCCAACTTTTACTGTAGAATGTACAGTGTTTTTCACAACATATTACCGTGAATGGAAAAACAAAGTAGCTAGTTTTTGACAGTGAAAAAACTGTGGTACCATTTTTCCATTTACATTAATACACCGTAAAATATTTTATGTGGAAAACCTGTCTGCTCAGTCACCAGAATTTCACAATAGAAAAAAAAAAACTGTGGTAGAGTTTTTAAATTTACACTAATATGCTGTAAAAACCACTGTAAATGTCACTGTAAAATCTATTTTTACAGTGTACAACTATATAGATAACATCATAGGTCAAGCAGATATTTAAGTATTTATTCTTAGTTTAACATTAACAGTGTGGAAAAGTATGAACATATAATATTTGTTAGAATATTGAATAATATTAAAGTTTAAAATGTATGCAATTTCATGCAGTACATGTATTGTTTCTGTCAAAATGGAAAGAACTACCACATTTAGTAAGAAAATATTAAGTACTTTATTGATGCATAATATTTCCAGGCGTTCAAGGGTCATATAAAATGATGTGGCGTGCTATATCTGGCCCCTGGCTCTTGAGTTTGACACCTATGTACGAGAGTAAGTTCAGTATATATTAAATAGGAAAATAAAAAAACAGTTATAAAAATACAATGAAATTAATGTGCATTGTTAAATTTAAAGAAGTATGTACAATGGTACCTGGGGATGCCAGTTTAATTGGTTCGGTGATGCAGCTCGTACTTCAAAAAACTTGTATTGTAAAAGTGTTATTTGTGAAATTTTACTAAAATCAATTTAATATGTGCTCGCACCCCTCCGAAACAGCACAATTCTAACATGTAGCATGCCTTTTGAAAAAGAATAAACAACTTTTACATCAGGGGTTCTTAACCTTTTTGACACCAACTTTTCCACAACAGAGGAGCTAGGTGCCCACTCAAATATTAACAGTGAATTAGAAAACTTACTCTTGATTTTTTTGTTTATCGTATTCAATAATTATATCTAACCGACTTACAGTTCAACAGGATAAACTTTGTCGAATGATATGTAACCATGTGTTAATCACAAAGATTATCATCAAGGCTTAGGTCAAGCTGATAATAAAACATTTAAATCAAATAAAAAAGACTATCAAATAAAAGTATACTGTAAAAGAAGCAAACCATAAAAACTGATAAATAAATTATAACTAACAGATACTTTTCTTAAATAAATTGTCAATAAAATTTAAATGCAAATGAAAATACAGCTTTACCACTTAAGAAGCTTTTCTAACTATGATATTAGCGATGTCATGCGAAACCAATATTTTTGGCAGCCCTCTATTGTTAAGAAACACCATTTTAGATAACAATATTGTATAAAACAATACAATAGAATGTACTACAAACAACTACAGCAGTTTTATGAAGTAATGTTTTTTTTGTACAGCAATTAGCTTGGAGAGCGCACTTCGTGTTTTTCAGTCAAACACGACATCAGCAGCCTCTCCATAGTTTCATGGATAGATGATTGCCATTTAGATATTGTTTTATCACCTTTGGCTGGTGTTTCTGACTCATATTGACTAAACATAAGCTTCATATGGACTTATCGACTGCTTCAGTGTGGTGCAGACCACACTGAAGCATATGCTCTGTCATTTTTTTTAATTGATATATTTTTCTTCTTAGTTTCTTCTCAGCACTGTCCTTCGCATTCCCTTTCTTTGTTCCCATGGCTGGAAAACAAAGTGATGTTGATCTTTAGCTATAATTTAATGCCAGCGAGTGAGACCGGATGTTTTGGTCAGAAATTGGTCTTAGAACAAGTGGTAAGGAAGCTGGTATTTCAAATTTTTTGTAAGATGTGGCACTCGTAAAGCCAATGTCACTCTGAACCCCGCCAGATTTGACCAAATCATTTTGTGTCACGCCATAGCTGACACAACCATGGGAAGAAAGAATGTGGGGGTGAAGGACAAGTGGATGATAATCATTCAATTATTATTATATAATACATATTATTATAATATTAACTGAGTGTGTAGTTGGCTTGGTAAAGCACCATTATGAGGCAGAATGAGTTGATAACATCTGAATGGCGGACATTTATTCATTAAAATATGAAGAAGCTGCTGATCGTGGTTTTGACAGAGAAGCTATTTCGAAAGAAATACTGTAAAAGTCCCTCTCTAAAGTAAATGCTGTATATTGTTAATATATTACCTATTTTTTTTATACAATATTCATTATCTAGATGTTCGCTTCTTTCATTAAAAAGCATGTTACATGTTAAAGTGGTTCGAGGGCCAAGCATGGAATGGAATAATTTGATTTCAGTTCATTTTGATGACAAACGTTTGGAATAAGAGTATTTTGGGTTACTAGCTCCGTCACAGAACCAATTAAAACCGTAAGCCGAGTTACTACTCTAATAGTGGTGCTTCATGTTCAGTGTTAATTATTAGAGGTGACCTTATACAACATTTTCATATCCGATATGTTGCCGATATTGAAGCCGAGAGTATTAACTGATACCGATATTGACCCGATACTATATCAGCACATGCTTTTATTATTTTGTATTGTGGAAGGTACAAACCCCGTTTCCATATGAGTTGGGAAATTTTGTTGGATGTAAATATAAACGGAATACAATGATTTGCAAATCCTTTTCAACCCATATTCAGTTGAATGCACTACAAAGACAAGATATTTGATGCTCAAACTCATAAACTTTATTTTTTCTTGCAAATAATAATTAACTTATAATTTCATGGCTGCAACATTTTGCATTAATGGTGCCTTCACAGATGTGTAATTTACCCATGCCTTGGGCACTAATACACCCCCATACCATCACAGGTGCTGGCTTTTGAACTTTGCGCCTATAACAATCCGGATGGTTATTTTTCTCTTTGTTCCGGAGGACACCACGTCCACAGTTTCCAAATATAATTTGAAATGTGGACTCGTCAGACCACAGAACACTTTTCCACTTTGCATCAGTCCATCTTAGATGAGCTCGGGTCCAGCGAAGCCAGCGGCGTTCCTTGGTGTTGTTGATAAGTGGGTTTTGCTTTGCATAGCAGAGTTTTAACTTGCACTTACAGATGTAGCAGCCAACTGTAGTTACTGACAATGGTTTTATGAAGTGTTCCTGAGCCCATGTGGTGATATCATTTACACACTGATGTCGGTTTTTGATGCAATACCGCCTGAGGGATCAAAGGTCCGTAATTTCATCACTTACGTGCAGTGATTTCTCCAGTTTCTCTGAACCTTTTGATGATTTTACGGACCGTAGATGGTAAAATCCCTAAATTCTTTTCAATAGCTCATTGAGAAATGTTGTTCTAAAACTGTTCGACAATTAGCTTACAAATTGGTGACCCTCGCCCCATCCTTGTTTGTGAATGACTTAGCATTTCATGGAAGCTGCTTTTATACTCAATCATGGCACCCTCCTGTTCCCAACTAGCCTGCACACCTGTGGGATGTTCCAAATAAGTGTTTATTGAGCATTTCTCAACTTTATCAGTATTTATTGCCACCTTTCCCAACTTCTTTTTCACGTGTTGCTGGCATCAAATTCTAAAGTGAATGATTATTTGCAAAAAAAAAGTTTTATCAGTTTGAACATCAAATATGTTGTCTTTGTAGCATATTCAACTGAATATGGGTTGAAAATGATTTGCAAATCATAGTATTTTGTTTGTATTTACATCTAACACAATTTCACAACTCATATGGAAAGGGGGTTTGTAAGAAAAAGGTTTGAACAGAGAACGATGGTAGGTATGAAAAACACTAACCTATGTATTGTTACTGTTTACAATTGTCTTATTTGGTGTGGTAACTTGATTTTAGGCAACCCCCAGTGGTCACAATAATTAGGTAAGTTTAGTTTATGGCCCAGAACATTCAGTGATGCAGACACATTTGTTTTTGAATACTTTCTAATAGGCTTCTGCCTTGGAGACTTGTATGTGTCAGTAATATGCAACTATAATTATTTGATACTTGTTCATATTGACAAATGTGCTGTTTTAGACTGCAATATTGTTCTATTAAAGACACCTGTTATGTATGTCTAACTTGTAGAGGTAAACATAATCGATGTTTAGATGCATCGCAATTCGGACATGGACGATTATAGAATTGATTAGTAAACGTTATTAATTGATTGTTGATTTATTTATTGTAAATAAAGTAATGCAGACAGTTCTAAAATGTGGCTGACTGCAGCGAGCCACCTCACCGAGAGATCCGAACAGCTCCTTTATTTTAGGGCACTTATGGTCCAGTTTTGCACACAATTTTCATTTATTTAATAAATGTGGGAATAAATTTAACTATTTCTTATTACAAATTAATTGCTTTTTAAAAGCTGCAAGTGATTGACACTCTTTTAGGGAAATGAAAAGGAATGCAAAACTGCATCAATATACATTATTTAAATATGCATCAATAATCGATTTTTAATCAAATCGTAGTTTCTGAATCGGAATCGAATCGTGAGGTGGCCACTGATTCTAGTAGCTCGTGTGCTATTGTTTGCTTGTCTGTAGTGTAGCTGCTAGCTTCTCGTAGCCTATAGCCTTCCATGTTTACCTTTGTAAATGAAATGTTAACTGGCTGTTCAGCCTGGCACAAGCAAACACGCTGCTGGACTGCTTGTATCTGAGTTTTTTTTAAATGTACTTGTTTTTTTTCTGATATCAGACCAATATCTGATATCAGAGTAGCATTGGGACACTCCTAGTAATTATTGTTGCTGTACAATGACTCCCATCCTTACTGTGACATGCTCAAAGTCCTGGCCCAGTTCGGGCGAGCTGGCCACCACCTCCCTCTGAGCGATCCACTGTTCCAGCTCGTCCACCTCCCTGTTGAGCTGGTAGAGCCAGTACTGCTGCTCCAGACGACTCTTCCTCTCCTCCACCAGGTCCTTCAGCGACACGTACAGGCGGTCGATCTGCGATTGCCGCTTGCTGATCTGCTCACTGTGGCCGACAGTGCACAGAATGTGAGGATACATATGTAACGTTGTGTGTGTTTGAGCTAACCAATCAGGGTGTCCCATTTCCAGCAGCTGCCGACATTGTTGTGAAAGTAGGCCAATGGTCTCAGCGTAGTCCTCAATGGTCTGTTCCAGGACCAGGTGCTTCTTCAGCAGCTGCAAAGTACTCGGTTCGTCCTGGAAAGACCCGGATGAAGGTTGAACCCAAATATACCTTTTTATGTTCTTAATTCTTTTTACTCACCTTCCCCTTCTCCTCGTTCATCATGTGCAGCTCCTGCTCACTCAGCCAGGCCTCCACCTCGGCCATGTCAAAGTAGTATTGCTGCGCCTGGTACATGGCGTCCAGGACCAGCTGCCTGCGCTCGGTCTCCACCCATAGCAGAGCCCACAGCTGGGCCAGCTGCTCGAGACCCGCCCTCACCATGTTGCCCTCGGGGCTGCGGATGGAGGCGATGATCCCTGCCCTCTCCAGAACCTCCTCTACTCGGCCGTGGTGGCCCTGGAGCTCCCTCTGGAGGGTCTGCACAAGAGCGAGGGACGTTTCAGCTCAGTATGCTTTGAGGGCGATCCTGATGGTCTTACCTGGTTCTTCTTCATGAGCTGCTGGACCGACTGCAAAGAAGAGCCGTGCTCTTGACTCATGGCCAGCGGGAGGCGTTCTTGCACCCACAACTGCAACAAAATGCCATGTATGAGAGAGTAGGGATGGGAACTGAATTTGGTACTTTTACAGGCACCGACTGAATTCCGTTGTTACCACTACTATTACTGTGGTACCATATTTTGATACCTTTGCTGCACGTGACGTGAACATAAACGTACGTAAACAATCACTCAAGCAGCACTCAAGACGGACTCAGCCAAACTCCCTTGGAGATTTTAACACAAACGAAGCAAGTCTGCCAAGTAGAAAATGCCCAAACCTAAAGTAAGGCTTCTCTCTTTCAAAGTGCACTTGGTTGATGCTAATTTACATTGGATTTGCCATAGACAGGCTACTCTTAGCATCAGCAATTTTAAAATGCGATTTCAACACCTCCGAATTTGGAAAAGGAAACTATAACTAAGATAAATGTTACAATCAAACAGATAGTGTGTAATAGGCACAATACTTAAAGCATACAGACTTTGTAGGGCACAACATAACACATTCAGTTTCCTGAAAAAAAAGCTACTTTCTCGTTAAACATACCATAGATAGCCTATACCGGGCCTGGGCAATTATTTTGACTCGGGGGCCAAAATTAGAGAAAAAATGTGTCTGGGGGCCGGTATATTTGATTTGTAGGAACACTAATACAAAACCTCACAATAATGTCTGATTGAATTCCAAAAACGTTATGACAGACTGCCTTGAAAAACAGGATGGAATTTCATTTTTTTTTACTGAATGAGAAACACAGAATGTACAGAACATGGCATTTACAATATTATCTATGAACGATAAAACACTGAATATTGACAACATAGGGTCTTCTACTTCGGTCTTGCCTCTGGTGGAGGCGGTCGCAATTTTCTCCGCTCCCTCCTTCCCTGCTTGCTCTGTGTGTCTTGTCTTTGTCTGAACTTTTCTAAAGCCTCCTTCTTTGCGCTGTCCTCTAATCTAAACATCAAATATGAATATGATCACCTGGACTCTCGACGCAATTGACACAGTCTTTTCGACAAGGAAAAGAGGTTCGGGGGAGCTTGGCTGCCCTGATGGAACCATTGCTGCGGGGTACGTGAGAGACTCCTGGGATAAATGGAGGATTATGTGCCTCTCAGCCCTTTCCATCGAGGACGTCGAAGACATCTACCTACTTGGAGCTGTGATCTCGGGGCACTTGCTGATTGGGCTGGGCATTGCTCTGGTGTATCGACAAATTCGGAAGACGATGGCAGCCACTCAAGGGGCCCAACGGCTGTTCAACACAATGGAAGGATTGGGTTGGGCTATGGGAACACAGACTGGGGCGATTTCTGAGTTGAATCGCAAAATGGATCTCGTCTTGGAAAAGCTTGCGGAGAAGGAATAATTAAATTGTAATTGAAGAAATCCAGCATGGACAAACATAGAAGATAAGTCACTATTTTGTCTTCTCAAAAAAAAAAAACTTCTTAATCTACGATTTGAATCCCTCAAATGGCACATAATCCCGAGGACTCCTCAAAGATGGACGCTTTTGACCTTCCTTTCTGACAACAACACCTGTGGTCGAACTTTGATATCGGCCTCAGTCCATATAAAAACATTTCATCATCTCTCCCAAGTTAATTGGGTATATATGCACACACGACCCCCACCCTCGAATCAACGCCTTCATCACCGCTTAATTCCTCTGGGGCTGTGGATGGCTGAGCAGTGCTATATAGCAGCAGCGGTGTATCCTCAAACCCATCCCTCCCTCTGTTGAAAGCTGGTGTGATATACATACCATGTTTATTGTGTGCCATGCTACGTGAGATTTTTTCCTTGGACTCAGTCTGGACCCCTCCTGAAGGTGTAGCCTTAGACTGATATTTTTTTTACTCCTCACCTCTCCCAATGTCACCCATTTCTCAACTTTTTAAGGAGCGCCGTAAGTGGCTGATCCGTTGGCGGTCTCGTCTTGTCCCCCCCTGTAACGTATGTCTGCTCTTAGCGGGACTGTGACGAAAATAAAATTTTGTTGTACTTCTGCAATGACAATAAAGATCTATCCTATCCTAAAGATCCCACTATCTCATTTTAAAACCCGTGTAGATCTGGCATTCCAGGCTATAGGTCCCTGACTCTAGAACAATTTGCACCAGTCCCTCTGTGATCTTGACTGTGTTGAAACTTTCATTTGAAAACTTCTCCTTTTAGTAAAGCTTTTAGTTAATGCACCTTACAACTTTCATTTTTAATCCACTTTGTATCCTTTTTATGATGTTGCCCCTGTTGTTTTAAATGTATTTGTGGTTTTACTTTACCTACGTTTTGTACAGCGCTCTGTGGTTGTATCTGTGAAAAGCGCTTTCTAAATAACATTTACCTACTTATTACTTACTTACTTACTAAAAAAAAAATCCCTCCTGTGACGATTATTACCATTCTAACTAATTAGATTACCCTAATTAGATCACCATAGTAAATAGTATATCATGCACAAGCGCAGATTCCAACCATTGAAATAATTTGCATACTGTAGTTCAAGACTTACGGTCATTTGAAAACATCACTACACATCATAATGGCAGCTATATTTTTGATCTTAAAAATCTGAAACATTTTTTTGGTAATGTCCGGCAGGCCAGATTAAAAATCTTAACGGGCCGCATGTGGTCCCCAGGCCTTAATTTGCCCAGGTCTGGTTTATAGAGTACTGCCATCAATGCTTGGAATTGCAACTGCCTTGCAAATGAGACACATGTAATCAGAAAACAAAATATAACAACTGTACAGCAATTATCAAAATCAGCTAATTTTTAAATGTTACAGGGAAAAAATAAAATTTTATTATCAAACAATTACCATTTATTAAATACCAACAATTGCTATCTTTGAGTACTGGTATCGATTCCCAGGTACCATATTGGTTCAAATGTAAACGGTACCCATACCGAATGAGATATCATTGTCCATATTTACACCTAGAAAGCAGGACTCACCATTTCGTCCTCCAAATCTCGTCCCACTTGGTGCACCTCCTTGGACGCCAGCAGGAAGCGTCTCCTCTCCTTCAGGGGCTCGATCAGGCGCACCATGCGGGCCTCCACCGCCGCTTGTTGCTCGGCAACCGTCTCCTTGACCCGCGCCTGCTGCGGTACGGAGGAGGCCTGGACCTGCAGGTGCCCCACTTCCTTGTACCACTCTTCCATCTGGAACTCCATGGTCTGAGGAGGCATACAGAATGGTGTTAAAAAGTGCCACCATACCTGATACAGTGGAACCTCGATTTACGCACCCTCTGCATTTACAAACTTTTTGGTTTACAAACTTTTGGGTAGCTGCAATTATGCTTCATTAATGCTTTTTGTGTCCGTCTTGCAGCCATTTTGTGCTTGATTGTATTAAAGAGATTAATGAAGCCGGCACACCAAGTTTTTTAATTGTGATGGGAACTGACTTTTCTGGAAAAATATGCCAAAGCGGATTTATTGCACACCCACTTTCTCCGCCTCTGTTTGCTTCATTCTGGTGAGCTGCTTCTTTGCCGATGTTAACATACTGTGAGTGGATTTTACTTTTTAAAATGTTTATTACTGTAGCAATATGGTTATTAATTAAGAATTTCTGATTGTTTGTGCGGGCACCCAAGGGATTTATGTGTGTGTTGTATGTCCCAGGGCTTGTGGATGTATTCTGGGAGTAATATCGGAGTGCAGGCCGGCCTGGCCACCTTCTGTCTCTCTCTTCTCTCTCGCTTTGTCTCTCTCTCGCCCTCTGCCTTGTCTGCAGGAGACACAGCTGCACCTCAATGGGGTTAATCGAGTGGGGGATTTGAGCTAGGATAGCCATGACCTCATACTTGCTCTGTTCTCCTCTGACTCTGATTTATGTTAGCTTTTGCTTTATCAAATATTATTTTGGGCAAGTTTTACTTCAGTCTGGACTCCCTCTTTGTCGTTGCAGCCCTGAGTCTCCCGTAAATGTTTGCGTGTGTTGGCAGAGCAGCGCATACAGCACAGTTCAGCTTGTCGTTGTTGTTTTAGCTTGTCAATAAAGAGATAGTTAATTCATCACAATGTTGCTATGTTTGTTTGATACTGTATATAGTACTGTAAAGCACATTATGTTGTATTTAAAGTGAAACAACCTTGACTATAATACAGACTTTTGTCAAGGCTGGAACACATTATTCATATTTACATTGTTTCTTATGGCGAAATTAGCTTCATTATACAAACTTTTCGATTTCTGAACCTTGTTCAAGAACCAATTAAGTTTGTAAATGGAGGTCCCACTGTATTTTGGACAGTGGAGAGCATGGTTCTCCGCCATCCGTGTTATAATATTAAAGGAAATGCTAAATACCTTAGCATGAGCGCTAATTGAATTCACTTGCCACAATAATGAAGTCATAGAACATCCATCCATCCATCCATTTTCTACCGCTTATTCCCTTTTGGGGTTGCGGGGGGCACTGGCGCCTATCTCAGCTACAATCAGAGGACTACATATATCGCCGCCCCGGAGGAAGGCGCTGGCATTGCATTTTGTTGGCACAAATGCTTGGAGATGGATGAGCATCGCAGCAAAAAAGAAGTAAAAAATACAAATGTAGTGAAGGTTACTGTACCCGTGAGTATGAGGAGGAGGTAAAGCACAGCTAATGGCAGCCTGCTAAAGGAAGCTGAAAGCAGCATGCTGTGGGAGAGCAAAGATGTCTGGTGAAATGAGTATAAACATTGGTGCCACCTGCTGGCTGTTGGTGTAACTACAGCCCCAAATGCAAATGAACGGAAGGTGATGCCAGTCTTCTGCAGTGCAAACCTGCAATTTTTTCAGCTGCCTGTTGACGGTGCTCAGATCCTGCCCTCGGTCTACAAAGGCCAGTTGTCCCTCCAGCTGGCCCAGTCTCTGGTCCAGGCTGTGGTAGCTCTGCACCAGGAGGTCGGCCTTGTTGGCCTGGAAGAGCTGCTGGGCTTTGGCCTGTGTGGTGCTCTCCAGGTCCTGCCAGCACTCACGGATCTCCGCCAGCTTCCTCTGGACCATCTGGCCCAACTCAGGCTTCTCATGGATCAGCTGCTGGCCCTCCTAGAAACAGTAAAACGCGTCAATGGAACGTACATGATCGGCTTGGATGAGCATCCATTCACGTAAACAAAGAGGACTGTGACCTTGCATTTTCATCAACTGGGTGTGTGATGGAGGGAGGGTCAGAGGGGAGAGCAGGGTGTAGAGAGTGGGGGAGTGCAGATAATGTACCATTAGATCACACACACATGCGCACGCACGCACGCACGCACGCACGCACGCACGCACGCACGCACGCACGCACGCACGCACTCACGCACTCACGCACTCACGCACTCACGCACTCACGCACTCACACACACACACACACACACACACACACACACACACACACACACACACACACACACACACACACACACACACCTGCTTCCTCCCTTCCCCCCAGCCAAATGTTCTTCAGTATTTTTCCCCAGAAAAAAGAGGATGTAGGTATGGGTACCGAATTTGGTAATTTTACCGATCAAATTCCATCGGGGCTATTCACGTAAAATCAAACTGTGCCTTATTTTGATACTTTTGTTGCATGTGACATCACGTCCAGTTGCAGCCCCGTCAGTGACGACGTGCGATACCACTGATTTTCTTTCTGATTCGATTTTGAGTAAAATTCAGGCTGGTATCGGTGACACCGATCCAATAGCGATACTTTGTGCAAATATATCTAATGTTTGTGCTGAAATTTAAAACGTTTTTTTCTTTTAAATAATAACATAAATCAAAATACAACAATAATAAATAATGTAAGATAAGTAACTGCACAATAATATTTTCATACAGGCAGAATTTTTGACAACCCGGATATGCAGTTACACAATCGTATTACTATTTTATTCTATTTTTACATGAGGTAAAAGCAACTGTAAAATGTAGCAAAAATAGCACCAAATAAAGCGGTATGTAATGAGAAAACCCTCAAAATGTTGTAGCTAATAATTAATAATAATAAACTTAGGCACCTATAATGCAAAGTGTACACAATATCTGTCTTATAGCATTATGGTGGAAAACTTTTGGATAACTCTGTACTTAAGTATTAAAAGTATCGAGATTCTGATCAGAGACTTGATATTAGAGCATAAATATCTGGTATCGGCAATATCAATAGGCACATCACTGTTCGTCAGGTCCGGTTGCAGGATAAACAATCACTTCCGGTGCACTCAGTGCTGACTCAGCAAAAAGCCCTCAAAATAATTTTGGGATTTTCAACACCAAAAAACAAAGTATGCTTGGTAGAAAACGCTTGAACGTAAAGTAAGACCCTACTCTTCCAAAATGCGCTAGCTTGATGCTAATTTACACTTAATTTGCCATAGACAGGCTACTATTAGCAATAGCGATTTTACAGGGAGAGTTCAACACTTCAATATTGATTTGGTAATGAAAACTACAAGTAAGATTATTGTTAAAATGAAACAGCTAGTGTGTATTAAGTACTATACTTACAATTTAAACACTTAAAATGACACAACATAATACATTCAGCTTCCTGGAAAAAGTTAGTCCCTAGTAAGACAACGTAACATAGATACCAGTAGCCTGTACAGCACTGCCTTGTAAAGTCTTGGAAGTGAGACTCATGTAATAATAGAACAAGCTATAACTGGACGGCACAGATTTCATTATCAGCGCTTTTCTAAATTTAAGATTAAAAATAAAATTTTGCTATCAAACAATTAACACTTATTAACACACACAAAGATACCGAGAATTCGTACCATTCAGTACCGGGAATTGTTACGGTTCAAATGTGAACGGTACCCATCCCTATCACTCACACAATGTTTGTTTCGCTCATTAAAAATGGCGAATATTACTTATTAGAAGAAAGGGAGGAGTCATTATGTTTGAACCATTTGCAAAAGCAGCAGTCGTCTTTACAGATCAATATGTTCAATACAATTCTAGCCAAACATTTAATAAAGTCAAATACAAATAGGAGAAGTATCCAGCACTGCTCTTTTCTGAAGGAAATCTGTACAGCAGATATGATCATCTACATCAACAATATGAAGGGACGGCGTGGCGCAGTGGGAGAGTGGCCGTGCGCAACCCGAGGGTCACTGGTTCAAATCCCACCTAGTACCAACCTCGTCACGTCCGTTGTGTCCTGAGCAAGACACTTCACCCTTGCTCCTGATGGGTACTGGTGGGCGCCTTGCATGGCAGCTCCCTCCATCAGTGTGTGAATGTGTGTGTGAATGGGTAAATGTGGAAGTAGTGTCAAAGCGCTTTGAGTACCTTGAAGGTAGAAAAGCGCTATACAAGTACAACCCATTTATTTGTCTGAGTGACTGGACAGGATAGGTTGAAAAAAACAAACATCAATTTTGGAATTTTATTTTAAACGATTACAAATCGTTCCAAAAAATAATCGTGATTTATCAAAAAAAAAGTTGGAAAAGTCCAACATGTTTTTAACATTTTTTCCTAAAATCCAGTCTTTTGCTCTCATAATTTTTCAGCTCTATTTTGCAGTTTACCAACCAGTACAGAGGCCTGGAAGTGCCAAATACTTTAACATTTCATGAAACAAATGACAGAAACCACAAAAAACAAAATGGTCCATGTACCTTCCTTTCATTCTATTTCCAATTCTTAAATTCAAATAAAAAAAAAAAAATTCTGGTAATTTTTCATATTTTTAGTCCTAAAACAAAAGTTGGACAACTATTTAATGACACTTTTTTAAAACGACAATAGGACTCCTGTTAAACTAAGATGTAACCGTTATGCTAAAAACATGCTAAAGTTATTGCAGAATAGTTTGTGTCCAGGGTGCTTGTCACCCTGGACACAAACGATACTCCCCTCTCCCCTCAGGCAGGAGACTACGGTCCATCAAGACCCACACCCCCCGCCACTTGAACAGGTTTTTCCCCTCGGCCATCAGGCACATGAACAATAACAAGATCTGATAGCTAGGTTACAGCTCATGTTATTATTCTATTCTGTGTTATATGTCTTTTATGTTGCACGATTCCACCAAGAAAAATTCCTAGTTTGTGAACCCGTTCTCAAACAATGGCAATAAAAAACTATTCTGATTCTTTCCGCAAAGGAAAGGCTACAATACTGCTTCCGGTTCAATTTGTAATCACACAGATAAACACGCATGTTTGCATTTTGGATGAACATTTTTTAAGATTTTTATGTCTATCTGAAAAAATAAAAATCCATAAAACGAAAACAGCACAAAATTTAATTTTATGGCAACATTTTAATGAAAATCAACCCTTTTTTGTTTGATTTAAAATCTGCCATATATAATAAAAATCGAAAACCGTCCCTTTTATAGTTTTTTGATTTGCGTTTCAGAATTGGAAATAGAACGAACAAAAGATACATGGACTTGAAACAACTAACAATGTCAAAAAACAAATGAACAAAGGACAAAACATCGTACAATTTCTAAAAACAAAAGACAAAACAATATCCAGTTCCAAAAAACACAAACACGGTCCGTGTACCTTCCGTTCATTCTATTTCCAATTCTGAAATGCAAGTCAAAACATGAAATTAGGGCCGTTTTTTGATTTTCTTTATATATGGCAGATTTTAAAACGAACAAAAAAGGGTTGATTTTCATTAAAATCTTGCCTTTTATGGATTTTTATTTTTACAGATAAACATGTTCATCCAAAATGCGTGTTTATCTGTGAGATGACACATTGAACCAGAAGCAGTATTTTAGCTTTTCCTTTGCGTTTAGCATGTTTTTAGCAGAACGGTAACATCTTTGTTCAGCAGGAGCTCTATTGTAATTTAAAAAAAGTTTAATTAAATAGTTGTCCAACTTTGGTTTCAGAAATGAAAATATTATTAAAAATTGGTCCGAAATTAGTTTTTTGATTTGCATTTAAGAATTGGAAATAGAATGAACGGAAGGTACACGGACCAAACACAAAAGTCAAAACAATTTAAAATAAAAAAAAAAACAACAAAAGAAAAAACAACTTACATTTGATAAACCGTAAAAGAAATGTCACAAAGACTGACAGCTAAACAAACTCATCTTTTTGCTCAGATCCGCTGAGTCTTCACTTCCGCATTCGGGCTCCGCGAATATGATTGGCTGATTTAGCTGTCAATCTGTGCTTTGGGGTATTCCTCTTCCCGTTTATGAAATTGTAAATTGTTTTGTCTGTTGTTTTTGTGTTTTTTTAAATTGTAAACAGTTTTGTCTTTTTTTTTCTGAAATTAAAAAGTGTTATGTCTTTTGTTTTTGTGTTTTTGAAAACTGTGAAATGTTTTGTTCTTTGTTAATTTGTTTTCTGGAGTCGTTTTTTGTTTCGTGAAATGTTGAAGTGTTTTGCACTTCCAGGTGGTGTGGATCACTCAGCTTGGAGTCGGAATGTCCTTATTTGCACCCTGTTTAGGCAGCAGACTAGTTGGGCATGTAGTAGTAACGCCCTCTGCTGGTGATCATTACTGCTTACAATGGAGAGGAGAAATGATTCCACTTGTTTAGTGGCGAGCACGCTTCAAAGCGAGGACAGAAATAGTCGGCAGACTCTCAGAGGACCTCGCTGAGAGAACCAGGACGGCGAATAAACGGCCCAATCAGAAGCAGACGTGAAAATGTTGCTGCTTTAATCAGAATATTCTGATTGGAGAGCTCTTCAAAGGCACTGCCATAATGGCTCCTAATATTGAATACCTGACCACACATTTTTCGCCTGCTGAACATCAGCTGTGTTTTATTTATGCAGGCACCAAATATTTCCTGCCCTCAAGCAAGTCATGGTCTGCCTCCGCTCCAGTGCACGTGAGACCAGCGAACGCATCGGCGTGCTCAGCGCTCCCTCTGCTCCCAGCGGGGGAGTTGGGTTTCAGCCCTGCCCACTTCTACACTGCAGAGGAAGACGCGTGGCCTCATTTTTCCGTAAATTTACTGCGGCCGCGCGGCCTGACGTAAAGCTGCGACGTTTCGCGCTGCGGAAAAACAAGCCACGCTCCGCTTGAAGTAGCATTAACATCAGTTAGCCTTCTAACGCGCTATAAAATAAATATTATCTTATTTTGTTGAATTACAGGAAGTGTGGAAGAAAAGCAGGACAATACCGAATAATCCAGACCGGGCATGATATGCTGCTTGAGAAGAAAGGTCAGAATAAAGGATCTAGATCAGGGGTCATCAAAGTTTTCCAGGTCAAGAAAACTGATGAAGAAATTAATGGTTAATCATTGGCTGACAACTGGCACGCTAATTGCTAACTGATACTAAGCATGTTAATCGCCAGCTGACAACTAGAGGGCTTATCGCTAGCCGACAATTAGCACGCTAATCACTAGCTGACAACTGGTGAATATAATACAATACCATAATACAATCACTAGCTGACAACTGGTGAATATAATACAATAATACAATACAATAATACAATCACTAGCTGACAACTGGTGAATATAATACAATAATACAATACAATATTACAATCACTAGCTGACAAATTGTGTGCTAATCGCTAGATGACACTTTATTTTTATTTATTTATTTATTTTTTTCCGCAATCTTCACATAAAACAAAGAACAACAACAAAAAAGAAAAAAAAAAACAAAAAACACTCATTTGAGCAATGATTGAGCCGAAAGGGTGTAGGTTGAAGCAACGCTTATATAAACCTACCCATCACAACAAGAACAAGGTTCAAAATATATAAAATCTAAAACATGCTTCACTTATATTACTTTTTTTTTAAACAATATATAAGCAACATATATGTAACACACGTCTCGCACTAATCGCAGCTGACACGTACTGCATTATTCTCTATCTGACAACTAATGCGCTAATCACTAGCTGACAAATGGCGCGTTAATCGCTAGCTGTCCACCGGTGTGCTCGTCTCTAGATGACATGTAATGCATTAATTGCCAACTACCAACTAGCGCCGATTGCTATGTGACAACTGGCATTTTATCGCTAGCTGACAACCGGTGTGCCAGTCGCTCAATGACATTTAGCATACTAATCGACAGCTAAAAACTAGCATGTATCGCTATCAGACAATGGGTGCGCTAATCGCTATCTGACAACTACTGTGCTAAACGCTAGCTGACAACTACTGCGCTAATCACTAGCTGACAACTGGTGCGCTAATGGCAAGCTGACCACAAGTGTGTGAATCGGTAATGGCACATAGCGCGTGAATCGCTAGCTTACAACCGGCGCGCTAATGTCTATCTGACAACTAATGTGCTAATCACTAGCTGACAACTGCCGCGTTAATCGCTAGCTGTGCACTGGTGTGCTAGTCCCTAGATGACATTTAATGCATTAATTGCCAGCTACCAACTAGAGCCGATTGCTATCTGACAACTGGTGTGCTAGTTGCTCAATGACATTTAGCACGCTAACCTCTAGCTAATAACTACCGTTTTGTCAACTGCTGACAACTTGTGCGTGACTTGCTAAATGACACACATCGCGCTAATTGCTAGCTTGCAAACTGTGCGCTAATCTCCATCTGACAACCAATGCGCTAATCACTATCTGACAACTAGTGCGCTAATCGCTAGCGGATACTTAGCACGGTAATTGTCAGCTGCCAACCGCTAGCGGATACTTAGCACGGTAATTGTCAGCTGCCAACTGGTGCGTAAGTTTCGAGTTGACACATGGCGCGCTAATCGCTAGCTAACAACTAGCGCTCAACATTATCTGGCAACTGATACGGTAATCGCCAGCTCCCAACTGAAGTGCTAATTGCAAGCTTCCAACTAGAGCGGGGATTACTAGCTGGCAACTGGTGCGGTAATCGCCAGGAGGGAACTGCCATGCTGATCGCTACTTCACTACCGACATGCTCATTGCCAGCTGACAACTAGTCCAGTAATTTTTACCTTCCTAATGCTTACATGAATGTAATAATACAAAAATTATGTTTTTATTTAAAAACCTGCAAGGCATAGTGAGTAGGGTGTGCATGCCATGTCTAAACTACAACACTGTGTGTTGGATCAGTCAGAATGTGCATTTACAGATATTTACATTTGTGGAAAGATTTAATCAACCAAAACTTCTATGACCCCTGCAGACCCCCTGTTGAGGACCTCTGATCTACAAAACCCAAAACCAGTAAAGTTGGCACGTTGTGTAAATGGTAAATAAAAACAGAATGCAATTATTTGCAAATCCTTTTCATCTTATATTCAATTGAATATACTGCAAAGACCAGATATTTAATTTTCGAACTGAGAAACTTTGATATTTTTGCAAATAATCCTTAACTTAGAATTTAATGGCATCAACACGGCGTGGCACAGTGGGAGAGTGGCCGTGCGCAACCCAAGGGTCCCTGGTTCAAATCCCACCTAGTACCAACCTCGTCATGTCCGTTGTGTCCTGAGCAAGACACTTCACCCTTGCTCCTGATGGGTGCTGGTTGGCGCCTTGCATGGCAGCTCCCTCCATCAGTGTGTGAATGTGTGTGTGAATGGGTAAATGTGGAAGTAGTGTCAAAGCGCTCTGAGTACCTTGAAGGTAGAAAAGCGCTATACAAGTACAACCCATTTATCATTTATTTATTTTAACACATTGCAAAAAAGTTGGCACAGGGGCATTTTTACCACTGTGCTGCATGGCCTTTCCTTTTAACAACACTCAGTAAACGTTTGGGAACTGAGGAGACACATTTTTGAAGCTTTTCAGGTGGAATTATTTCCCATTCTTGCTTGATGTACATCTTAAATTGTTCAACAGTCCAGGGTCTCCATTGTGGTATTTTACGCTTCATAATGATTTTCAATAATTTTCAATGGGAGACAGGTCTGGACTACTGGCATGCCAGTCTAGTACCTGCAGTCTTTTACTATGAAGCCAAGCTGTTGTAACACGTGGCTCGGCATTGTTTTGCTGAAATAAGCAGGGGCGTCCATGATATCGTTGCTTGGATGGCTGCTCCAAAACCTGTTTGTACCTTTCAGCATTAATGGTGCCTTCACAGATGTGTAAGTTACCCATGCCTTGGGCACTAATACACCGCCATACCATCACAAATGCTGGCTTTTGAATTTTGTGCCTATAACAGTCTGGATGGTTCTTTTCCTCTTTGTTCCAGAGAACACAACGTCCACAGTTTCCAAAAAACAAATTGAAATGTGGACTCGTCAGACCACAAAACACTTTTCCATTTTGCATCAGTCCATCTTAGATGAGCTCGGGCCCAGCGAAGCTGGTGGTGTTTCTGGGTGTGGTTGATAGATGGCTTTCGCTTTGCATAGTAGAGATTTAACTTTCACTTACAGATGTAGCGACTAACTGTAGTTACTGAAAGTGGTTTTCTGAAGTGTTCCTGAGCCCGTGTGGTGATAGTCTTTACACACTGACGTCACTGTTTGATGCAGTACTCCCTGAGGGATCCAAGGTCAATGTTACGTACAGTGATTTCTCCAGATTCTCTGAACCTTTTGATGATATTACAGTCCGTAGACCTTTCAAAAGATTGTTGAGAAATGTTGTTCTTAAACTGTTCGACAATTTGATCACGCATTTGTTCACAAAGTGGTGACCCTCGCCCCATCCTTGTTTATGAATGACTGAACATTTCATGGAAGCTGCTTTTACACTCAATCATGACACCCACCTGTTCCCAATTGGCCTGTTCATCTGTGGGATGTTCCAAATAAGTGTTTGATGAGCATTCCTCAACTTTCTCAGTCTTTTTTGCCACTTGTGCCAGTTTTTTTTTAACATGTCGCAGGCATCAAATTTTAAATGAGCTAATATTAGAAAAAAATAACATTTTCAAGTTCATATGTTAAATATCTTGTCTTTGCAGTCTATTCAATTGAATATAAGTTTAAAAGGATTTGCAAATCATTGTATTCTGTTTTTACTTACGATTTACACAATGTGCCAACTTCACTGGGTTTGGGGTTTGTAGATTGACAATGGTGTCACGTGCTCTGTTTGTTGCACACCACGTGTTTTTAGCCACACTTAGCACGACCGGAAAAGGCAGAACTCACCCGTTCGATCTTCTCCAGCCATTCTTTGTTCTGGGCCAACTCGGCCATGAAGGCCTGATGCTTCAGCCATTTTTTGTGGAGCTTCTGGGTCTCGTCGTGGCTGCTGTCCCTCGCCATCAGCATCTTCTCGCATACCCAGTCCCCCAGCTGGACGAGAGGGAGGAGAAGACCCGTCAATCACGGCTTATATAACACACACACACACGCACACGCACACACACACACACACACACACACACACACACACACACACACATTAGGCATGGCATGAGGCGTGTGTGGGATGATTTTGACTCCAAAAATATGTATAACTTATAATAATAAAAATTGGCGGAAACCAAAGTGGTGTGATGGAAACAGAGTTACGTTTTAGGGAAGTCAGCACAACTTTAGTACTTTGTCACTTTGCTTTTCTTCCGCTGGACTGTTGACACACTCATATTTCTATTCTGTAATTATCTTGGTACTTACCAGTAAAAAAACAGGCGGTTTAATTGCTAGGAGAAAAAAAAAAAAAAACAATAGTGTGAACCTCGGTTTACGAATCCCTCTATTTGCGAACTTTCTTGTTTAGGAGCTTTTAGATTGCGCTAAGTGTGGCTTATTCATTCACTTTAGGTCCCGCCGGCAGCCATTTTGTGCTTGCTCATATTAAAGAGATTGAGGAAGCCAGATTCGAACCAAAGCAATTTTTAATTGTGATGAGAACTGACTTTTCTGGAAAAAGATGCCAGAGCGGACTTGTTTCACAGCAGAGGAGAAAACACCAATATATTTTGCGGACTATTTTTTCCCATCGATTTGCACCCTGCAACTTATAAAACTGTGCGGCTAATGTATGGAGTTTCCTTCGCTAATGGCCATAATGTTTTGTATTGAAATAGTTTTCATAAAACACAGACAGAGACATTGAAAAGGTGTGTTATTGTTTGTGCTATGGCGCCATCTTTTGGGCAAGTTTGCTCATTGCAGGTGCTTCGGGTTTAAAATGTACTTCCTGTTTTGAAAAAGGAACGTTTCATAACGTTTCTGCTCAAAATTATTCTTCATTCATCGCTCCTAACGATGATTGTACGTTTTACAATATACCTAAAACAATTCTTATTTATCAAACCGTCCCATGTGTGATGTCTGTAGGAGTGTTCTTATGCATATTTGTACATGCGATCGTAAGGTAATCAAGCTAGCGTCGTTAGCATTAGCTAATATGCTAACATGCTTACAAGTGTCTGCATTCTTTTTGTATTGTTTCAGTTGTGAAAATTCACAAAGATGTCACCACGGAGTTATTGAGTCTGTGTAGCTATTTGAAGAGCTCGCTTCCGCAGTTAGTGGGTCCTTGACGATGATCGTTTCAATGCCGCCAGACAGGCCCAGGTATGGAAATAAACATTTACAAAATCTTTCTTACATATGTGTGTGTATATATATATATATATATATATATATTATATCAGCTTTGTAGTCCAGTGCAGCTAATGTATATAAACATACATATTTCTTCTCAAATTTGGTGGAACCGGCATAATTAACGGTGCGCTCTATAGGCAGGGGAAATATGATACCTCTTGTTCAGCGTCGCCTCTTCCAAAAGCCTGTAAGTGAATTTGACTTTTTTAAATGTTTATTATTATAGGAATATGGTGGTTAAAGTTAAGGATTTCTGTGATTTCTGATATATCGTGAGGGCACCAAAGGGACTTCTAGTGTGTGTGTGTGTGCGCGTCTTAACTTGTTAATAAAGAGATAGCTCTTTGGTATGTTTTTTGATGTACAGTACTGTATAGTTGTGTTCAAAGTGTATAAAGCTTCACTGAAATATGGACTTTTGTCGAGGCTGGAACCCATTATTCATATTTATATAGTTTCTTGCAGAAAAATTTGCTTCACTATACAAACTGAGTGACAAACCCTGTTGAAGAACCAATTAAGTTCGTAAATTGAGGTCCTAAATGTACTTGCTTAACACAAAAGCAATTTTAGAGAAGAGTGTTGTACAAGGTGAAAGACACACACATGAAGCAGGACACACACTTATAGTCGCACAAACGTGTGCCAGTGAGTGTGGCAGGAATTCCCCCACACACACACACACACACACACACACACACACACACACACATTCACGTGTGCAGCAGGCATGCCTGCACTGACAGCATCATGACACATTTAGGCAAGCATCCCCCGTCTCCCGGCAACAACATCCTCACAGCCACATGCTGCATCTCCTCCTCCCGCTTCCCCATGCAAACACGCTTTTACCGGCGGTTTTTAGCAGTAATGGCCCGATCGGAAGGGTGTGAGGCAGGCGCTGGCGTCTGCTGGCGTCCGCATCCCGGCCCCGGACGCGCCCCGCCGCAGGGAGAGCGATGGAGCGGAAAAGGAGGGGAGGTGTCCGCACTAAAAGGTGCTCTGACAACATCGGCTGGAAAACGGACGTCAAACGGAGGCGGCGCTCCCTCACCGGGAAAGAGGCGGGGCTGAAGCGTGACGAGCACGAGGGCACGAGGACAGGATGGACCGGAGCAGAGGAAGAAGAAGAAGAAAAAGAAGAGGAAAAATCCTCCCCCCTTTCTGAAACAATAAAATGGCAGGCGGCCCAGATGATGCACTGGCCCCTCCCCTCTGCCTCCTACCTTCAGTAGGCGGGTTAGCGAGAGAGGGAGGAGCAAAAACTGGATTTATATTTTTGGAGGGGTGGGGGTGCAAGTTTACTGACACAGCTGATGGTGCTATGGCATCATGGGGGTGCGGGGAAAGTAGGCAGGGGGACGGAGGAGAGCTTTTTAAACACAAAAGACACACACACACACAAACACACACGCGCATGCACGCCAAGCACCCACCCCCACCATCTCTGCAGCAGCTGAGGAGCGCCCGAGCTGCAGTTGTGTGATCACACGTTTCGACGTGACCGCTATAGCGCTGGACCCCGGCGCGTGTTGTTGACAGACGCTCGCTACAAACGACGCTAACGTGACTATGAGGAAACGTCGCGTGTTCACCCACATCCATGGAGACGCACGAGCACAAAGACGGTCATGGGGGTGACAGAATGATGAGCCCCCTGAGACTGTGAAAGAATTGTATGGGGACGGGGACAGCGGAGGGACATAGACTGGTTGGAGTAGGTAATAAATCAGCAAAGAAAATAGATAGTACTTTATGTGTGTGTGTGTATATATATATATATATATATATATATATATATATATATATATATATATATATATATATACATATGTAAACACATAAATTAATATACATACATATATATTAATATGTATACACACATATATTTACATATATATACATACATGTATATATATATATATATATACATATAAAAATAAACAATATATATATACATACAAATATATGTATATATTTGTGTATTTATATACATATATACATGTATACATACACACACAAACAAACACACAGTCACATGACTTGTGTACAGTGTTTAAAGTTCACACATATTTTTTATCAGCTCCTACCTCTAGCATTATGTTGATCCCCCATACTGTACACACTGCACATACTGTACATGCTGTACATACACAGAGTGAGAGCCACTCTTCATCTCGTGAATTAGTGATGAGAAGCAGTGCTCATGAATAATTCAGCACTGCCAAAGAGCGAAAGTTGCAGAAACTTCACGAGATTTTGGGCCCCGCAGGAAGACGCCCGGCAGGGACCACGCCCCTAAAGTACACTTTTTTTTTAGGAAATTTTACCTATTGTTCACAATCATTATGAGAAACAAGAGCACACATGTCTTGCTGTGTTAGGATCAGTTTCCCATTAAACTCAGTGACTCTCCGTTCAGTGCAAAATAAGCCTCAAAATTAAAGCATGTTGGTATCAAGCAGGATTCTACATCCATTCATATATTGCCTTGTTTTATAAGATTGTTAATGAAGACTGCCGCTTGCGAGAGAGTTTCATTGTCACTGCAGTCGAGACATATAATTACCAAAGCAGCTCTGTTGGATAAAAGTTTGAAAACTATGGTAAAATTAAGAAAAACATGTAAAAAAATATTGTAAAATGAACAGAGCATTAAATGATAGCACGACTTAAACTACGTCACAAAACACGTACACATTCCGAATGCCCTCAAAGCATAAGGATGTTTTGTTATGGAAATACCGCAAAAAGGAGATTCATATGACCCCATTTATCGCGGTTTACCTGACACATGAAACGTGACGAATTGGAAAGGTGCATTATCCACATTAGCTGACAGACAGCAGTAGCGTGTTGAATATGGCAATTCCAACTTTGATCACAGTGTCAGTTACTATATAGAGTGGCACTTTTTCATAATTTTCAGGAGACTGCATTGCAAAATGATTAACATCCCGCCTTCCCTTCACGCGAGATCAACCCCAGGAATAAGGCCGTGTGAATCCCTTCCCTACTTCAACTAGAAATACATTATTATCACTACATGGCTGACATATCACAGATATATCATATGTTCAGAGACTTACATGAGTGAATGTTAAAATAATAAGTGGCACTAGCTCGCTCAGTTATTTAATATTCCACAACAAAAATTGCAAGGTCTGTGGCCAAAGACCCAAATAAATGTGCTAGTAATAGCTCGTTGCTGTTTCAGTTATTGCAACAATCGCTTCAGTCAGCCAGGCGACGATATAAGCGGCTTCCACTGTAAACCACAACAAACCATGTGACATCTCTCTCTCTGCTTATTGGCCCGTTGAGTGTAAACAGGAAGAAGGTCGGGTGCACAAACTAGGGAGTAAAACCAACAAACGCTAAACAAACAGCAGGTTTTAGGCAGACCCACCTCGTGACAGTCCTGGAGGAACCTCTGAAGTGCCCACTGGTCGTTGAGCTTGTCCAACCACTGCTGGGCCTGCTCCCGGTTCTGGTTGCCCCTGAGAGGAACAAACAAGTAATTTATTTCAACGTCGGGCACACTGAACTCCAGCTTTAAACTTCCCTTCTAGTTGAAATACGACAACTAGAGATGCAGGATGGTCACGTGTTTCCTTTTCCAAACAAAACCAACCGGACACATCATGACAAATCAGCGCTAAAAAGTACCAATGAAGTAGAGATGTGCCGATCAATTGGCCGATTTTTATGAAAAAGTACAAGATCGTCATTGCCGATTGATGCCGATCACAAACACGGACTCCCTTTGGCTGTCTCCGTATTTATTTTGCTCGCAATTAATCATGTATCTGGGGGAGCTACATGTCTTCGTATTCTAGGTAGATAGTAGTAGTTAGAGGAATATTTCTCATCTTTGAGCAGAATGGAACACTTAAGATATGACTAACTTTGGCCTTGGTTCTGCTTAAAGAAGTTAAACAAAATGAATGCACCGTTGCAAATACACACACATTGTAATTAATTTAGGTTCCGGAGGAAAAGGTACCAGGAACGAGACCAAGGGAAGTGGACAGAGATGTGCATGCAACCACACACACACGGCCAGTTAAGTTTCGGTTTCGATTATCGCTACACCTTGGAAAATGTTTTTTTTTTTACTTGAAAACAAATTAAGGTAACATAATATATTGTAGCTCCCAAGGAAATCACACAAAGTCCAACACTATTTTTAACTTTTATTACCAATCTTATGATAACAAACGACACAATTCCAACAGGTTTTACCTTCCGTGCACACAACAAGATTTCCTCATTCTCCGCCAATCATCTTTAAGACACGGATGGTGTGTTTGCAAACATGGGAAAAATTTACATCAACTCCATACCACACGAACATAAAGAGTTAACATTAGCTCGTCGTTACAGTATCAATTTACATATATGGCCTATAACGTGTGTATTATTGACAAGTGATGTACCTAAATCTTGACCACCGAAAAAAGACTTTGATCATCGAAAACCGCGCTATCAAAAAATGCACGCCGTTATCTGGAGCGTTGTCAGCATGTCTGTGATGTGGACGAAATTTTTAATATTTTCCAAATATTTTCCATCTAAAGAAATTGCAAATAGTAAAACGACAGTGGTGGCTTTTATGAAGAGACAGTCCAACTAGACCAGGGGTGGGCAACCTTTACCACTCAAAGAGCAATTTCGACCCATTTCACAAAATAAAGAAGACAATGGGAGCCACAAAACTCTTTTGAAATTTAAAATGAAATAACACAGCATAAAGAGTTTTTTTTTTTTTGCTTTGTGCTATGTGTACACCAGGGGTCTTAGATACACGGCCCGCACCTTGATAAGATAATTGAAAGTTAGTGCGGCCCGCGACTCTTTATATGAATGCCGCTTGACAACATTACACTTATCAACACTCAAGTTTTTCATGAAGATCCCGAATTCTCAAAGCAACTATTCTCACGATTATCTGCTGTTGATCACCCAGATAACAAAACTAAGGGCGAGATATGAATCTACTGCTTTTGACACCTTCTACAACATGTACAAACGGCTTGACAGCCCAGTAACATGTCATATATGGCTTCCGCAGACACACATACTCGACTGCAAGGCATAGTTGTTCAACAGCCATACAGGTTACACTGAAGGTTGTGATATAAACAACTTTAACACTCTTACTAATATGCGCCACACTGTGAACCCACACCAAACAAAAATGACAAACACATTTCGGGAGAACATCCTCACAGTAACACAACATCAACAGAACATAACAAATACCCACAATCCTATGCATCCGTGACTATTCCTGGCTGTATTATATACCCTGCTAGCACCAAACAACCTTCAGTGTAACCTGTGTGGCTGTTGAGTAAGTATGCCTTGCAATCTCGTACGTGTGATGACAGAAGCAGCGAAATGCATGGGTCCGGCTGGCACGCAGATAGCATGGTGTAAAAACGGGCGCGATGACATGTCGCAGAGGAGGATAAAAGTAAAGCCATCACAACATGCCCTCAACATTGTTGTCCGAGTGAAAATGGGGGACTATTAGCCCCGGGTGATGTACGGGAGAGGCACCAAAAATCCGGAAACCTCCCGAAATAACCGGGGGGGTCGGCGATTATGCAGCTGAGCCACATTAGAGTGGCCAAAGACCCGTATGCGGCTCCGGAGCCGCGGGTTGCCGACCCCTGAACTAGACCAACAGCGCCAAGCAAGTGTGACGTCATGCTCCCTGCAGCTAGCCTCGTTCGTCAGGGACATCGAAGGACAGAAGTAGAGTCTCTAAAAACGAGTACATTTAATGATAACACTAGAAGAAGATGCTACATTTATTGCTAGTTCGTTTTAATAAAAAAAATATTAAAAGTCTCTAGACTATTGAAAAAAGTTAAGATTTTGGTTTATCTGCCAAGGTGATACTGCAAGTTGGACAAAAGCATATACGGAGAGCGACTGTTTTAAGATTGCGCAAGACTTTAGACAGCTCGGTCCTTTCTCTAGCGCTGGTATTGCTATTGTTTGTACTTGCTCTTTTGTATTGAATAATTTCTTAATCTTTAATCCTAGTCACATCTCATTATTTCAGACAGCCTTAGAATTAAATAATCTGGGTGGACTCTTCCCTCCAATTATATGTTACACCCTGAAAGAAAGACAGGTGCAAGCATGCTAATAGCCAAGCTAACCGCTAATCTAACTTGAACACAAAGGAATAAATGCTTGGTAGAGTTTAAAAAGTGTGGATGGAAGTGTGTTACAGCAAAAAGTAAGCAGTTATTAACATCAAATCAACAAGTACTGTAGATTAGTAAGAGTTAAGTTAAAAGTTAAAGTACCAATAATTGTCACACACACACTAGGTGTGGCGAAATTTGTCTTCTGCATTTGACCCATCCCCTTAGAGGATAATATGACAATAACTGTTAGTTAGCATTGTCACAGTCGGTACACGACATGTCGAAAGAGGGCGGGTCCATCCATAAATCGGCGCCGTCGATACCAAGGGTTATATCAGTTTGATCGATACTCGAGTGGTTAGGTCGATACTTGTATTTTCTCAAATTTTTACAGGGAATAATTCCCAAAACACAGGTGGACTTTGAGGGTAAGAAACACAGGACTTTTAATGTGTAGAAGATACTTGTAGGGCTGTGACACTTTGGGCACCACATGATTTGATCCGATTTTTTGGGCTAACGATTCGATTCAAAATCAATAAAATTTTAATAACATTGGTGGTGCCAGTTCTATGATTGACCACATTCCTCAATAAAATAGGTAAACAATTCTGATACATTTCTGTACACTTAAAAGAAAACTGGTTTAATGAAATTCTATCCAAACATTTAATAAAGTCAAATGCAAAGCAACAAGAGAAGTATCCGACATTTCTCTTTTCTAAAGTAAATCTGTACAGCAGATATGGTCATCTTCATCAGGGATGTCAAACTTGTTTTCATTGAGGGCCACATCGCAGTTATGGCTGCCATCAGAGGGCCGCTTGTAACAGCGAATAATGTAGGAATATGCCTCTGGATTTCATTATTAATCTTATAAATTGTTTTAAGTAGACTGTCGATTTTGAAGTAATAACTATATATTTACAAAATTTTACTGTAAAATATAGTGTTTTTTTATTTATTTTTATTTACAACATTTTACGGTAAATGGAAAAAGAGTACCATGTTTTTTTTTAGTTGCCCAAATTTTTGTTTTTTATATAAATGATAAATGGGTTGTACTTGTATAGCGCTTTTCTACCTTCAAGGTACTCAAAGCGCTTTGACACTACTTCCACATTTACCCATTCACACACTGATAGAGGGAGCTGCCATGCAAGGCGCTAACCAGCACCCATCAGGAGCAAGGGTGAAGTGTCTTGCTCAGGACACAACGGACGTGACGAGGTTGGTACTAGGTGGGGATTGAACCAGGGACCCTCGGGTTGCGCACGGCCACTTTCTCTCTGCGCCACGCCGTCTCTTATATACATTGGTTTTTAGAACATTATATTGTTAATGGAAAGAAAGTACAAGTTCTTTTATTTATTCTGGCAACTCAGTTGCCAGTTTTTCTACCATAATAAACAAACGTACCATCTTTCTAGTTACAGTAATACACCGTTAAAAACAACAACCGTAGATTTTACAGTCAAAAACTGGCAGTTCAAGCAACAGAATTTTACCGCAAATTTTTAATTTTTTTTTCAATTTACAGTACTATGCTGTAAAGGACACCGTAAAATGTATTTTCATTTTTATTAATTTAATGGGTAATTTGCTGTAAAACCATAAGTCAAGCAGATATTGAAGTATTTATTTTTATTTAGACCAAAAATGTTTGGAAAGTATGCTAATATACAGTAATATTTGTTGCAATATTGGATACTATTAAAGTTTAAAAGGTATGCAATTTTAAGCAGTACATATATTTTTTTCTGTCAAATTTAAAAAAATGTATTACATTTAGTGAGAAAATATTAAGTACTTTATTCACACATATAATTTCCAGGTGTTTGCAAGCCAGATCTGGCCCCCAGGCCTTGAGTTTGACACCTGTGATCTACATCAACAATATGGTTTGCCTGAGTGGCTATACAGGACAGAAAAAAATCTATTTTTTTTTTTAATCGATTAAGAATTGTTATAAATAGGACTTGCAACTCATTCGAAAATCAATTTTTTTTATACCCACAGAAGATAAGTAGTTTTTACTTTAGTTATTTTGTACTATTGACTTTGTTTTGCAAAAATAATCTTATGTGATAAAAGAGAATGAGGAACTCGGTAAAATATCTTGTTGATATTGTTAAACTGTCAAAAGCACTCACCACAAATATATTGAAAAATCTACAGCTAATACACGAGATCGGTATCGGCCGATACCACTCATGTATGGTCGACGAATGATGATAAAACCCTGACAGGAATATCCCTAGTTGTTACACAATTACATCTCTTGTGTTAAATTCATGTAAATGTAACCTTGAAACAAACCATAGCTGGAGACACACAACCACCAGAACCCCCCACGGGACACACTTAGCCCTGCCCCCCCCCCACACACACACACACACACACACACACACACATCAGATTGATTTCATGGCCAGGTGTCAGTTGTGCGCTTGGTCGTGTTTTTGCTGCTCATGCTTATTGTTGCGAAACAGCGAGCAACAGCTGCGCTCGCTTTAAAAACGTCCAGAAGCAGCGGTGTCAAACGTACGGTCCGCTGGCCGCATCAGTCCCGTGAACAGCTTTTAGCCGGCCCGGGAGATGAGTTTGCTAGGTATAAAAATGAGCTGAAATGTTTGAATGAAACAAACTGCTGTTCTCAATGTGTCCACTTGATGTTGCGATAGCAAGTATTTGGCATTACTTCAGAGGGGGCGGAGCTATGTGCCATGTTAAGATAGAGGCAACGTTTCCATGTTTGGACACTACGTACTCACGCTGCTTATTAGTGATAGTATACAAAATGTGGAATGTCACGTTCATGCCTTGATTGTCAAAGATATCGTTGGTAATGGGGACACATCTTTGGGTGCACATAAATATGCTATAATATGTATCCCCTTGTAACTTCATGTGTGATTCATGACGTGAGTCCAAATTCACACGTTTTGTTGTAGATGATGCTACACGTACAGTATGTATGCACAAGACAAACCACATGATGTTAGTACATCAGTTGAGGAAAATGAGGAAATTACATAAACATCCCGTAATTTGACTATAATATTATTATTCATTTCCATCCATCCATCCACTTCCGCTTATCTGAGGTCTGGTCGCGGGTGCAGCAGCCTAAGCAGGGAAGCCCAGACTTCCCTCACCCCAGCCACTTCGTCCAGCTCTTCGCAGGGGATTCCGAGGCGTTCCCAGGCCAGCCGGGAGACATAGTCTTCCCAACGTGTCCTGGGTCTTCTCCGTGGCCTACTACCGGTTGTACGTGCCTTAAACATCTCCCTAGGGACGCGTTCGGGTGGCATCCTGACCAAATGCCCGAACCACCTCATCCGGCTCCTCTCGATGTGGAGGAGCAGCGGCTTTACTTTGAATTCCTCCCGGAAGGCAGAGCTTCACACCCTATCTCTAAGGGAGAGCCCCGCCACCCGGCGGAGGAAACTCATTTCGGCCGCTTGTACCCGTGATCTTGTCCTTTCGGTCATAACCCAAAGCTCATGACCATAGGTGAGGATGGGAGCGTAGATAGATTGGGAAATTGAGAGCTTTGCCTTCCAGCTCAGCTCCTTCTTTTTAAATGAACAACAATGGAACATTTTAAATCTCTGCCAGACTCAATCCCACCTTTTTAACTAATGAACATTGTCACATAATTTAATCAGAAAGTATAAATAATGAAAAATAAAGACAGAATACTGTCAACAACAACATGTAAGTGTAATTATAAAGAAAAAACAAAACATTGGTTGGTACATTTTCAGAATGGGCTTGCACTAGTTTCATCATCATCATGGGGTATCAGGCCTGTTTGCAGGCATCGATGAACAGGGCTCTGCAGTCTTCTCTGTTGTCCGCTCTTTGGATGAGTTCTATATTAATGATATTTCCGTTAAAATTTCTTAGGCTGTTGATAGATGTTTTTCGTTGTCGACCTGGAGCTTTCTTTCCTACTAGTTTTCCTGGTAACATCAGTTTTTTTAAGCTGTCTTTTCAGAATTTCAGCTGCCTATTTCTAATCGTTGCAATTAAAGATCTTCTTGTTTTTACCTTTGCCAATACCTCTTCATTACGTTTCTTTTCAGTCCATGATATGCGGAGTATTTTTCTGAAGGACCACATTTAAGTTGCACTATTTAAGAAAAAAAAGAAAATCTAAAGTTGTCTTTACTTTTAGGTTATCATGCCATGATTATACCAGTCTGGGCTATTGGGAATAGATATTACCCCTTGTGGCCCATGAGCTAAAATAAGTTTGACACCCCTGATCCAGAGTGAATGTTGGACAACAGGAGCTCTTTAGAAAGCCCGCATTAAAAAAAAAAAACACTAAGAAGGAACTCGGAAAATACATTTTTGTGTTACCTGTTGGCGAGCGTGTCGACGCGCTCCTTGATGCGATCTGAGTAGATGTTGTTCTGGCTGATGAGGCTCTCTCCTGCCTCAATCACAGCCTTGATGCGGTGCAGGTTGAGCTCCATGGTGGTGGTAAAGTCCTTGTGCTTCTTGACTGCCGCCTCCACTGTCTCCACCGTGTTGGGGAGCTCACCGTGGGCCAGCGCCGACTCCTAAGACACGCACATGGGCCAAGAGAGAGTTGGTCGGACGTCGCGCCAGCAGCTCGGCATCCCGGTCCCCCTCACCTGGTTGTTGATAAAGGACTCGGCCTGCTTGACGTCTCGCAGGAACAGGTGGAAGATGTGAGCCTGCACCAGAACGTCCCTCCGGCTCTCCCACATCTCCAGCAGTTTATTCCAGCCCACGTCCAGCTTCTGGAGCCACTGCTGCAGGGCGGCCTGCGGCAGCGGCGCTTCCTCCGACTCCAGCAGCTCGTTCATGGCCTGGAGACGCTCGTAGTCTTCTTCGTACCTGCGGACACGGAACCCAGGGTTGAAGGACCATTCCAGAAGACGTTAAGGGCGGCATTGCGACGATGTACCGGCCAATCTCCTCCTTGAGGGCGGCGTGCTTGTTGATGAGTTTCTCGGCTTCCTCCAGGTCATTGGGCAACTGATCCGAGGCGGCGGCCGTTTGCGTTTGGACCAACCAGGTGAGGAACAAATCCAAATCCTGAAAAGACGCATGAATTACAGTACATGTGTGAAGTTGGCCTCCTGAAAATAACACTGCCATTTGTTTTTGCTTTAAAAATTTTCATTTGTGCCGTTACGGTTTTTAAGTTATTCTAAAATGTATTTTCTGACTAGCCCCCCCACCCCCCAACCATGCCAAAATCTCCCCAAACCTGTCCTTTTTGTTTGTGCCGCAAACATTTTTTCTAACAATGATAGCTTTTATGTTAGTAACATTTTTATATTATTAATATGTTATTATTCATAGCCATGACCATAACATAAAAACTATAATAGACAAAAAAATGTGCAGCACATTTGGGGAGATTGACAAGGTTGGGGGGGATGGTTATGAATAATAACACAATATAATAACATAAATGGCATGATCCCTCATGGATATTTTGGTTTTATTATCAACTTCCTTTGTTTAGAACCACTTCCTGTCCTAGTGCTCTTGTTTTGTCGGCATTACCTGTTAGGTCTCAGTTTTGAAGCACCTTTACTTTGTCCTGCCAGTACACCTGATTCTCATTGATTTGTTCTATTTACTTCCACCACTCCTTCAGTGCTGGATCATTTTACTTTATTGACGGTTGCTTGTTTTTGTCACCATTAAATCTAGTTTTACTCGGATTCTGCCTGCCGTTCACTGCATCTTTGGGGTCACGCTGCAAGCAACATTCACCAGATCGTGACAATCACAACTTTAAACCGTTAATAACAAAAAAACTGGGATAGTTAGACAAAAAACATTTTCCCAGCACAAACGTATCACAAAGCAAATGGGACGAGTTTTGGGGGATTTTGAGAAGATAGCAAGGCTGGCTATGAATGATTACATTTAAATACCACACAACTATAAAATGTTAATATTAAAACTCTAATAGTTAGACAAAAAAATCAGTCGCAAAAACGTTTAGGACATCTTTGGGGAGATTTTGACAAAGTGTGTGGGAGGTTTATGAAGAAGAACACATTAGTAATATAACAATTATAATAGTTAGACAAAAAAATTTGCAGCACAAGCGTAGCACAAACGTTCGGGGAGATTTTGAAAAGGTGGTGTAGGGGAGACTGGTTATGATTAATAACACTTTGTTAAGATAAAAACTATAATACGGGGCTCCGTCTTAATGTAATTGAATATTGCGTGCCACCACTGCTTTATTACTACCACAACTTGTATTTTTTTTTTTTTTTTACTTGAAAACAAATTAAAGTAATATAATATATTGTAGCACCCAAGGAAATCACACAAAGTCTGACAATACATTTTAACTTTCAATACCAATGTCATGATAACAAACGACACAATTCCAACAGGTTTTACCTTCCGTGCACACACTTTTGTGTCGTGAGTACGCGCTTCCCCGGACACGCAACAACACTTCCTCATTCTACGCCAATCATCTTTCAGGCATGGACGATGTGTTTGCAAGCACGGAAAAAATTAATGTTCTCAGTTTTCAGTTCGAACATTAAATATCTTGTCTTTGCCGTATATTCTATTGAACATAAGTTGAAAAGGATTTGCAAATTATTGTATTCTGTTATTATTTCCAAATTATACAACGTGCCGACTTCGCTGGTTTTGGGTTTTGTATATACCGTATTTCCTTGAATTTCCGCAAGGTATATGGTATGCGCCTGCCTTGAATTACTACCGGGTCAATCCCGCTTCCCAAAATAATTAGCGCATCCTTAGTATTACCGCCTGGTCAAACTCGTGACGTCACGAGTGATACTTCCCCTGTCATAATTTTCAAAATGGAGGAGGCTGATTTCAATACCGGTAATTTGAAATCGCATAAAGGGAAGAAGATTAAGAGCTATTCAGTAGGATTTAAGGTCCAAGCTTACATCACACTCAAATTTTTACTGCATACCTTTGGTAAGTGCCGGAGTGAGAAGAGGTTTTAAAATAATTAGCGCATGCTTAATTTTACCGCATGCCTTTGGTAAACGCAGGAGTGAGAAGAGGTTTTAAATTAATTAGCGCCCCGGCGGCAATTCAAGGAAATACGGTAGACTGAATTTATATATATATATATATATATATATATATATATATATATATATATGTTATATATATATATGTTAATACGAATACTTTAAGACGTATGTATACATGTTTTTTAGCTTTTTTAAAGTAATATAATATATCATAAAAAATTATTCGATACCGTCATGGTGACGAAAGCCATAACTACTCCCCCCACAAAAAAAAATGCAGCATAAACCATGTTTGGGGACAAGAATGGCTGGTTATGAGTAATAACAAATTTAAAACATAAAAACTATAAAAAGTCAACGTAAAAACTATAACAGACAAGACATTTTTTCTACCACAAACGTGGCACAAAAGAATTGGACAGGTTTGGGGGGGGTTTGACAAAGTGGGGGCTGGTTATGAATAATAAAACATTAATAACATAAATATTATAATAGTTAATAACATCAAAACTATTATAGTTAGACAAAAAAAAATATGTCGCACAAACCAGCACAAACGTTTGTTATACGTTTGGGGAGATTTTGACAAGGTTGAGGGGCTGTTTATGAATAATAACACATTAACAACATAAAAACTATACAAAGGTTAATAACGTTAAAACCTTATTAGACGAAACATGTTTGCAGCACAGACGTAGCACAAAAAAATGGGACAAGTTTGGGGAGATTATGACAGGGTGGGTTGGGCAACGGTGGTTATGAATAATTAAACGTTAATAACATAGAAACTATAATGTTAGTCAATTTTTTGCGGCAAGAAATAAATGGGACAAGGGGCTGGTTATGAATAAAAAAAACATTTATGAACATAAAAACTATGATGGACAAAAGTTTTTACAACACAAACGTAGCACAAATGAATTGCAATTTTATTTTAACATTTGCAATTACAAGGCTGGCTGACTTCACACAGATGATGTGTGCCTAATGTAGTGACCTGCTCTGGATAAACTACGCCCCTGCGACCCTATAAGGGACAAGCGGTAGAAAATCGATGGATGGATGTGTGAGCGCCACCTGCTGACCTGAATGAAGCTCTGCAGCCTGCTAGCCACCATTAGCGAGTCCTCGCAGCCCTGCAGGGTCCTCTTAAGCTCCTCCCACTCCACGCTGATGCCATCAAAGGGAAGTAGAACCTCCGTGGCCCGACCCGGGTGGGCTGTGGCCAGATGCTCCGCCTCCTCCTATACATCGGCAAACAGCAAGCGCTTACTACAGAGATGGTACGTTTCCCGCACCCCCCCACCTTTCCCGCCCCCATGTCCCACCTGCAGGTGCATCAGCTTGGGCTCCAGGACAGACAGCGCCCCCTCCATGGTGGAGAGGCGCCTCTGCAAGGCCAGGACCCCGCCCAGGTCGCTGCCTGCGTACTGAGTCGCGTCGATGGCCTTCCGCTTCTCCTGGATCTGGGACTTAATCTCAACGCACTCCAGCAGGTAGTTCTGCAGACGCAACATGGAGTCCAGCTGGTCCTTCTTCTGCTCCACCAGACCCACGATGCTGTTCCACCTGGCGGGGAGCGGACGCCAGTCGGGTTACGAGAAATGAATGGTGGTCACGTGGCCACCGCCACCACAGATGGTCGCGCTGCGGGGCTGTAAGGCTCACAGACACCCCGTGTGACGGATTTATGTTGTTAGTGAAAATGACTGAGGCGAATCGGAAAGCCAATCAGACGTGGCCACTTTTAAAATGGGCGGGGGATGTTTGATTGAAACATGACACACCCACAAAGAAGATGTTCTTCGATTTGACACCGATTTTATGATGCATGAACTCAGACCCGTGATGGACATAATGTCCCAAGTCACCCGGGATAGGCTCCAGCCCCCCCATCCCCAAGAACAGAAATAAATCCCCATTCTCTAAATCGGGGGCCCGGGGGGCATTTGCGACACGCACAGATTTTGTTGGCCCGCAGTATATTGTTGAAATAGAAGCAAAAACAACAAGTAACAATGCAAGAAAAAAAAAAGCAATACGACAAAGTAGTGAGAAAAAGCTTGAATTTTAATAACAATAAGGGTGTCCCAATATGACATTGGTATCGGCTATCTGTCCGATACAAGCAAGGAACTTAGCACAAACTTGACATACATAATTAATAGGGGCGTCAAAAAATATAGATTTTTTAATGAATCGTGATTCTTATTTGTAACGATTCTTAAACAATTCAAAAAAATCAAACACCAATTTAAAAAAATTAAGTTTTCTTTTTTTTCTTTCTTTTTTTTAACGTGTCCTGTCCAGCCACTCATGCAAATCATATTGATGTGATGATCCTATTTGAAGTACAGATTTACTTTAGAAATGAGGAGTGTTGGATACTTCTCTTGTTGCCTTATTTGTATTTGACTTTATCAAATGTTTGGGTAGTATTTTATTAACAGAAAATGTTTTCTTTTAAGGCTGTTTTTATGGAGGAATGTACTTAATCAGAGAACTGGCACACAATGTTATTAAAAAAGTACTGATTTTGAACTGAGAATCGGTTGACTTGAAAATAGATCCTGAATCGAATCATCACACCAAAGAATCAAATCATTGTTCTGTTTGACTAATTTTACTTAATCCAACCTTTTGTAACATTCCACACTGCAATATGATATAAGTATGTATCATTAGTGCTGATGTTGTATCTGATTAATATTGGTATCGGCCAACACAAAAGCTACAATATCGGTGTGGTATAAGAATAATATTAAAATAATGATACAACAATAATAATAATACAAAAATGATACAAAGTTCTATCTTCAAATATGTATCCTTTTTTGGGGGGCATTTTGTACAAAAACGAAAAAAAATATATCAAAATGGCCCCCGCAAGCTCGGACTTTTCAGTATGCAGCAAACATTTTGGACACCCGTGCTCTAAATGCAGCATGTTTGAACTTGCATGTGCTGAACAGTCCTCATGGCATCAAACGTGTCTCAGTACCTGGAGTTGAGGTGGTCCTGACACCCTCGGACTTCCGTAGAGGACGGATGACCACCATCAAGAAGCTGCTGAACTATCTGGTTCACGTCCAGGATCCGTCCCATCAGGCTGTTCATCTCCTGGTCCAAGGACTCAAATCTGCACCAAGAAGACATGCTTTAAAAAAAAAAAAAAAAAAAGGTACAGCAGTCCCTAGGTTTTTGTTCGGCTCACGTGTTCTATGATTCAGTTTTCAAGGAAAAATATTTGCCCTACCTTTGCCTCGGTTTTCACATGCCACACATGTTCATAGAAGGCACAAAGAACGATGAACAACTAAGTGTCTTCTTATTTAGTATTGCAGCAGCATCACTCAAGCACTGTGCTCTTGGGTTGTCACGAGACAAGATGATTTTCGCTATTTAAAAATAAAAAAACTGCATCAATGTACTTTTAATCTTAAAACTTTATTGAAAACTGTTTCAAAGTGTCGAGTATTAAAATAACTTGGGTTTTTTGTCATAAAAACAGGGATTTCTTCAACAAAATGACATAAAAACTTGAAAAAATAAACCTTTATATGAATAAATCTGAAGTTAAACTAAAGATGTAAGACTTGAACTTATACTTGAAATATAAATAAATAAATAAATGGGTTGTACTTGTATAGCGCTTTTCTACCTTCAAGGTACTCAAAGCGCTTTGACACTACTTCCACATTTACCCATTCACACACACATTCACACACTGATGGAGGGAGCTGCCATGCAAGGCGCCAACCAGCACCCATCAGGAGCAAGGGTGAAGTGTCTTGCTCAGGACACAACGGACGTGACAAGGTTGGTTCTAGGTGGGATTTGAACCAGTGACCCTCGGGTTGCGCACGGCCACTCTTCCACTGCGCCACGCCGTCCCAATATATATTATATGATTTATATTTTCTTGATCCGTGGCACCAAACTTGAGGGGAGCCCTAAAGGTTAAAACAAAATCAGTATATTGTATCGGTTTAAAATAAAAAATGAACAAAATCAAAATGTCAACCACATGCTTTGATTTTTCAGTGTGCGGTCCGAATTAGCGAATAAATGCATGACATAAGACACAATCCACTCTGTCACTTCCTCCTTTTGTTTCACTTTCAGCGTCTCCCTCGATAAAGCGGCAACACAAATGTGTAGTATGGTGAAATTTGTCCTCTGTATTTGACCCATCAACCTCACTCAATGGGAGGTGAGGGGAGCAGTGAGCAGCTGTGGTAGTTGCGCCCGGGACTAATTTTTGGTGATTTAGCCCCCAATTTCAACCCTTGATGCTGAGTGCCAAGCAGGGAGGTAACGGGTCCCATTCTTATAGTCTTTGGCATGACTCAGGCGGGTTTGAACTCACAACCTACCGATCTCAGGGCTGACCCTCTAACCACTAGGCCACTAATGATTCATACTGCCACAGTTCCATTATAGTGTCATTTTTTTATGAGCGAGTGAAAAATGCAAGCGCCAAATACATATTTGTGGCAGGCTGACACAAAGAAGTATATATACTTATATAGGAAAAAGCCAATATACTTATATGGTAAGAAGTAAATATACTTATATAGGAAGAAGTGAATATACTTATATGAGAATAAGTATTTATACTTATATAAGAAAAAGTCAATATACTTATATAGGAAGAAGTAAATATACTTATATGAGAATATTTAAATACTTATATAGAAAAAAATAAATATACTTATATAGGAAAAAGTAAATGGAAAACACTCTCTCGTTTTTTTTAAAGAGATCCGACGTAAAATGCTGCGTGCTCACATGCCAAGAATGGATGTAGCTTGCCAAGGAAAATTTGTTGAACAGTCTTCTGTAACAACGATACTGAAAAAAGCTGGTACCAATGTATTCTTAGGTGTTGGTATCAACTTGGTGTCAACTTAGTATCGAATGTTATGTGGATAGTATTTTAGCTTTGTTATGTTATGTTATGTTACAGAGAACAAGGAAATAGGATAAAATTGCTATGGTATGAAAAGGGGGAGGATTAAATAAGATCAGCTTCTTCCTACTCCTTTTTGGATGTGCTGTAATGAAACAATTGGAAATATGTGATGAATTACATTGTATTGTATGAGTGTTCGAAATAAACTGAAACTGAACTGAACTGAACAAGTACGACTGCAAAATAATCCACCATGGGGCCAAATAAAGTTGTGAGTGAGAGCACTTTGATAAAGAAGGTGAGAAACACTATTTAATTGCAAAGTAGTAGTTCTCCCCTATTCATTAAAGATTTAAGGGGTTGTTAAATGTTTATTTACAAATGATAAATGATTAATGGGTTGTACTTGTATAGTGCTTTTCTATCTTCAAGGTACTCAAAGCGCTTTGACACTACTTCCACATTTACCCATTCATACACACATTCACACAATCATGGAGGGAGCTGCCATGCAAGGCGCTAACCAGCACCCATCAGGAGCAAGGGTGAAGTGTCTTGCTCAGGAGACAACGGACGTGACGAGGTTGGTACTAGGTGGGGATTGAACCAGGGACAGAGGGACACTCTACCACTGCGCCGTCCCTAAAATATATCTATTTCATTTGGCAATTTTATATAGTTTACATTGTTTTCAGCATGTACAGTAATAATTATTCAATACATCTACTCTGAATTGATTTGTTTTTTGTACAACTTGGTCTTTTGGGGCTAACATAACCGGAGTAAGATTAGGGATCACACCCACCTGTGCGCCACCACCTCCACGTCCTCTAGCTTCTCGGGAATCTCCATCTTGTTCAGCCACTGCTCCTTCTCATCGATCCACAGCTCGCAGGCGTTGACCTCGCTAAACATGCGGTAGACGGCGAGGGCGTCGTGAAGCCACTGCTGACGCAGCACGCCCACCTCCACCACCTCCGTGTACAGCTGCTCCACCTCCACCATCCTCACCAGCACTTCCTAAACATGCACAAGGTAAAGATGATGGAGAAAATGGCAGCTTTTTGTTGTTGTTGTTGCAGCCCACCTCTTGTTCGCTGTACCGCAGAGGCAGCGCCACCATGTGTTTGCGCAGTGCCACCACGTGGAGCCGATGTTTGTCCACGTCCTCGCTGACCCCCCGGTGCTTCTTCAGGAGCGACTGGGTGGAGTACTCGTCGTGGCCGAAGTCCTCACTGGACACCAGGCGGTACGCGTCCTGCAGCCAGACCACCAGATCGTCTGTCTCTGTGGAGAACTGGAAAAAGTTGAGCGCCTCCTGCAGGTGGCCGAGACGCTGAGCCGCCTGGTCCTCCAGCGTGGTCCACTCGTCCTTCACGTCCATGATGCGCTCCTGAATGCCCGCCGTGTCAATGCTCTTCTCGCTGAGGATTTGCTGTCCTCGCTGCATGGTGGTCTGCACAAATGAATGGAAGAACTGAACGAGACCCCCACCAAGGCATCACAATTTTTTGGTTGAACTCTTACACTCCTGTCCTGTAGGTGGCGATAAAGCACATCAAAAACTTTTTTCATCAGCTGGATTTGTCGTGTCACCAAATATTAGGATAGAATTTAGGCTCTTTTAAGAGACCCGTTCAAAATTATTTGCTCTTTTTGTTGTTGTTGTTTTTTTTAAATAACTTGTGTTTATCAAGAAAAAGATCACAGGTAGCAGTTACAAAACACTATTTGTATGTATTTAAAATTTAGACTTTCAATTACAAATATTCTAAAATATGCATTTTAATTTAATTTGGCAGTCGGGTAGTGCGTACATCATGGCTTTGCGAGCTGTTTGCATGTAATTTGCAAATAAACGGCTCGCATCTTTGAATCATTGTAGGGTCAAACGGGACAAAATTAAATAACGAACTAGCTAACTAACTATTTAAATGCGTTGTTGCTTACCTAAATAATTGGAATTAAATACATAAATGTTTTATTAAATGGGTCATTAGATGATTTAATGTAAAACCACATGGAACTATTTAAATATTTCATAATTTAATTAATTATTAATTTCATTATGTATGATTTAAATATGAAATTTATGACTTAAATAATTATTTCACATTTTAATGAATTATTTCATGATTTAATCATTTTTTTATTTAATAAATATTAAGTTTCATAATTACTTAAATGTGTCACTTATTAATTACAATTGGATTTAAATCCATTAATGTGTTATAAAATGTTTCGTTAAATAATTGTGATTGGAATCAATACATAAATGTGTTACTGAACATGTCATTAGTTTATTTAATGTAAAAGTATGTTTAACTATTTCTATATTTATTTATTTAATTATTGATTAAATTATGTCATGATTTTATTATTTAATAATAGCTATATAATCAATTAATTATTTCATGGCTTGGTTAATTATTTCACAATTCAATTAATTATTACCTATTTTATTTAGTTATTTCATTATTTAATAAATAAATAGTTACTTAAATGTGTCATTAATTATTTACAATTTTGAGTAAATACATAAATGTTCAATTAAATGGGTCATTAATAAATTATAATGAAACAAATGCATAAATGTGTTATTGGATGTGTGATTAAATCATTGTAATTGATATAAATACAAAAAAAGTGTGAATAAGTGTGTCCTGAACTTATCTAATGTATATTTAATATTATCTATTTCAATATTTAATAGTTATTGATTTCATTGTGTTATGATTTAATTCATTATTTCATGATTTTATTAATTATTTCAAAAACGTAAATAATTATTTCATGATGCTGTATGGCTGTATTTTATGAATGCATTTTACCTGTAAAACTCAATGAGCAGATACGAACAACTTTCACAGTATCATGTTAGACCCGCTCGATATCCATTGCTTTCGTCCTCTCCAAGGTTCTCATAGTCATCATTGTCACCGACGTCCCACTGGGTGTGAGTTTTCCTTGCCCTTATGTGGGCCTACCGAGGATGTCGTAGTGGTTTGTGTTGTGGTTTGTGCAGCCTTTTGAGACACTAGTGATTTAAGGCTATATAAGTAAACATTGATTGATTGATTGATTGATTGATTAATTGATTGATTGGCGTTCTGGTCGATACCTTGATCTAAAAGTGCAGAAATACCTCCAACAACTTGAAAAGATTCCCCTACTTGAACTGCTACATGGTCTGGGTCAGCAGGTCTTGCTTCCTCGTCTAAAATATCTACCGGCAACTATACAAGGAGTGTGTCCTCCGCGGCCGCCATGTTTTGAAAGACATCCAGAGTTCCAGGCTTTAGACCAATCATTGGACTTGATTCCTTGAAGGCCCCCCCCCCCCCCCCCCCCCCCACTGACTTGGTTAAGTGAGTTTGACAGATAGAATACATTCACAAAGCGCTAACACACATGTACATGAAATAATTAAACAAATCATTATCAAATAGCTAATTAAATGGTTAAATAATTTGTTTAATCATTAACTGATCAATTTAATCACAAAAGCAATTAATTAAAGGATTAATTAAATATTGAAATTTCTATTGAATGTACACACATTTAAAAATGTAATAAAAGATTCTTTATTTTTAACCCACCACATGATCACTTGAAAGAGCTGTTCAAAAGATCTTTTTCGTTTGCGAATGTCAATTCTGTACCAGCGCAGTCGGTCCCAAAGCAAGCGGCCGGCAACAACCTCAAATACATTGCCTGGCCCGCAACAAAATCGGACTCTTGGCTGACTGGATTAATACCTGGCAGAGGAAATCAGGTCTTTCATGGACCAAACACAGACCTGCAGCAGGGAGCGATGAGCCAGCAGTTCTCCAGCCAGAGTCTTGTGCTTCTGGAGTAGCTTCAGCACGCTGCTCAGGTCCTTCCCGTAACCCTGCGCTCCCAGGATGGAGCTCTTTTCACGGATCCAGGCCTCCGACTCTTCCAGCTCCTTTTTAGGGCACACAGTTCAGTCATGGATTTGTCTTTTTTAGGTCGTCTTGCAGATGCTCCCTCTCTCACCTGGAAGAAGGCCCAGAGCTGCCTCGACTCCTCCAGTTCGCCGCGCCTTTTGTCCGCCAGTTGTTTCAGCTCCTCCAGACAGGACGAGACGTGGTTGACCCGGTTACAGATCACCTGCGGGTCACATGGTTGGTAGCCTTGGAAACAAGCAGATAGGAGTCGATCACCACGGAGCAGCACTTGGACCACGTCACCAGCATCAGGGAACACTGAGAAGATTCAGTGCTTATTTCAAAAACATTTATTTTATGAACGCTTCGTGTGAGAGCAGGACTTTTCACACTGCCAATAGAATTTAACAATGGGAGGCTTTTATTTCCAAATATTTATGACTTTGGCTGAGGAACAAGAAGATCTAACACAGGGGTGAGCCGCACACTGAGGGGCCATTTAGATTTTTTAAATTTTCAAAACCAACTTGATTTTTTCTAACCTTTCGGGCTCCCGTCAAGTTTAGTCCTGTGGACCCAGAAGGCTCTCAGTCATATAAATGTTAAAAAAGGCATACATTTACTAAATTTTTCTCCTGCACCCTATTTTAGAAAGGTCATAACAAATATTAAAAATCGTCAATATCGACCCATACAGAACTATTATATTGTAATACAGTTTTCACCCATATCACCTAGGTACAGTATTTGATTATATGAATTCATATTCTGGCCACTTTATACTGAATTTGTTGAATTGTTTTTTTCCAACTCAAAACCAAATTGGCTCCCTCCGGGTACTCCGGCTTCCTCCCACTTCCAAAGACATGCACCTGGGGATAGGTTGATTGGGAACACTAAATTTGGCCCTAGTGTGTGAATGTGAGTGTGAATGTTGTCTGTCTATCTGTGTTGGCCCTGTGATGAGGTGGCGACTTGTCCAGGGTGTACCCCACCGTCCGCCCGATAGTAGCTAAATTAGGCACCAGTGCCCCTCACGACCCCAAAGGGAATAAGCAGTAGAAAATGGATGGATGAAAAACCAAATTATCTAGATATTTTGTAGATATTCAAGCCCCACCTTTTAAAAAGGCAAACACTTAATTAAGATGTCTTACATGTGTTGGTTTCAACCAAACACATTTTAGGGCATGTAAACATACAAGCGGTCTGATTGACTAAGATCCAAATACCACATGCTTTTCCCGCAGCCCTGTGTCAGTTTGCACGGTTACTAAATATAATGCAAAATAGAAAAGGGTGATGAGTGTTGATAAATCACATTGCGCATGCTAAATATTTATATGTGCATCTTTTCCTCCCAGTGTTGTGGACGTTTTGATGATCAAAATTTATTTTGCATATCCGGGATGACAGAGACGCAAAATAGATTGGACGCCTTATTTTGCTCACTTGACACACTTTGCACACATTTAGTAGATAGGCTTTGCGTGTCCTATGAAGTTTGTACGTTTTAGTACACGCAAACCTTAAGTAAATCAGGCCCTAAGTGTGTGTGTGTGTGTATATAAGAATTCCTTTAGGAGTCTTGTGTATGGGACCCATAATTTGGTGCTATGCCCCTGAATATATCCACCATTCCCATTTAGCACGGAATGCTAATTAGCATTTAACTTGGTTGTATTTCCAGTGTACCTGTACCCTCTATGCTAATTATCATTCAAGTTGATTATATTTTCATTGTATTTATACCCTCTATGCTAATTAGCATTCAACTCGGTTATATTTCCAGTGTATTTGTACCCTCTATGGTGGTGAATTTGAGCGCGGCGGCGTTGAGCGTCTCCACCCTCTCAGCCTGCACGCCAATATCAGCTTCCTGCAGGCCGTGCTTCTGCATCAGGTCGTCCACCTCCAGAAGATGCTTGCCAAAGTCCTTGGAAAGCAGTTGAAACTGAGATGGAAAGGATGGTGAGAAACATCCCGAAAAGCTCCCGTGTTGCCGCTGTCAGCTACCTGAGTGTCCTCCATCCAGTCGATCATGTAGACCATGTCCTGGAAGGTCTTCTGCAGCGCTAAGTTCTTCTCCAGCCGGGTCCGCCTTCCCGCCACCAGCTCCTTCAGCAGACTCCACTGTCCCAGGATGTTCTCCTTGCGGGCCGAGATGCGGCGGATGTCGTAGTAGCTCTCCACCTCCATCTCGGCGGCCAGCTCCACCACCACGCCGATGCGCTCTTCGTAGGAGGCGATGTCCGCCTCAATGGCTTCGTGCTTTTTCATGGCGGCTTCCACCGCTGGCAGGTCGTAGCCAAAATTGTCCTTGCGAGCAGAGAGCGCATCTTTAGCATGGCTAAGTTCCCCCCGGTACCCCCTGGTTTCACGGTACCTGCGACACCAGCCTCTGGTTCTCGTTGAGCCAGGCCTGCCTCATGGTGGTCTTGTGGTCAAAGCGCTGAGCCAGCAGCTCCATTTTCTCCTGGCGAATCAGCTCCTTGCGCAGGGCCACGCCCCTCTCATGCTCCGCCTTCTCCAGGCGTTCCCACGCCTTGTTGATGTCAGAGATTAGTTTTCCCTCATGAGGCACGTAGGCTTTCTGGTTATTGGCTCGTAGTTTGCTTTGTATGGTGAACAGAAGCACCTCCAGGTTCCCTTTTTCCTGAAACCTGGGGACACAAACAATGGCTGACGTTACCTCAACGCGCTTAACGCAATCCGCACCATTTCTGCCGAGTGGCGGTCTTACTTGATGGGCTTCTCGATGGTGCAGTAGGTGGTGAAGGCTTGAAGCTGCTGCTGAACTCCCGACAGCGAGTTGGCAAACTTCTGGTTGCTGATGACGGCGATGGTCTTTTCAATCCAGTCCAGCAGGTCAGACGCCAGCGCCTCGTAGCGGCCCACCAGATTCTCCGCCTCGATGCACTTTTCCAGCACCTGACGTGCACGTGTAGGCCATTACAACAAAAAATAAACTACATTGGAGCCTCGATTTACAAACCTGTCCATTTGCGAGCTTTTCGGTTTAGGAACTTTTCTGCGAACCATGTCCATGTAATTTTGTGTCCCATTGGCAGTCATTTTGTGCCTGCTCATATTGAAGAGATTGAGGAAGCCGGCTTGGTATCGCAGCACGTTTTTAATTGTGATGAGAACGGACTTTTCTGGAAAAAAGTGCTAAAGTGGACTTATTTCACATGGGAAGAGAAGATTACCTCTCGTTTAAGCACGCACGCACGCACGCACGCACGCACACACACACACACACGCGCGCGCACACACACACACACACACACACACGGCCTCTCCCCCCTCCCTTCTCTCCCTCTGTCTGTTCATTTTCTCACCTCTCTTGAGCCGCTCCTCCTTTGTTGATGTTAATCAGAATCAGCTTTAAGTACCGTAAGTGGATTTTCCTATTTTAAAATGTTTATTATTGTACTAATTTGGTTATTAAAGTTAAGGATTTTTGTGAGTTCTGATCTTCTGTGAGGGCACAAAAGTGACTTCTGTGTTGGCATGGCAGCGCATGCAGCACATTTTAGCTTGTCGTTGTTGTTTTGGCTTGTTAATAAAAAGACAACACTTTATATTGTGTTCAAAGTGTACAAATCTTCACTAAAATATGGACTTTTTGTCGAGGCTGAAACCCATTATTCATATTTACATTGTTTCTTATGGAGAAATTTGCTTCACTATACAAGTGTTGTCCCTATACCAATACTTTGGTACTGTTTGATACTTTTCTTAATAAAGGTGACCACACAAAATGTCATTGTCATTTTACCAGAAAATCCTATGATACATTAAACAAACATTTCTTATTGCAATCAAAGAATAATTGTGGCATTAAATAAGAAAGTACACTTACGAAACAGCTTATCTTTTAGGTAGTAAGTAAACAAAGGCTCCTAATTTGCCTACTGACATATTTTCCAATGGCACTATAGTACCTGCTTTAATTCATTAGCACTGCGGTACTTTATCAGTACCTGTATACCCTACACCCCTAGTAGCAATGGTTGTAAAAGATGAGTATTTTTTGGATTTCTGATCAAATGTGAGGGCATCAAAGGGACTTATATGTGTGTGTGCATTGGCAGAGCAGCGCATACAGCACAGCTTGTCATTGTTGTTTTGGCTTGTTAATAAAGAGATAGTTTTTTAACCACCTCCTTTTTATGTTTATTCAGCATACAGTACTGTTGAGCACTTTATATTGTATTCAAAATGTACAAACCTTAACTAAAAGATGGACTTTGTCGATGCAGGAAACTATTATTCATATTTACATTCTTTCTTATGCTTCAATATACAAACTTTTCTATTTACGAACCCTGTTCAAGAACCAATTAAGCTCGTAAATGGAGGCTCCACTGTAATTGACAGCAATTATTTTCTACCTTGCCAACCCGTTTGCCCTCCACAATAAGAGCCTTCATCTTGGAGAAGTAGTGGTAGTATGAAACAACGTAGGTGATGATGGACTTTTCATCTGGGTTCTCCGTGTTCACATCTGAGACAGAAAGAAGAAATGCTGTTTTTGAATAACATAATATATTTATGCTGAGACTGCTCATATTTAGAATAGCTGTTTCTAATTTGGGCCATTTTAGCGAATTGACACCATGTGCATGAAAAAAAAACGTTGCTGTCTAGTCTTTTATTACGCTCTAAAAAGTGTTAATACTGTAAGTATTGTACTTATTACGCACCAGCTGTTTGACTGTAACGTGCATCTTAGTTGTAGTTTTTATTAACAAAGTTAGAGGTGTTGAAATAGCCATTTAAAATGGCTAGTACTAATCAGTAGCATGTTAATAGCAAAGCCAATGTATATTAGCATCAAGCTAGCGCATTTTTGGAAAAGTGGAGCCTTATTTTCTTACATTGGAGTGTTTTTTGGGTCAATTTCTTTGTTGGCATTGAAAATTGCAACATTACCGAGTGGGAATTTGGCTGAATCCGCTCTCAGTGCAAACCAGGTACCGAAACATGGCACCCTTGGATTTTACGTGAATCGGTGTCCATGTGACCGTCGAGATTTGGTCGGTGCCAAAAAAGCACAGATTCAGTACCCATATGTTAGCGATAAAGGAGGCAGACGAGAGTGTTAATTCCCTTTATTTCCTTCCGCTATAGCTATAGCGGATTTTCATGTGACTTCCAGGAAATGTCAAAAATGGAATAATGAACAAGTCATTATATTTTAAGTCTTATCCGGATAAATTGTACCACATTATTTTACGTTAACATTACAAGCTGCATTATTTCTGTGCGTTTATGGATTACTGACAAGAGGGCTCACTCCGTTTCTGCTATGGATAGCTCAAAAGGTTATGGGCACATTTTGTCAAAACAAGTCATTACACTTTAGGGTGGTTCCGACTAATGTACTCTTGGGAGGTACAGTGTAGGACCATAGCAATCACTGTCCTGTGTTTAGTACCAACATTCTATTACCATAAATGCCATGTGGCTATATTTCCTATATCTGCTAATTTGATGCAAAAAATCCCTCCTGTTACTCAAATTAGTCATCATCCACCTTGCAACCTTGTGAAAAAACAATATAAGTACATATTTTGAATAGTTCAATATGTGTATTGTCAGATTTAGAGTTGAAAAAAAGACTCACTCCAAACGCTTATTCAAACACATGCAATGATTGTGTGATTACGTCCCATGTGACAAAACACCAGGTCCAGTATTCACCTTCTGGGTCCAGTAGTTTGGTGAGGCCCAGGTTCTGCTCAGCGATGTTGAAGGCTTGCTGCAGGTTGTGCGTGGCGTTGGATCTCGTCAGCTTGTGGAACTCGATCAGATCCGGCCTGCAACACCAGCAAAACCGGAAATTGGACACACGACAACAGGTTGGTGTGAATGCACCTTGTGTACTCCAAAACTACGGCGCGCCTTTCTGGGATATGTAGGAGAGACTGGTCTCCTAAATAACCCCGATTGAAACACAAGTGAAATGTGGGTGGTTGATGAGCCTTTTGTGTGCTTGTTGGCCTTTGTATATCCGTCTGTAGCTTCTTTGTATTTAAAAAAAGTAGAAATAGGGAAAATATCTGTTTCTCAGATGTGGTCCGTATGGGTTGCAACGGTTCTTTGTTGTAATACACTTTACCACCACTTGTGGTCGTAATGACAATATCAAACAAACAAAAGAAGTCTGGAGCTAAAGTCATAGACATTTTTTAGGCGCAAAAATTATGACTAAAGTGGTGAAGCTGTATTTTTTTAGTTATATAATGAAAAAACATACATTATATACTTCCAATATTTATAAATAATTTAGTTAGAATCTATTTATTTTAACATTTTATAATTATATTTAAATTTATTTTTCACCAGTATGTATGAGTTCTTTCTTTTTGTAATCAGTCTGACCTAAGCCTTGATAATAATCTTTGTGATTAACACATGCTTTCATATTATTTGACAAGGTTTAAACTGTAAGTAGATTAGTTATTATCATTGCATATGATTAAAATCAAGAGGAAAATGACTCATTTAGTGTCAATAGCTGAGTGGGCCTCGGGCGCATCTGTAGTGGTAAAATTGGGCCCCGAGGTCAAAAAGATTTAGAACCCTTACTTTAATCTAGAGCAGTGGTGTCCAAAGGGCGAGATACATACAGACACAATCAACCATTATTATTTATTTAATCAATTACATTTAAATGAACCCACTGTCACCCATGTATGTTCTTTACATTTTTCAATAGCTCATCATATTGTGATAGGATGGATATTACGGACACCCTTCAAGTGTTGCACACGTCTGGACCACCCTTCTCTGAATGCGACCCACCTGTGTCTGTGTATGAGCGCGTTGAAGGCGAGGCCGTCCCTCCAGCAGCTGGTGAAGTTCTGGATGGTGACCTCAGGATACCTGCAGCGACGTTGGAACTTAAGTCAAGTGGGTTTGAGCGCTCGCCGAGACATGCGCTCCCTGCTGCTCACCCTGCCGTCTTCATCTGGCACCAGAGCAACAGCGCGTCCTTGGCGGAGCGCGTCTCTCTGTTGTCGGCGGTCGCTATCTTGATCACCTGGATCTGCATGGAGACAGGACAGAGACCAGAGTGTGGAGTCAGAATGGCGTCACAGGAAGCTGCTCAAACCTCTCCTACAGGGGCATTGTGAGTAACAAACACAAAGAGGTGGGTAGTAATGTGCTACATTTGCTACGTTACATTTACTTAAGTAAGTAGTTTTAATGCAGCCCTTCTCAAATAGTAAGGGGTGCGATGCTAGAGGGGGGACATGCTTTATCAGTATCATGCTTCAAAACCCCGCTTCGAAAAGCTATGCACTACAAAACCTGCTCATTGTAGACATTTAATCTTAACGACCTCATTTTGATTTATAAAAAAATGTTGTTTTGTAGGTTAAAGTGTTTTATATATTGTGCTGCTGAGTTAATATTGCTAAGCAATTTGAATGTATTACTATATACTAGGGGTATAAAAAAAAGATTTTTGAATGAATCACAATTCTTATTTGTAACTAGTATTTTATTTATTTATTTATTTTTTATTTAGTCATCATTTCAGGTACCTTCCATTCATCCGGTTTCCAATTCTGAAACGCAAATCAAAAAACTAAATTAGGGCTGTTTTTCGATTTATATTATGTATGGCAGATTTTAAAACAAACATAAAAGGATTGATTTTCATTAAAATCTTGCCATAAAATTGGATTATGTGCTTTTTTCATTTTATGGATTTTTATTTTTTCAGATAAACACAAAAATCAAACAAATGTTCATCCAAAATGCAAAAATGCGTGATTATCTGTGTGACAACACATTGAACCGAAAGCAGTATTTTAGCTTTTCCTTTGCATTTAGCATGTTTTTAGGGTCCGCGTACCTTCCGTTCATTCTATTTCAAATTCTTAAATGCAAATCCAAAAACTAATTTAGTTCCATTTTTTCTAATTTCATTTCTGAAACAAACGTCATTTAATGACACTTTTTAAAAATGAGATTAGGACTCCCGCTGAACAAAAATGTTACTGTTAAGCTAAAAACACAACTAAACTAAAATACTGCTTCCGGTTCAATTTGTCATCACACAGATAAACATGCATGTTTGTATTTTGGATGACATTTCTTTTTCCGATTTTTGTGTTTATCTGGAAAATGTTAAATCCATAAAAGGAAAACAGCGCAAAATCTAATTTTATGTCTTTGTTTGTTTTAAAATCTGCCATATATAATAAAAATCAAAAAGCGGCCCTAATTTTTTTTTTTGATTTGCGTTTCAGAAATGGAAATAGAATGAACGGAAGTTATACAGACCTTTTAGCATAACGGTAACATCTTTGTTCAGCAGGAGTCAAATTGTCGTTTTAAAAAAAGTGTCATTAAAAAGTTTCAGAAATGAAAATAGAAAAATTGGGTCACGCGGTAGAAAAATGGATGGATGGATGGATGGATGGTCTGAACATTTTTTTTCAATTTGCATGTAAGAATTGGAAATAGAATTAACGTAATAATAATAATAATAGATTTAACTTTTAAGGCACCTTTGTGGGCACTCAAGGACACGGTACAAAATGAAAACAATAAAATCAATTGGATAAAAACAACATCAACAACAACAACAACAACAACAAAGATCGATAAGATTTACAATGAATAAGCAGTCAGGAAAAGGTGTGTTTTGAGTCTTGATTTGAAGAGGAATATTGAGTCTAAGTTACGAAAATGTGGTGGTAATGAGTTCCAAAGATGAGGAGCTGAGCGGCTAAAAGCTTGGGCACCCACGGTGGACAGTTTAAATAAGGGGACAGTGAGATGGATGGGTGAAAATCTTAGGGAACGTGAGGGCGTGGCGACATGGAGCAGGTCAGAGAGATATGGATAGCTATGGATAGTTTTGAAAGTGAGGAAAATTATTTCAAAGTAGATACAGTGTTTGATGGGTAGCCAGTAGAGTTGCTGCAGAACAGGGGTGATGTGCTGGATTGAAGGGGTTCTGGTGATTATCCGGGCTGCAGAGTTCTGGAGAAGCTGAAGTTTGTGAAATGACTCGTGAGGGAGACTAAACAGGAGAGAGTTGCAGTAGTCCAGGCAAGAGGTGACAAGGCTATGGACTAATATGGCAGCAGTATGTGGGGTAAGGGATGGGCGAAGTCGATTAATGTTTTGTAGATGAAAGTAAGCAGATCGGGTAATGCTGTTTATGTGGCCTTGAAAGGAGAGTGTGCTGTCGAGGATGACACCCAGACTGTTGACTTGGGAGGAGGGTGAGGCAGAGGAATTTCAGAGAGTAACGGACAAGCTGTTGGTTTTGGCAAGAATGGATTTTGTACCTACAAACAAGATTTCGGTTTTATTACTATTGAGTTGAAGCAAATTGGATGAGAACCACTGCTTGAGTTCACTGAGGCAGTCTGTAAGGGAGGAAGAAGGAAGAGAAGCAGTTGGTTTGGTTGAGATGTTGAGCTGGGTTTCGTCCGCATAACAGTGAAAATGTATTTTAAATTTACGGAAAATATTGCCAAGGGGAAGAATGTAAATGATAAAAAGCAGGGGAACAAGAACAGAGCCCTGGGGCACACCAGAGATAATGGGAGACGCAGGGGATTTGAATAATCGGAGTTGAACAAACTGAGTGCGGTCGGAGAGATACTGGTACCCGGACCAGTCCATGTAAACAGTACGCTTCAAGTGCATAGCAGAAAATTCAATAAAAGAATTGGTTTACATTTCCTGACCAAAAAGGTATAGGCTGAAGCTAAAAGCTTATTATGCCGACCCTTTCATCATTCACTTTGTACATGTCAAATAGAGAAAAGGAAACAAAAAAACAAATACAAAAATATGGATGTTGAAATAAAGAAACAATCGAATAAAAAAATATATAAAAATGTTTAAAATGTTTAATTTTAATCTGTCCTGTCTAGCTACTCAGACAAATCACATAGTTGATCATATCTTCTGGACAGATTTATTTTAGAAAAGAGAAATGTTGGATACTTCTCTTATTTGTATTTGACTAGAATTTTATTAAACAAAACCGGTTTCCTTTGAGTAATATAGAAATTTGTCAGTTTTTTATTTATTTTACGGAGGAATGTTATTCATCATAGAGCTGGTACCCAGTGTTATTAAAAGTATTGATTTTGTATTGAGAGTCTTTTTGAATGTAGAACCGATTCTGAATCGAATTGTTACCCCCCAAGAAATGGATCGAATCGTGTGGTCCCCAAAGATTCACAGCCCTATTATTTACTGAGTTTATTTTATAATTTTTTGTATTTATTATTTATTAGTTATATCATTTTTTTTATTACACTTTTTTAATTGAAATTCTGGCAAATGGATGCACATTTAATATTTTCTGTTACAGACTAAAAACAACCTTAATAAAGTTATTCTTTGTTTTGAAGGTTGATTTACAGTATATATGTTTTCTTTTCTTTAATGTCAATGAGGACACAATGTTATTCAGAGGTTTCCTTATAACAATTTTATAGACAAATGATAGTCGTGAGGGAGGGCCGGGAAATGTTTTTTTCTAACTAACAATAATTGAGAAGCACTGGTCATAGTATTTATTTTTATTCGGGGAAAAAACAATTACTTTTACTTTGGTACATACCAGAGTACTTAGAATTAGACAAACTTTATTGATCCACAAGGGAAATTGTTCCACAAAGTAGCTCAGTTACAAAGGATGGAAAGGGTAAGGATGGAAACTTACTCTTACTAAAGTACTGTGAGGCATTGGTTACACACCCCCACTCCCTCCAGGAAGAAGAAAACATTTTGTCGTAAGAATAATAGTATCATTTTTCTATAAAACTATTATAAGTACACCTCTGCATAACATTGTATCCTTGTTTGAAACCAACAAAAGAAGAAATATAGATCAACTTACAACAAAGAATAACGTTATTAACATTGTTTTTAGTCTGTAACAGAAAAGATTTAAGTGCATCAATTTGCCTGAAGTAAAAAATCTACACATTCTCATTTAGGTTATAAAACATTTTTGACCGACTTGAACCATTTGATACCGAAAAATGAAATAAAACTAATAACAGTACAGTCAAATTGATAAGCAACATTAATTTAGGAGCACAATACATAAAACACTTTAACCTGCAAAACAAAAATGAATAAAACAGTTGGTGTCAATTTTGTGAAATCAAAATGAGGAAGTCAGGATTAAAGGCTAACATGAGCACGTTTTGTAGCGCACTGCTTTATCTAAGCAGGATTTGAAGCATGATATTGATAAAGCATCTTCCCTTGAGTACAATTTTTGGCAAATCTACCCGCTGCTGCGCATATCTGAGTGTGTTATTTTCCTCAAATCTGTCATGTTTGGTCGACTCCTTCATGTCACCTTGACATGGCTGCAAGTCTGCTCTTACTAACTGTATGCTTCTATTAATACATTAGGGTTACTTTCCGTCTTCCAGTTACTCCCCCCGCCCTCCTCCTCTTCAGCGTGTGCAGTCACTGCAGTGTTTGAGCCTCCATGCTGACTGGACAAACTCTCACTTTCAGGAAAGGCGGAAACAAGAAGGATGACATGAGGTGGACAAGGGGGGGTTCGGGGTTAGCGATAAAGCTATCAATAAATAAAGCTATAAAGCTAGTTTAGTTGGGTAAGCATGTTTAGTGCTGACAGGAAGCAGCGGTTTAGAATATGTGTGTTATTAAAGCGGATGGGTGCTAGCACAGGGGTGTCCAAAGTGCGGCTCGGGGGCCATTTGCGGCCAGTAGCTAATTTTATAACAGTCCGAGGGACATTCGTTAGCATTAGGGGTGCACAAAATAACCTATTCACACCCAAATCGGAATCCCGGTTCTAAATCAATACATCATTTTCAAAAGTCATCAATACATAATTTTCAAAAGTCGATTTAAAAAAAAAAAAATACAACCATGAATTGATTTACGTGGACCCCGACTTAAAGGCCTACTGAAATTTGATTTTCTTATTCAAACGGGGATAGCAGGTCCATTCTATGTGTCATTCTTGATCATTTCGCGATATTGCCATATTTTTGCTGAAAGGATTTAGTAGAGAACATCCACAATAAAGTTCGCAACTTTTGGTGCTAACAGAAAAGCCCTGCCTTTACCGGAAGTCGCAGACGATGTTGATGGCTCCTCACATATTCACATTGTTTTTAATGGGGGCCTCCAACAAAAACAGCTATTCGGACCGAAAAAACAACAATTTCCCCATTAATTTGACCGAGGATGAAAGATTCGTGTTTGAGGATATTGACAGTGACGGAATAGGAAAAAAAAAAACGCGATTGCATTGGGTTCAGATATTTTTAGACACATTTACTAGGATAAATCTGGGAAATCCCTTATCTTTCTATTGTGTTACTAGTGTTTTAGTGAGTTTAACAGTACTTGATAGTCGGAGGTGTTTGTCCACGGGTGTCTTGACGCCAATGTCTCAGCGAAGTCGACGGCAGCTTTATGGACGGCACAAGCTCAGCTGATCTCCGGTAAGAAGTGACTTTTTACCACAATTTTCTCACCGAAAACTGCTGGTTGACATTCGGTCGGGATCCATGTTCGCTTGACCGCGCTCTGATCCATAGTAAATTTCACCTCCGGAAATTTTAAACAAGGAATCAGCATGTGTTTGTGTGGCTAAAGGCTAAAGCTTCCCAACTCCATTTTTCTACTTTGACTTCTCCAATATTAATTAAACAAATTGCAAAAGATTCAGCAACACAGATGTCCAAAATACTGTGTAATTATGCCGTTAAAGCAGACGACTTTTAGCTGTGTGTGTGTGTGCAACGCTCATATTTCATAACAGCCCGTGACGTCACGCGCACACGTCATCATTACGCGACGTTTTCAATAAAAAACTCCCGGGAAATTTAAAATTGCAATTTAGTAAACTAAAAAGGCCGTATTGGCATGTGTTACAATGTTAATATTTCATAATTGATATATAAACTATCAGACTGCGTGGTGGGAAGTGGGTTTCAGTAGGCCTTTAAACAAGTTAAAAAACTTATTCGGGTGTTACCATTTAGTGGTCAATTGTACGCAATATGTACTTAACTGTGCAATCTACTAATAAAAGTCTCAATCAATCAATCAATCGTGAATAATTTATGAATTTGCCTATGTATTTTATTATTAAATATATATTTTTACGTACACTGTAAAAAAAAATCTGTGTATTTCACACAAAAATTCTGGTCACTATATTTTTTATGGGAAATCTACATATTTTTTAAACATTTTACAGTAGATGGAAAAACAGTACCCGGTGATAATTTACGGTGAAATACTGGCAGCTAAGTTGCCAGAATCTTACTTTAAAAATTAAGCTATTTTTTACAACATATCATTGTAAAACATGTCATTAGCTATTGACAATGTTTTAGAGTGTATAACCATTGAGATATGTCATGAAAGAAGTAGAAATGTATTGATCAGTCGTATATATAGAACACCCAACTCAAGTATTGAAGGATTTGAAGACTGGATTAAGGGTACTTTCAATGGAATCAGTCAAAAAGTCCTTTTTTTTAATGTGGAGACTTCAATAAAGATCTCTTGAACCCCAATAAGCAAAAGTCCATTAATGATTTCATAGATACAATGTACAGTATGAGTTTGTATCCTCAAATCACAAGGCCAACCAGAATTGCAAGTCACAGTGCTACACTTATTGATAATATCTTCACTAATGTCTTTGATAATAACAAAACAAGTGGACTGTTAACAACCGACATCAGCGACCATCTGCCAGTGTTTACTATTTATGATGGGAATTACAAGAAGAAGAACATTGACAAAAAGACATTTCAAAGACTATGCACAGAGGAAAGAATAATTTCCTTCAAGGAGGATCTGAGGAAACACACTTGGGACAATGTATACAATGAAGATGATGATGCATATGGGATTTTTTTCAACACCTTTCTAATACTCTATGATAAACATTGTCCTTGGAAAGAACTTAGTAAGAAGCAAAAGAAAAACAACCAACCATGGATGACAAAAGGACTGAGAAATGTTTGTCACAAAAAAACACATTATATCAAATATTTATAACACAGAGATCTAAAAAGGCAGAAAATAAGTATAAGAAATATAAAAACAAGCTAATTGGTATACTACGAACATCTAAGAGGGAATACTACAGTCAATTATTAAACAAGAACAGAAACAACATGAGAGCAACATGGAGCATCCTAAATAGCATCATCAAAAATGGTGCTAAGAAAGATTACCCCCAGTACTTTCTAGATGGGAATACAAAAAATGACAAAATGAACCAAATAGTTGAAAGTTTTAATGATTACTTTGTTAATATCGGAAAAAATCTGGAACAAAGAATTCCAAATGCAGATGATGGGTCAGTTGAGAACTTGAGTGAGCTCATAGACAAAAATCCCAATTCCATGTTTATTAAGAAAGTGACAAAAGAAGAAGTAATCAAAATTGTAAAAAATTGTTAATCTAAGACCTCAACCGACTGTCATGGAATAGATATGGTAACGATAAAAAAAGTTATAGAAGACATTTCAGAACTTCTTACATATATCAGTAACGTATCATTTCTAACCGGCAAATTCCCTGACAAAATGAAAATTGCAAAAGTTGTACCAATTCATAAGAATGGAGACATACACCAGTTCACTAACTACAGACCAGTTTCATTACTTCCACAACTTTCCAAAATCATGGAAAAACTATTCAATAGCCGATTAGATAAGTTTATCAACAAAAGTAAGACGCTCGTGGAGAACCAATTTGGATTTAGAGCAAATATCTCAACATCAATAGCATTAATCAAAATAACAGAGGAAATTACCAATGCAATAGACAGTAAAGAATGTGCAGCCGCAGTATTCATGGATTCAACAAAAGCATTTGACACAATTAATCATGATATTTTAATACAAAAACTAGAACGATATGGCATCAGAGGTTTGGTATTGAACTGGGTAAGAAGCTATTTAACCAACAGGAAGCAATATGTGAAGATGGGTGAAAATATGTAAACACGGTTGGATATAGCTTGTGGTGTAACCCAGGGATCAATACTGGGACCAAGATTGTTTAATCTTTATACAAACGACATTTGTAAAGTTACAAAGGACTTGAAGTTAGTTTTATTTGCAGACGACACAACTGCTTTTTGTTCAGGAGAGAACACACAGAAGATAATACAAATAATAACAGAAGAAATGAACAAATTAAAAAAATGGTTTGATAAAAACAGACTATCTTTGAATCTCAGTAAATCTAAAATAATTATATTTGGTAACAGTAGAAAAGACCATCAGACACAATTACAAATAGACGGAGTGGACATTGAAAGGGTAAAAGAAACCAGATTTTTGGGAGTATTAATAGATGATAAAATGAACTGGAAATCTCGTATACAAAACATACAACATAAGGTGGCAAAAAACATTTCAATAATGAATAAAGCAAAATACGTCCTGGGCCAAAAATCACTTCATATTCTCTACTGCTCGCTAGTGTTACCATACCTGAGTTATTGTGCAGGAATATGGGGAAACAACTACAAATGTGCGCTACATTCGTTAACTGTGTTACAAAAAAGATCAATTAGAATAATACATAATGTTGGATATAGAGAACATAAAAACCCTTTATTTATTGAGTCAAAAATATTAAAGCTCGATGATTTGGGAAAATTGCAAACAGCTAAAATGATGTACAAAGCAAATTATAACCTGCTACCAAAGAATGTACAACAATTCTTCTCAACTAAAAAGGAGAACTATAACCTTAGAGGAAAATCTAATTTAAAACATTTGTATGCACGTACAACACTTAAAACCTTTAGCATATTAGTATGTGGAATTAGATTATGGAATGGATTACGTAAAGAAGTTAAACATTGTGTTGCGATCCGTGACTCAGATCTTCACATGTTTATTTTCCCATCTTTGTTTCATTCTCTTCTGACCGACTTACTTCCTGTTTAGTCCGTTACCATGGTTACACATTGATTTCACCTGCTCCTCATTTTCTACACACACCTGGTTCTCCTTGATTACTCCCTATACAATCTTTCCTCTTTTCAGTCTGGGTCCATAAATTTGCCTATGTGCAACCGTGACGACTCTCATCCTTCTACTGTATGTATTTTCTCGCTAGCTCTCACGCTATGCCACTTGTTTATTCCAGTTTTCATACTGATGATTTGTTTTCTCGTTTGTGTCTCGTGCCAAGTTTTAGTTTCCGAGTGTTTTATCCTAGCTTTCACGCTAGCGTCTTTTGTTTGCTTTCTCTTTACACCAGTGTTTTTGTTCCTAGCCTTTTTATTATTTAATCAATCCATTTATAATCATACCTTTGCTATGTTCTACTTCGACGCATCCTTGGAAGAACCACACCGGCATTACCATGCCGAAGAAGAGTCCTCACACATTGTACTGATATGATCCAGTTTAAGAGACTGTTCAAATTAATAGTGCTTACAAAGTACAAAGAAGAAGAATTATGAGAAACACTTTCAACCTTATTGAAAATAAGATATTCTTCATCTCAGTATGTTAATATTGACTGAATTAATTAATTACATATTACAAAACTGTTGTATTACTCATTCACGGATGTCATTTTACTATAAAAGAGGTCAGTGGATGAATGTATATAATTGTAGACGCTCTGACGTGGGAAAGGGGTAGGATTAAATAAGCTTTGCTTCTTCCTACTCTTTTTCGGACATGATGTGATGTGAAATGATGTGGGATTGTTTTATGTATTATGTTGTGTGTTCATATACATGTTCGAAATAAACTAAGAAAGAAAGAAAGAAATAGAAAATCTGTACCACAGGATTTTTTTTAATTCTGGCAACTGAGCTGTCAGTTTTTTTTATTGTAAAATAACTGTGGTATCATTTTTCCATTTACAGTAACAACCGGTGTATTTACAGTGAAAAAAGGTAGTCGGCAAAATGTTATAGTACAAACAGTAGTTAATATGTTGTAAAAACACTGTAAATATTACTGTAAAATGTATTGTCCTTTTTACAGTGTTCAATTTGATGGATAACTTGCTTTGAAACCATTAGTCAAGCAGATATTGAAGTATTTATTTTTGTTTTAACAAATAAAAATGTGTGGAAACCATGGTAATATATTATTTGTTGCAATATTGCAAAATATCAACATTTAAAAAGGTAAGCAATTTCATGCATTGCATATATATATTTTTGTCAAAATAGAAAGAAGGAGAATACATTTAGTACGAAAAGATAAGAAACTTCATTGATGCATATTTTCCTAGGCTTTTGCAGGCCATTTAAAATGATGTGACGGGCCAGACACGGCCCCCGGGCCTCGAGTTTGACACCAGTGTTTTATAAGAATACATTTTTAAAATACCTTTTATAATTATTATACCAGAATCAATTTGAACAGAGAATCGCGTTGAATTAAGAATCCATTCTGAATTGTATCGTTAACCAAGGAATCGAAATTGGATTATTTAGCAAATTTTACAGGTATACACCTCAGTCATATTTTGGTACTGGATGCATGCTGACATTAGCATTATATAATTTTAAACAAAATTTTCAGGTACACACTCCATAGCAATATATTTTAATACTTGATACATGCTGCAGTTAGCATTTTTTTTAGCTAATTTAGCAGGTATACACCTACATCATATATTTTGGTATTTAACTAATTCTAGCTGTAGGCATGCTATAGATAGCATGACAGCAATGTCCTGTTTAGTGCACTATTTTTTTTTGGCTCATTTTATCTGGCCAACTGTTGGCATTTTAGTTCGGCTTTGGCGCTTCAGCATTGACACTAAATTTCTATCAAAATTGCATTTTCAACTTCTTATAAATTGTACTGGATTTGAAGGTGAAAACTAGCAAAATTGTGCCTGCATCCTTTGATTTGTTAGTCTGTGGCTCTCTGTGGAATAAGTTTAAGCACCCCTGCACTAGCATTTAAACAGATAATGAACTATGTGCAGTGGCTCATTAAATGTGGTCGTGGTGACATCACGTGACAATAACAGGTCCCAAAAGGCCGACGTGACGCCACAAACCCCCCACAAAGGTCTAGATGATGCCCCGTCAGCATTTTTAACGAGAAGAGGGAGTTCAGACTATTTGAATGGGTGAAACACGCACAAAGGAGTGTGTTTGTACACTACACAAACTGAAAGGCGAGCACTTACTGGGACCCCAAAGCTCTGAGTGGCATTTACTGTAGCATCAGGGCGGGGGGAAAGTATGTAACGTAACACAGGCAGTTCTTAAAGCACTTATTGCTGCTGTGGTCCCCTTCCCCATCTAAAAACGCTACCTGACGGCTTCTTTTTGATTAAAAATGTTTTCAAATGACAAAAAGAAGCAATAGATACAAGTTCATTTGTGGTACTAAACATATTTGTGGTATTTTTTTGTGTTTTTTACTGACTTTTTGTCTTCCAACATTAATTAGAGATACATGCAACTAAAAATACATTTAAAAATTCATAAAAATTAATGTGTACAATATACTGAACAATATAATTCTATATAAAATATATAATATAATATTATTAAACTATGCATGTTACAATATATACACACACACACAAATAATAAACTACAAAATAAAAAATAGATATGTCCAATCATGCAAATTATACACACCCTAGATACATGTATATATGTACGCAAATATGTATATTAACACACACACACATTATATATATATATATATATATATATATATATATATATATATATATATATATAACCCCGTTTCCATATGAGTTGGGAAATTGTGTTAGATGTAAACATCAACGGAATACAATGATTTGCAAATCCTTTTCATCCCATATTCAGTTGAATGCACTACAAAGACATGATATTTGATGTTAAAACTCATAAACTTTTTTTTATTTTTGCAAATAATAATTAACTTAGAATTTCATGGCTGCAACACGTGCCAAAGTAGTTGGGAAAGGGCATGTTCACCACTGTGTTACATGACCTTTCCTTTTAACAACACTTAGTAAACGTTTGGTAACTGAGGAGGCACATTTTTTAAGCTTCTCAGGTGGAATTATTTCCCATTCTTGCTTGATGTACAGCTTAAGTTGTTCAACAGTCCGGGGGTCTCCGTTGTGGTATTTTAGGCTTCATAATGCGCCACACATTTTCAATGGGAGACAGGTCTGGAGTACAGGCAGGCCAGTCTAGTACCCGCACTCTTTTACTATGAAGTTACTTTGATGTAATACGTGGCCCAGCATTGTCTTGCTGAAATAAGCAGGGGCGTCCATGGTAACGTTGCTTGGATGGCAACATACTGTATGTTGCTCTAAAACCTGTATGTACCTTTCAGCATTGATGGCATCTTCACAGATGTGCAAGCTACCTATGTCTTGGGCACTAATACACCCCCATACCATCACAGATGCTGGCTTTTCAACTTTTCGCCTACAACAATCTGGATGGTTCTTTTCCTCTTTGGCCCGGAGGACACGACGTCCACAGTTTCCAAAAACAATTTGAAATGTGGACTCGTCAGACCACAGAACACATTTTCCACTTTGCTTAAGTCCATCTAAGATGAGCTCAGGCCCAGCGAAGCCGAATGTGTTTCTGGGCGTTGTTGACTAACGGTTTTCGCCTTGCATAGGAGAGTTTTAACTTGCACTTACGGATGTAGCGACCAACTGTAGTTACTGACAGTGGTTTTCTGAAGTGTTCCTGAGCCTGTGTGGTGATATCCTTTACACACTGATGTCGCTTGTTGATGCAGTACAGCCTGAGGGATTGAAGGTCACGGGCTTAGCTGCTTACGTGCAGTGATTTCTCCAGATTCTCTGAACCCTTTGATGATATTACGGACCGTAGATGGTGAAATCCCTAAATTCCTTGCAATAGCTGGTTGAGAAAGGTTTTTCTTAAACTGTTCAACAATTTGCTCACGTATTTGTTGACAAAGTGGTGACCCTCACCCCATCCTTGTTTGTGAATGACTGAGCATTTCATGGAATCTACTTTTATACCCAATCATCCAATCCACTTTATTTATATAGCACATTTAAACAACAATAACGTTTCCAAAGTGCTGCACAGCCATGTTAAAAACAATATTATGCTCCACCAATGACAGAACAAAACAAAAAATGAATAAAAATAAAACCAATAAAAAAAATAATAAAAAAATATATATATATATATATATATATATATATATAAATAAAAACAAATATGATTAAAAACTATTTTAAAGGGTAAAATCAATTAAAACAGTAAAATAAAAACAAAAGTCTATAAAAAACACAGAGGACAACAGAGGACAGAGGACCACACAACTCACGTAGTGTTAAAAGCCAAAGAATAAAAGTGGGTCTTAAGACGAGACTTAAAACACTCCACTGTGGAAGCAGTTTGAACATGGAGCGGCAGAGTGTTCCAGAGCTTAGGGCCGACCACAGAGAAGGCCCCCACCTGTTCTCAATTAGCTTGCACCTGTTCTCAATTAGCTTGCACACCTGTAGGATGTTCCAAATAAGTGTTTGATGAGCATTCCTCAACTTTATCAGTATTTATTGCCACTTTTCCCAACTTTTTTGTCATGTGTTAGTGGGATCAAATTCTAAAGTTAATGATTATTTGCAAAAAAAAAATGTTTATCATTTCGAACATCAAATATGTTGTCTTTGTAGTACATTCAATTGAATATGGGTTGCAAATGATTTGCAAATCATTGTATTCCGTTTATATTTACATCTAACACAATTTCACAACTCATATTGAAACGGGGTTTGTATATATATATATATATATATATATCTATATATATATATATATATATATAGATATATATATATATATATATATATATATATACACACACATTTTGCCATTTAACCAATTTTGTTAGCGCTACATACATACATACACATATACATATATACACACACACGCATACAAACACATATAAATATATATAAATATATATATATATATATATATATACATATCATAATTAAATTATATATAATTTAATTATTAAACACACTTTTAGACAATGTATTAATAAAATATATATATAAATAATATTCAACCGTGCAAATTACACACACACATTCAAACACACAGGCACTCGCACGCAAAAACTAAAATGATAATAAACCCTTTTTTTATTGAATAAGTAAATATTATTCAATGATGCAAATTACCTACATTACCCATACAAATACAATAAAATAATAGTTAACAAAGATAAAAAATTAATTCCAAAAATTAAACAATTATTTAAATTAGCAAACTACTCACAATAAACCACACACACATTACACACACTTTTACCTTTTACATAAAATATCAATAAAATGCATATTTAAAAAAAATATTCAATCATTCAAATTACACTTTATATTAAAATAATATATAAATAAATATCTGCGATGAGGTGGCAACTTGTCCAGGGTGCACCCCGCCTCCCGCCCGATTGTAGCTGAGATAGGCACCAGCGACCCCAAAGGGAATAAGCAGTAGTAAATGAATGGCTGGATGGATGGATATAAATAAATATTATTCATTCATGCAAATTACACACAATACCCACAAAACATACTAAAATAATGGTAAACAAAAATAAATCAAAAATTAAATATTCAATTATGCAAATTACACCACACACACACACACACTATTATATAAAATGTTAATAAATGATATATTATATAACATTTTTATAAATGATATGTAGAAATACTATTCTTTCATGTAAATTACACCCACCCCAATGTGTTTATTTATTTTGATTGAATAAATAAATATAATTAAATTACACACATTTTATCACACACACACAAACAGTTAATAAACCAACATTAAAAAAAATAAGGAAATATAATTCAAATAAGCAAATTACAAACACACACAACCCTGCCCTGCCACAAACAGAATAGAGAATAGAGAATAGAGTGTGCTGGAGGTGTTGGACTTTATCAGCAAATCCTCTTTGCTAAAAGCAGGTGTCCAAAGTCCCACTACGTTAAATGGAGTGTTGCCATGGAAACATTGTTATTTGGTCACAATTTCAATTACCATGTTGAATGTGTTCGCCGACTCAGAACCTTTCCTTCAAATCTGTGGCGTGCTTTGTAAGAGGTGTGTGTACCTGAAAGCGGAGGATGATGGTCCAGATGAGGCCCAGCGTGAGGCGGTGGTTCCCGTCCACGATGTCATGAGAGCCCACGTTCTCCAGGTGAACCCTCTGCTCCTTGAGGAACTGCAAAGCTTTGTCCACGTTCTCCAGGCAGTGTATGCGCATACGGCCTCGCGTGGGCCTCGGCTAAAAAGCGCAATAACATCAAAGGTCATTTGGGGAAAAACCTGAGAAGTCACTCCGCGGGCCTCGCATCTCACCAGCCGCTCGCCGCTGAGGACCTCCAGCAGACGCGTGAGCATGTAGCCATCGCGCAGGTCGTTGTACAGGTCTGATATGCGACAAGAAACTCTGGCCAAGTGCGAGTTAACCCACTTGGTGAAAGTCTTCTTCTGCACGGCGTCTCGCTCATCTGGAAAGAATCAGTACAATGACACGCTTTGTAAAAACGTTTCTTCATAACTATTATACCGGAATCGGTTTCAACAGACAATCGTGTTGAATCAAGAATCGATTCCGAATTGTACCGCTACCTCAGGAGTCGGGATAAATCGTTAAGTGCCCAAAGGTTCACACCTCTAATTAACATGCTAGCTGTTTTGCAAATTTTGCCGGTATTTTATCCCTCAGTGTCAAATATTTTGTTACGTGCCGGATGATACCTGTTAGCATGCTAATGTTAGTATGCTAGCTTTTTTTTTTAGCTAATTTTGTAGGTGTACACCATAATCACATTATGGTACTTCAGTGGTGCTAACATTAGTATGCTATCTTTTTAAAACAGTTTTCAGTTACACGCCCTAGAGTAATATATTTTGGTACTTGACGTACATTGCAGTTAGCATTGAAGCATGCTAGCTTTTTTTTTTAGCTAATTTAGCAGGTATACACCTCAGTGTCATATATTTTGGTATTTCACTAATACTATTTTTTTTTTTGTCCTGTCCAGCTTCTCAGGCAAATCGTATAGTTGATGTAGATGTCTGTATCTTCTGTGCAGATTTACTTTACAAAAGACAAACTGTAAGATACTTCTCTTGTTGCCTTATTTGTATTTGACTTTATTGAATGTATTTATATTATCATTTGGGACCGCCGGAGCAGGAGGGGATAGAAAGAGAAAAAAAGGAAGACAGAGGGGAGAAAAAAAAGGAAGACAGGGGGAAAATGTGGGGACAAGAGTGGGATAAGACAGAGAGACATAAACAACAACAGCAAACACAACAATAACAACAACAATAGAGCAAAATCAGCACATACGATATGTACAAATATGATGGTAAAAGTGATAGCAAAGAAGCAGTTAGCCTAATAGCATAATACAGAAATGATAATGAGCATATTTACACTACAAATGAAGCATTACAAATACCAATAGAGATAGCACTATTGATAATGAACAATACTAATAATTTACCTCTAATATCAACAATATAGTTGTTCAAATGCAACAATACATATACGTAATGATAACTACAAATAAAAAATGAATACCGAAAAATTAAGGGGAATAAAGAGAAGCAACCTATATTAACCTTGTAGATTGTTATAGTTTCAATAGGTTAAGCTTTGTCAGTGTGCCATGTGTTACCCAGTTTCCCCTAGGGCAGTGGTTCTTAACCAGTTTCAAATGCGCATTCAACGAACCCTTCTTTAGTGAAAAATAAAAAAAATTTTTTTTTCAAATTCAAGACAAAGTTATATGTTTTTTTTTAACTGGTGCACAAAATTAACTGTGCATGGACATCACCTTGTTCAAAGAAAAAAACCAACACAGTGCATGAACTGACAACAAATTACACACCTGCAAATGTGTCATGTTCTGTGGTCATATTTTTTTTAAGTTATGTTCTGTTGGTTTTAGACTCTTATTAGTTCCTGTTTACGCTCCATTGTTATGTCACCATGATGACCGATTAGTTCACCTCTACTCATTTTCGACTCACGCACCTGATTTGTTTAGGACTCACGCAACTGTGTTAATGATGTCACTATTATTTAAGCCTATAGTTGCCAGGCAGTCGGGCTGGCGTCATTGTTGTTGCTCCATGCTCTGTTCACTCTGGTTATGTATTGCCGTGCTTATTTCCTTCCAAGTAAGTTTTGGTTATTCATGTCACGTTTAGCGAGTCTTTTTCATATCCACAGTTTTGCCTTTGTGGTAGTTTTGATTTTTTAGCCAAGTTTGTTCGCCACCTTATGCGCGCCTTTAGTTTGTACTTTTTTTTATAGATACATTAAAATATGTCTTTACCTTCATGCCATGTCCCGTCACCATCATTTGCATTCCGGGACATCTGCGGTTGCCGTATACATAATACGCAGATAGAGAGAAATTTTTATTTACACGATGAATCGGGTGTGTCCTCACCTCCGCGGGGGAGGCTCCGCCGAACCCCTGAGACCAACTCACCCTAACCCCTAGGGTTCGATCGAACCCAGGATAAGAACCACTGCCTTAGAGTAATATATTTTGGTTGTTCACGTATGTTGCAGTTAGCTTTTTTTTTTTTTAGCTAATTTAATAGGTAGACACCTAAGTGTCATATATTTTGGTTTTTCACTCATGCTAACTGTAGGAATGCTATTGTTAGCGTGCTCCTGTTAGCATTTTAGCTTTTTTGTGATTTTTTTTTGTGACTTGTTCCTATCTGGCCAGCGTGCTAACGGTTAGCATTTGGCTCTTCTGCATTCACACTATATCTGTAACAAAATTGCATCTTTTAGTTTGTTGGGGAAAAGGAGCTATACATTGTACTGGTTCCGCATGGCTTCTCGCTTATCTGGAGAAAAAATGGTTGTATGGCACGCTGTGGACAAAAGTCTTGGGATGGGGGTCTTTGCAGCCAGAACACTCTTTAAGGTTTTGGTCTGTAGAGATTTTTGTAGTACTTCTGTATTTGTAGACCACTGGGAAGAGAAACAGGGCTTTCCCAAAGTGTGTCCACAAAGTTGTAAGCACACAATTGTCCAAAACGTCTTGTTAAGATGAAGAATTACGAACACTCGTAGCATGTGACCTTAGCAGAATAAGGGAAATCAGTATTCATCTTTGCGTGACCTCTAACCTGCCAGGGCTTTGATGCGGGAGCACTCAAACAGCTTGGCACTGGTACACTCCGTCTCCCAGAACCCTGAGCTAATTGGCCGGTTGTTGTTGTTGAGCTGGCGCTGGGCTTCGGCGTTGTCCAAGTCTGGGGAGGCATTCGCCATGGCGCCCGAAGCCCTGCCACACACACACACACACACACACACACACACACACACACACACACACACACAGACACACGGCCAGAGCCTTTGTGATATGACAGGTCTGATCTTTGCACGCAAAATAAGCAAGTACAGGTTCTACAAACCCCAAGATCAGTGTAGATGGCACATTGGGTAAATCAGAAATAAAAACAAAATACAATGATTTGCAAATCCTTCTCAATTTCAATTGAATAGACTGCAAAAGACAAGATACGTAATGTTCGAACTGGAAAACTTAGTTATTTTTTTGCAAATATTAGCTCATTTGGAATTTGATGCCTGCAACATGTTTCAAAAAAGCTGGCACAAGTGGCAAAAAGACTGAGAAAGTTGAGGAAAGCTCATCAAACACTTATTTGGAACCTCCCACAGGTGAACAGGCTAATTGGGAACAGGTGGGTGCCATGATTGGGTATAAAAGCAGCTTCCATGAAATGATCAGTCATTCACAAACAAGGATGGGGCGAGGGTCACCACTTTGTGAACAAATGCATGAGCAAATTGTCCAACAGTTTAAGAACCACATTTTTCAACGAGCTGTTGCAAGGAATTTAGGGATTTCACCATCTACGGTCTGTAATATCATCAAAAGGTTCAGAATATCTGGAAAATCACTGCACATAACATTAAATGCCCGTGACCTTCGATCCCTCAGGTGTGAAAAGGATATCACCACATGGACTCAGGAACACTTCAGAAAACCACTGTCAGTAACTACAGTTTGTCGCTACATCTGTAAGCGCAAGCTAAAACTCTACTATGGAAAGCGAAAGCCATTCATCAACAAAACTCAGAAACGCCGCCGGCTTCACTGGGCCTGAGCTCATCTAAGATGGACTGATGCAAAGTGGAAAAGTGTACTGTAGTCTGATGAGTGTATATTTCAAATTGGTTTTTGAAACTGTGGACGTCGTGTTTCATGGAAACAAAGAGGAAAAGAACTATCCGGATTGTTATAGGCGCAAAGTTGAAAAGCCAGCATGTGTGATGGTATGGGGGTGTATTAGTGCCCAAGGCATGGATAACTTACACATCTGTGAATACATACATACAGGTTTTGGAGTAACATATGTTGCCATCCAAGCAGCGTTATCATAGACGTCCCTTCTTATTTCAGTAAGACAATTTCAAGCTACGAGTTACAACAGTGTGGCTTCATAGTAAAAGAGTGCGGGTACTAGACTGGCCTGCCTATAGTCCAGACCTGTCTCCCGCTGAAAATGTGTGGCGCAATATGAAGCCTAAAATACCACAACAAAGACCTCGGTCAGTTGAACAACTTAAGCTGTACATTAAGCAAGAATGGGAAAGAGTTACACCCGGAACGCTTCAAAAATTGGTCTCATCAGTCCCCAAACGTTTGCTGAGTGTTGTTAAAAGGAAAGGCCATGTAACACAGTGGTAAAAATGCCCTTGTGCCAACTTTTTTGCAACGTGTTGCTGCCATTAAATTCTAAGTAAATGATTATTTGCAACAACAACAAAAAAATGTTTCTCTATTCGAACATTAAATATATTGTCTTTGCAGTCTATTCAATTGAATATAAGTTGAAAAGGATTTGGAAATCATTGTATTCTGTTTTTATTTACGACTCACACAACGTGCCAACTTCACTGGTTTTGGGTTTTGTACATTGGCACCAGTACCAACCTACACAGGAATTACCGCACTGAAATAATTATTAAAAACTAAAAGAATACAAATAATAATAATAATAATTAAATTAAAAAAAACATTCTTTTGGTGCTAAATAAATGCAGACTTGTACAAGTGTTGTCTTCTAAGTAATGTAGCATAATTTCATGATTTGGCCCTAACTTATTTCGAACATGCATTTATTTACAGTATGGTTCATCACATATTTACAATTTCTCATTTCAACATGTCCGCAAAGAAGCAGGAAGAAACAGATCCTATTTAATCCGACGCCTTTTCCCTTTTTGAGCAATTACAAACACGTGTTCACTTCCTGTACTCAGTCTAACTCAAACAACTCAATGACATAATCAATAGTTTATATGAACAGATAATGAATAAGTTGTAATTCACATAACTTGCTATATATGTAGTAGATAATAGTAGAGATGATTAGAGATTACGTCTCATTTATCTTACTTATAACACTGCTAGAGCTAGCTAGTAGCAACAACACAGCACTTCCTCATTCTGCATGAATGACAACTTAGGTTGCATTAATGAACCTCCGGAAATATGAGGATCGACAGGCAAGTAGTTTTTTTCACGTTCTGTATGTTATTATTGCCGCAATAAGTATGACAATTTGTAGTGGATTTTATTTTTTATTTTGAATGTATTAGTTATTTATTGTATAAGATGAAAGTCTTTAAATGACTACGCTGCTCAATTCGAATGTCATAATGTAATAATGATGTATTTATGTACCGTATTTTATGTACCATATGCGCATCGGGTTATAAGGCGCAACTGCCGATGAATGGTCATATTATTATTTGTTAAAATGAAAACTCTTCTTTGTGGGCTACATAATATGTACATAACATGTAATGGTGGTTCTTTGGTCAAAACGTTGCATAGATTATGTTTTACAAATCATCTTCGAGCTGCTTTCTGACTAACTAGTTAACTGTTTAAATTACATTCAGACTTTACTTAAATCAATAACAAAGCAGCATCTTCTCATCCTAAAACAACAACACCGAAAATGTGTCCTGTAAAAAAACATCCGACCGCAACTCTCATAACTAAAGTTCCTTGGATGAATAATGTAAACTCACTACACCGTTATGTTTTTGCACTTTTATGGCGAGTTTACTGACAGATATAAGTAAGAACTTTACACTACTTTATATTAGAAATGGCAACAGCGGACGATGAATGTCACATAACAAGAAGATAGAGAAAAAGAAAAAGCTTATCGACTACGGTGTCGGTGCGGACTACAAAAGTGGACACTTGCAATTTTTCAGGGTTTATAAAGATCCCGAATACAGATCAGCAGGTACCAGAGGGTAAGAAAAGTTGCTTTTACATAATATTGCAACAACAAAAAAATGCCAGATAATATGTCTAACCTTTTTTTACACACACCTAGGGCTGGGCGATATGGCCTTTAATTAATATCTCGATATTTTTAGGCCATGTCACAATACTTAATATATATCTTGATATTTTGCCTTAGCCTTGAATTAACACTTGATACATGTAATCACACCAGTATGATGATTCTATGTCTACATTAAAAAAAAACATTGTTCATACTGTATTAATATATGCTCATTTTAAACTTTCATGGAGAGAGGGAAATCACAAATGAGTCAGTGTATTCATTCAACAGTTATTAAGCGGTGGCACAAACATTCATGTAATTTCAAAACAGAAAGTGCAAGATTGTCACAGACATTTTAAAACAAGCTATCAGTGCATTTTTGTGCATGATGTCAGTAAGATGACATAGCAAAAGAACACTATTTTTAGAATATTTCTAAAAACCACCACGTACCCCTTGGCATACCTTCAGGTATCCCCAGGAGTATGCGTACCACAATTTGAGAACAACTGTTCTAGCGGGTGACTTTTCAAATGATGCTATACATTAGCAGTAATGCTAGTTTTTGTAGCAACGCTATTGCCGCATACTTGACATATTACTGTTGTTTGTTCAACATATTACCGCTTGAAGCCACACCACCGTCAGACGATGGGCCCCCTGCTGTTTTTCTTGGGAATTAACTCTTCCTCCATTTGTTAGCAGATTGGCACCTTCTCTCTCTCGTATTACCACTCGCACCACGGCACTAGCATCAAAGCTAACGTTAGCCATGCCGCTACCTCTCTGCTCCGCGAGGGCATATGACGTTGCACACGTGACAGTATGTGACGTACGTGACAAGGTGCGCTTGTTTTACGTCTCTGTGAGAAGGAGAGACAAGAAAGAGTGAGAAACGCCTGCAGTGTAATGCCCGCAGCAAAAAGCAACTGCGTGAGAGTGTATACTCGAATATCAAGATATAGTCATTTTCTATATCACACAGAGACAAACCCACGATACATCAAGTATATTCGATATATCGCCCAGCCCTACACACACCAAAATAATACTCGTATGTTGAAGCACATCAAGCGATGTGGCGTCATAGTTTACCAAAGTCGTACTTAAACATTTTCATAGATTTTTCAGCGCCGTGTGTAATATTCTATATTTTCAATGGAACATATAAAATGTTGGTGTTGTTTACTTGAGTCATATTGCCATCGTATTGCAGTTTACACTTATTTCTTATGTTTGACTGCCATCTATTGGTCACACTTATCATTACACCATGTACCAAATGAAATTGCTTCGAGGTCGGTAAGCAAAACCAGAATTATTCCGTACATTAGGTGCACCGTGTTGTAAACTGTACCGTCCAGTTTTGAGGAAAAAAAGGATTTTAAGTGCACCTTTTAGTCCGAAATATACTGCAGATTACATATATACATACATTGTAATATTACATCTCTCTGTTTCTCTCAGAGTATATATATATATATATATATATATATATATATATATATATATATATATATATATATATATATATATATATATACATATTATTCATAGTACTTTTTAAAACTTTCAATTCTTAAAATATGCTATGTAAATATGGATTGCTTTGGAAGGGGATAAGGGTCGAAAGTGCACTTGATTTTACAATGCATTGTGGTGGCTGGGTAATAGGAGTGAACATTTTTTTTTTAAATTCATTAACTGCGATTCTTATTTGTAAAGATTCTTAATCGATTAAAAAAAAAATCTAATTTTTATTAAAACATTTTTTTCTATTGTTAAAAAAATTTTTCTGTCTGTCCTGTCCAGCCTCAAATCATAAAGTTGATCATATCTGCTGTATTTATATTACATATTTATTATAATATTATAATATCATATTTACTTTAGAAAATATACATTTTGGATACTTCTTATATTGCCTTATTTGTATTTGACTTTATTAAATGTTTGGGTAGAATATTATCAACCAAAACCAGTTTTATTTTAAGTTATACAGTAAGTTATCACAGCTGTTTATCTCTTTTATGAGGGAATTTAGTTAATCATAAAATTGGCACCCAATGTGATCAAACATTTTTCTTACTCTTAATCGAGAATGGTTTTGAATCGAAAATAGATTCTAAATTGAATCGTTATCCCAAGAATCGAATCAAATCAAGATGTGTGGTGCCCAAAGATTCACAGCCTTACTGGGTAGCCATTGTTGCTGGACAGAGTACTCCATCAGCGATATTGTGAGGAGAGCAACAAACTGGATTAAAATGTATCGTACGAAAGAAAAAAATGAAGGGACTGTACCGAAACAAACTCGACCCTGTTCCAAAGGCTCGTCACTTAAAAAAATAATTACAATTGATGGAATTGATCCATATGAGCGTCCGATAGACGAGATCTGAGAAAGCTGCTGAAGGTGTCCTGTGTCTGGATCGTCAACAAAGTCGGTTTTCTATACAGGCTAAACATTTAGGAATGCCAAGTCAGTAAAGGCGATGGGTTTGTGCAAGACCTCAGAATTTTACATCAGAAAGACAAGACGGTCGTCCTTTCAGCGGTAAGTCAACACGACTTATACCTGTGTGGTGTTGTTTCAAATTAAATATAGTTCAAGTCTGAAATACACTGTATTAATGTGTCTGAAATACACTGTGTATTAATGTGGGAAATATTTGAAGTGTTCTCAATTATTGATCTACGAAAACTACGCTGTTCGTAATCCAATGCTAGTTTAGCTTAGCTAACATCCTACTAAACGCTTCGTGTGCAACCGAATAAAACATTCTTTGACTCAAACTTACCAGTGTGAAAATGCCGTGAACACACCAACATGCACCAGGTGATGACGATAAAAGTCATGTTTGATGATATCACCGCATTCATCGTCTCATTACGAGCTTCATATTCTTTCGCCTTTGCTTCCGCGTTGGAAATGAGAAAAATCTCACTAAATCCTTTTTTTTCTGAAGAGATCATGACCACGGTTGTGGCGGTTAACGATGCTGCATGTCCGTGCCATATTTTTAACTTGTTGAAGAAAAAAACACAACTCAAGCACAAAGTCTTGTATTCAGTAAATAAGCTATTCCAAGTTCAGCAAGATCGACAATGCAATGTGTTTCAAGCCCTATTGAGTAATAGTGTAATAAATAATACTGGTTTGTAACTATACAGCTTCATGTTACTGCATCTTTCTTTGTTTGGCCTATATTTATGTTGTGTGTACTCATAATTGAGTTTATTTTTAGAAGTCCCTTTCTATTGTTGTTGTTGTCGCTTTTGTAATTGTCTATTATACTTGATTTATTATTTAGTCCTCTTTGTGCCATTGACACTGTTTTAGTTATCTTTCCTCTTGTTTTTGCGCTACTTTTTCAAACAATTTCCTTTGTGAATCAATAGTTTGTCTAAGTCTGTGTCAAAAAAGTTTTTGTTCGTTTTAGCATGCTTTCCTTTTTCAAAGCACCGTTTTTAAAGTGCCAACTTTGGTATTAGTATCGCTTTAAATGTAAACGATGATGATCAATACGCTTCCTTTAACTTTCTGTATATGTGCATTTAGATACTCACCAAAACGTAACAACTGCCCCACTTCATACGTTAACATGAAAGTGACAAGAAAGATGAGACTAATGCACGCTACTGTAAATATTTCTATTGTATATTTACAGTCGCGCATGTCCAATCTGGGAGTTTTGGAGCCTTTATGAATAATTAACGTAGCACCAGTGTCTTGCAACAACAAGGCTATAAAAATAAACGCTGCTGTCTAAAAAACAAGAATGATTCTGACAGCTGAGAAGCGTAAAAATAACTTCTGGACAAAAAAAAAATTAAAAAGGACATTGCCTTTGGAGACATGCACATTGAACAAGAAGGCATTAGAGCGCATGTTCAAAGAGCAAACACACACTGAGCTGCATTTGAGCTAATTACTCAGATGGTTGAATAATAATATTAATAATAATAATGATAATAATAGAGAATACTTGTGAGAAAAGGATGGCGCACACTACAATCAGGCATGAAGTCACAGAGCGAAACAGCTCTCATCAGACTCCTTTCCCAACTGGCTGTTTCTCTGAGGCGCATTCTCCTTTTCGACCACAAGTCCTCATCGCAACTGTCGGCCGCTCGTCAAAATACGTGATGATGTTTTCAGGGCCACCCCTGCAAATCCACATGATGCACCGCCAACACCCACCAATAACCGACGATGGCCCCGAGGAGCCCGCTCAGCACCTGGCACCATGATTTATATTTAGATATAGCTACTAGTCGTTAACGTTTTCAACTGCGTCAATGAAGACAAGATACAAGTGCTACACCTCGCAGAGTATATAATTTTTTTTTATTTTTTTTTTCCAAGATGGCGCTGCTGTAGTGGCTGCTGTAGACAGGAGCTCTGTGCTCTTGTGTCATCCTTTTGTGTTTCCCTCTTGTTTTCATGTCTTATTATATTTTTTTGCATTTTGGTCCAGGACCCTTTGGGACTGTGTGACAAGGGGTGTCACTTTTGTGACCTCTGTGGTGCTTTTTTTGTGGACTTCTGGATCTGCCTCCCGGGAGCCTTTTGGCCATGGAGACCAGCTGCTGGGTGTCTGCCACACCAGAGTCTGTTTGGAGGGACTGGAGGAGATCTGGATGAGGGGACAGGGCTTGCGGAGCTAGCACTGAGCGCTGGGACGGAGCGGCTTCGCGGTGTCTTGACTGGGTGAGCAGGTGTCGGACACCTCAGTCACCTTGGACGTATCCTCGCTCATCCATGCAGACTGGACACTGGCCGAGAGTGGAGTCGGCTGTCTTGGTTGCTTTGTTGGGTCTGCTTCTGTCTCTGGCCATGCTCCCTCCACCCCAGCGGACGATGGCGTGGAACACCGCAGAGGCCACCACAGTGGATATGTTTCTTTTACTTTTTATTCATAGCTGTATGTAGAAGTGTCTGGTTGTATCTGCTGCTTTAATGTCTTTAATGTCCTCTGTGTTCTTTGATGTTTGATGTTTCCCTCTTACACACATGTAAGAGGGATGTGTACTATGGCTATGAGTTGTTGTTTTGTTCCCTTGGCCTCAGTCACTCCAGGGCCCAGGCTAAGACCGATTTTTTTAATTTTATTTTAATCTTCTATTCCCCCCCCCCCTGTTTACCTGTATGTCATCTTTTTTGTAAGGGGCGCTGGAAGCCGGCAGACCCGTCAGCGATCCTGTTCTGTCTCCCTGTAATGTTTGTCTGATCTTGAATGGGATTGTGCTGAAAATTGTAATTTTCCTGAAGGAACTCTCCTGACAGAATAAATAAAGTACTATCTAATCTATCTAATATTTCAAAACCTCAGAATTTCCAACAACATTGTTTTTCTAACCACAGAGTGCTCCCTGGAGGGCTGCCAAAAATATCTGTTATCTCAGCTGAGGTCGGTAACTGAAGATGTAATACACTTTTCCACCACTTGTGGCAGTAATGAAAATCTTTAACAAACATAAGAAGTTAATTGATTGATTGATTGAAACTTGTGTTCGTAGATTGCACAGTACAGTACATATTCCGTACAATTGACCACTAAATGGTAACACCCGAATAAGTTTTTCAACTTGTTTAAGCCGGGCAGCACGGTGGAGGAGGGGTTAGTGCGTCTGCCTCACAATACGAAGGTCCTGAGTAGTCCTGGGTTCAATCCCGGGCTCGGGATATTTCTGTGCGGAGTCTGCATGTCCTCCCCGTGAATGCGTGGGTTCCCTCCGGGTACTCCAGCTTCCTCCCACTTCCAAAGACATGCACCTGGGGATAGGTTGATTGGCAACACTAAAATTGGCCCTAGTGTGTGAATGTGAGTGTGAATGTTGTCTGAAAAAAGGAGTTGTAATATACATATTTTAACAACCTTATTGCTGTTTAGTGGGACAGGGGAAAGTGAAGTCGGAAAATATGCGGTCGTTCATAGTTGATTCATGTTTCTGTGCGGCCCGGTAGTAAATGCGTCGCGGACCGGTGGTTTGGGACCACTGCACTAAAACACGCGAGGCCCTCTTCTTAGTGCTACTTTGTGACTGTCAAAACTGGCTCGTATTATACCTGTCCTCTTAATTTATAGCTCATAAAAACTGTCTGAGGGTTGGAAATGAGTCAAAGGCCCAAATAGCAACTTCCTGTTTGCTAAGATGGCTCGGAGGCAGCATCACCATGTTGAAATGGTAAATGGTAAATGGGTTGAACTTGTATAGTGCTTTTCAACCTTTAAAGTAGGGCTGGGCGATATATCGATATACTCGATATATCGCGGGTTTGTCTCTGTGCGCTATAGAAAATGACTATATCGTGATATTCGAGTATACGTTCTCACGCAGTTGCTTTTAGCTGCCAGCATTACACTACAGGATATTATCACTCTTGTTTCTCCTTCTCACAGACAGCAAGCGCACCTTCTTACATACATCACATACTGTCACGTCATACGTCACATACGTATACGTCCACGCAGAGCAGAGAGGTAGCAGCATGGGTAACGTTAGCTAGCGAAGCCGTGCGAGTGGTAATACGAGAGAAAGAAGGTGCGAATCGGGTAACAAATGAAGGAACAATTAATTCCCCAAAAAACATCAGGGGCTCCATTGTCTGGAGGTGGTTTGGCTTCAAGTGGGAATATGTCGATCAGACAACCGTAATTTGTCAAGTGTGGCGCTAAAGCGTTGCTAAGAAGCCTTACTGCTAATATGTAGCATCATTTCAAAAGTCACCTGCAAGAGAATGAAGAGTGATTACTCCGCATATCAACATCTCCATTCCACAAAATCATGCACAAAAGTGCACTTTATTTGTTTTAAACTATTGTAGTGGTGTTCTGTACAAAAAGTGCACTTTAATTTAGTGTTATTTTGATGTCATTTTAGTGACATCATGCACAAAAGTGCACTAATAGCTTGTTTTAAAATGTCTCTGACAATCTTGCACTTTCTGTTTTGGAAATGACATAAATGTTGTTGCCACTGCTTAGTAACTGTTTAATAAATACACTTTTGGCCAAATGACTTAGTTGTGATTTCACTCTCTGCATGAAAGTTTAAAATGAGCATATATTAATGCAGTATGAACACAAATGTTTTAATGGAAACAGATAGAATCATCATTATATGCATCCAGTGTTAATTCAAGGCTAGGGCAAAATATCAAGATTTATATCGTGTATCGCAATATGGCCTAAAAATATCGAGATATTAAAAAAAGGCAATATCGCCCAGGCCTACTTCAAAGTACTCAAAGCGCTTTGACACTATTTCCACATTCACCCATTGACACACACATTCACACTCTGGTGGCAGGAGCTGCCTTGCAAGGCCCGAACCACGACCCATCAGGAGCAAGGGTGAAGTGTCTTGCTCAAGGACACAACGGACCTGACTAGGTTGGTAGAAGCTGGGCATCGAACCAGGAACGCTCAGGTTGCTGGTACGGCCACTCTCACGACCGCAGACCCCTCCCCTCCCCCGGTTAGTGACAGAACTAAATCAAGCAAGAAAAACATAGACTATAAAAATGGGACCCATTACCTCCTGCTTCGCACTCAACATCAAGGGTTGGAATTGGGGGTTCAATCACCAAAATGATTCCCGAGCACGGCCAGAGCTGCTGCTCACTGCTCCCCTCACCTCCCAGGGGGTGGAACAAGGGGAGGGGACAAAAGCAGGGAGCAATTTCACCACAACTAGTGTGTGTGACTAGTGGTACTTTAACTTTAAAGGCCTACTGAAACCCACTACTACCGACCACGCAGTCTGATAGTTTATATATCAATGATGAAATATTAACATTGCAACAC
>NC_084628.1:21390413-21392913 GCF_033978795.1 Nerophis ophidion
GTTGACCTACTGCCCTCGGTAATGGCACCATTCCCAAAATATGTGGGCTCTATTGATAACCTCACTAACAACTTTAACGACGCCCTGCGCGAAACCATTGATAACATAGCACCGCTAAAGTTAAAAAAGGCTCCAAAAAAGCGCACCCCGTGGTTTACAGAAGAAACTAGAGCTCAGAAATTATTATGTAGAAAGCTGGAACGCAAATGGCGCACGACTAAACTTGAGGTGCACCATCAAGCATGGAGTGATGGTTTAATAACTTATAAACGCATGCTTACCTTAGCTAAAGCTAAATATTACTCAAATCTCATCCACCGTAATGACCCCTTCCTGTAGCTCCACCCACTCAGCTGATGACTTTATGCAATTCTTTATTAAGAAAATTGAAGTCATTAGAAAGGAGATTAAAGACAATGCGTCCCAGCTACAACGGGGTTCTATTAACACTGATACGATGGTATGTACGGCGGATACTGCCCTCCAAAATTGTTTCTCTCGTTTTGAGGAAATAACATTAGAGGAATTGTTACAACGTGTAAATGGAATAAAACAAACAACATGTTTACTTGACCCTCTTCCTGGGAAACTGATCAAGGAGCTCTTTGTATTATTAGGTCCATCAGTGCTAAATATTATAAACTTATCACTTTCCTCGGGCACTGTTCCCCTAGCATTCAAAAAAGCGGTTATTCATCCTCTTCTTAAAAGACCTAACCTCGATCCTGACCTCATGGTAAACTACCGACCGGTGTCTCACCTTCCCTTTATTTCAAAAATCCTTGAAAAAATTGTTGCGGAGCAGTTAAATGAACACTTAGCGTTTAACAATCTATGTGAAACCTTTCAATCCGGTTTCAGGGCAAATCACTCCACGGAGACAGCCCTCGCAAAAATGACTAATGATCTATTGCTAACGATGGATTCTGATGCGTCATCTATGTTGCTGCTCCTCGATCTTAGCGCTGCTTTCGATACTGTCGATCATAATATTTTATTAGAACGTATCAAAACACGAATTGGTATGTCAGACTTAGCCCTGTCTTGGTTTAACTATTATCTTACTGATAGGATGCAGTGCGTCTCCCATAACAATGTGACCTCGGACTACGTTAAGGTAACGTGTGGAGTTCCCCAGGGTTCGGTCCTTGGCCCTGCACTCTTCAGCATCTACATGCTGCCGCTAGGTGACATCATACGCAAATACGGTGTTAGCTTTCACTGTTATGCTGATGACACCCAACTCTACATGCCCCTAAAGCTAACCAACACGCCGGATTGTAGTCAGCTGGAGGCGTGTCTTAATGAAATTAAACAATGGATGTCCGCTAACTTTTTGCAACTCAACCACAAAAAAACGGAAATGCTGATTATCGGTCCTGCTAGACACCGAACTGTATTTAATAATACAACTCTAACATTTGACAACCAAACAATTAAACAAGGCGACACGGTAAAGAATCTGGGTGTTATCTTCGACCCAACTCTCTCCTTTGAGTCACACATTAAAAGCGTTACTAAAACGGCCTTCTTTCATCTCCGTAATATCGCTAAAATTCGCTCCATTCTGTCCACTAAAGACGCTGAGATCATTATCCATGCGTTTGTTACGTCTCGCCTCGATTACTGTAACGTATTATTTTCGGGTCTCCCCATGTCTAGCATTAAAAGATTACGGTTGGTACAAAATGCGGCTGCTAAACTTTTGACAAGAACAAGAAAGTTTGATCATATTACGCCTGTACTGGCTCACCTGCACTGGCTTCCTGTGCACTTAAGATGTGACTTTAAGGTTTTACTACTTACGTATAAAATACTACACGGTCTAGCTCCATCCTATCTTGCCGATTGTATTGTACCATATGTCCCGGCAAGAAATCTGCGTTCAAAGGACTCCGGCTTATTAGTGATTCCCAAAGCCCAAAAAAAGTCTGCGGGCTATAGAGCGTTTTCCGTTCGGGCTCCAGTACTATGGAATGCCCTCCCGGTAACAGTTCGAGATGCCACCTCAGTAGAAGCATTTAAGTCTCACCTTAAAACTCATCTGTATACTCTAGCCTTTAAATAGACTCCCTTTTTAGACCAGTTGATCTGCCATTTCTTTTCTTTTTCTTCTATGTCCCACTCTCCCTTGTGGAGGGGGTCCGGTCCGATCCGGTGGCCATGTACTGCTTGCCTGTGTATCGGCTGGGGACATCTCTGCGCTGCTGATCCGCCTCCGCTTGGGATGGTTTCCTGCTGGCTCCGCTGTGAACGGGACTCTCGCTGCTGTGTTGGATCCGCTTTGGACTGGAGTCTCGCGACTGTGTTGGATCCATTATGGATTGAACTTTCACAGTATCATGTTAGACCCGCTCGACATCCATTGCTTTCCTCCTCTCCAAGGTTCTCATAGTCATCATTGTCACCGACGTCCCACTGTGTCATTATTGTCACCGATGTCCCACTGGGTGTGAGTTTTCCTTGCCCTTATGTGGGCCTACCGAGGATGTCGTAGTGG
>NC_084628.1:21397913-21592913 GCF_033978795.1 Nerophis ophidion
TCCTTTTGGAGTAGTTCGATGATAAAAATGATTCTTTTAAGAGTAGATTTTCTTATTATTTTTTCTGAGACATCTCCCACAGTTGAGTTGGTCTCGGCATTAGCGCGTTGCATTTAGCTCATTATGACACGTATACTGTCGCGTTAAGACAGGGGTGTCCAAAGTGTGGCCCGGGGGCCATTTGCGGCCTGCATCACCAGTTTTTTTTGGCCCTCGGCATGTTGTCGAAATAAAATCAGACAAAAAAACAACAGTAAAAATGTAAGCATAATAAGCAAATATGGTAGATAATTTTAATACTAATATTAATACAAAGCAGACACATTGTTTTGTCTGTTTTAGATTATTTTATTTTTAATTTTTTTTACAAAATAAAATATCAAAACGGCCCCCGCATAGACAGTATGAGGCCCTTTGTGGAAAAAGTTTGGACACCCCTGCTTTAAGAGAATTCACGTTAACGGAGTGCTGCTGCTGTGTTTTAACAGCCTTTCAGCTTCAAAAGTTCCACAAACATGATCACACTCACACAGTCACTGAATGGCCGCACTATAAATATGAATGATATATTTTAACACACTTATGACCAGCAGGTGTGGGTGTGGGTGGCTTTAGTGCGTGCAAATTCGTGATAGCTTTGATGTCACAAATCAATCATACTTTGTGGATTATTCATACGGTGGTCTAGCAAAGTGGTTTCTCAAATGGGAGTACACGTACCCCTGGGGTACTTGAAGGTATGCCAAGGGGTACGTGAGACTTTTAAAAAATATTCTAAAAATAGCAACAATTCAAAAATCCTTTATAAATACATGTATTGAATAATACTTCAACAAAATATGAATGTAAGTTCATAAACTGTGAAAAGAAATACAACAATGAAATATTCAGTGTTGACAGCTAGATGTTTTTGTGGACATGTTCCATAAATATTGATGTTAAAGATTTCTTTTTTTGTGAAGAAATGTGTAGAATTAAAGGCCTACTGAAACCCACTACTACCCACCACGCAGTCTGATAGTTTATATATCAATGATGAAATATTAACATTGCAACACATGCCAATACGGCCTTTTTAGTTTACTAAATTACAATTTTGAATTTCCCGGGAGTTTCGTCTTCGAAACGTCGTGTAATGATGACGTGTACGCAAGACGTCACGGGTTTTTAGGAAGTATGAGCGCTGCGCACACACACAGCTAAATGTTGACTGCTTTAACGGCATAATTATAAATTTTTTTGGACATCTGTGTTGCTGAATCTTTTGCAGTTTGTTCAATAAATATTGGAGAAGTCACAGTAGAAAGATGGAGTTGGGAAGCTTTAGCCTTTAGCCACACAAACACACAGTGATTCATTGTTTAAAATTCCTGGAGGGGAAACTTTCCTATGGATCAGAGCGCGGTCAAGCGAACGTGGATCCTACACTGTAAAAAAAAACATCGGTAAAAAAAACAGTCATCCACTGGCAGCTACGGCTGCCAAACGAAAACCATCAAATTAAAGTAAACATTGTAAACCAAATAATGATCAAAAACAGCCTATTTACAGAAATTTTCGTGAAACGTTTTGCGGAAAAATATTGTAATTTTACAGGTTTTTACTAAATTATTAAGATCAACCACCTTTAATAAAGTGACGATGAGTTCTGCAGAAAATTACCTTTGTTCTACAGAGTTTTTCCAAATTATTACGATCAACTAACTTTAATGAAGTGACAATGCTGGCAGTTTCACAGAAAAATACCATTATTTTACAGATTTTTTCTGAATTGTTAGGATCAGTGGTCTTAAATTCAATTTACCTGGGGGCCACTGGATGCAGAAATGTGGTGTAAAGTAGATTCGCCATCTTTGTATGGATATCCCGACCTGGCAACATACTTGTCAATTCCCCCGATTTTACCAAGAGACTTACTGTGACCCTCACGAAGGATTGGCCCGAAATTCACCCGGACAATTATTTTAAGAGGGTCTTCATCATCTTCAATAAACTTTCATCGCACTCGCTCATTGACCACATAAACAGCGTGCACACTACAACACATATTGTATAAGGCTTTGTTGAACATTCAATGGGGACTGCAAGACATACTTGATCAACAGCCACACAAGTCACACTGACGGTGGCCGTACAAACAAATTTAACGCTGTTATAATATGCGCCACACTGTGACCCCACACCAAACAAAAATGACAAACACATTTTGGGAGAACATAAGCACTATAAAACATAAACACAAAAGAACAAATACCCACAATCCAATGCAGCCCTACTCTTCCAGGCTACACCCCCGCCACCACCCCACATCTCCTCCTCAATACGTCGTTTGAGGTGGGCGGGGTTTGGTGGTTGCCTTTATATAACAGGCTACATATATTTTTCAACTTGAATATAAAAATACACATAAATATTAAAAAAATAAGATTTACCTTAAAATTACATATAAAACTGTTAGATTGTTATTATGGACATAGACTTTTATATAACAAGCTACATATTAAATTAAAGTTAATTACTGTAATTTTACATGAATTTGAAAGTAATTTGAGAAAACAGAAAACGATATGTATAATTAATTTGGTATTTTTCTGTAAAAAAAATTGAAATATTCATAGTTTATCATTACTGGCATATTACTTAAAATAACAGGCGGTTTGTTTATTTACAGATAATGTCTTCAATTCTACAGTTTTACGACCTATTTTAAAAAAAAAAGAAAAATTCCAGTAGAAATTTAGAGTAAATTAACAATAAAAATAGGATTTTTTTTTTTACAGTGTACCAAATTTCAACCAGCAGGTTTCGGTGAGAAAATTGTGGTTAAAAAGTCAGTTTCTTACTGGAGAAAAGCTGAGCTTGTGCCGTCCATAGCTGCCGTCGACTCCCCTGAGACACTAAGCGTCAAGACACCCGTGGAGACACCCTTCCGACTTTCAGGTAATATTAAACTCACTAAAACACTAGCAACACAATACAAAGATAAGGGATTTCCCAGAACCCACGCATTCACAGGGAGAACATGCAAACTCCACACAGAAAGATCCCGAGCCTGGATTTGAACCCAGGGCTGCAGGACCTTCGTATTGTGGCTTCCTCCCACTTCCAAAGACATGCACCTGGGGATAGGTTGATTGGTAACACTAAATTGGCCCTAGTGTGTGAATGTGAGTGTGAATGTTGTCTGTCTATCTGTGTTGGCCCTGCGATGAGGTGGCGACTTGTCCAGGGTGTACCCCGCCTTCCGCCCGATTGTAGCTCAGATAGGCGCCAGCGCCCCCCGTGACCCCGAAAGGGAATAAGCGGTAGAAAATGGATGGATGGATGGGATTTCCCAGAATTAACCTAGTAAATGTGTGTAAAAACATCGGAATCCGTCCCAATGCAATCGCGTTTTTTTTTTAATTTTATTTTTTTTTTTCTAATCCGTCGCTATCAATATCCTCAAACACAAATCTTTCATCCTCGCTCAAATTAATGGGGAAATTGTCGTTTTCTCGGTCCGAATAGCACTTTTTGTTGGAGGCTCCCATTAAAAACAATGTGAATATGTGAGGAGCCCTCAAACATGTAACGTCATCGTCTGCGACTTCCGGTAAAGGCAGGGCTTTTCTCTTAGCACCGAAAGTTGCGAACTTTATCATGGATGTTCTCTACTAAATCCTTTCAGCAAAAATATGGCAATATTGCGAAATGATCAAGTATAACACGTAGAATGGACCTGCTATCCCCGTTTAAATAAGACAATCTCATTTCAGTAGGGGCTTCACGGTTCAGAGGGGTTAGTGCGTCTGCCTCACAATACGAAGTTCCTGCACTCCTGGGTTCAAATCCAGGCTCGGGATCTTTCTGTGTGGAGTTTGCATGTTCTCCCCGTGAATGCGTGGGTTCCCTACGGGTACTCCGGCTTCCTCCCACTTCCAAAGACATGCACCTGGGGATAGGTTGATTGGCAACACTAAAAAATTGGCCCTAGTGTGTGAATGTGAGTGTGAATGTTGTCTGTCTATCTGTGTTGGCCCTGCGATGAGGTGGCGACTTGTCCAGGGTTTACCCTGCCTTCCGCCCGATTGTAGCTGAGATAGGCGCCAGCTCCCCCCGCGACCCCGAAAGGGAATAAGCGGTAGAAAATGGACGGATGGATGGCATTTCAGTAGGCCTTTAGTTCATGAATCCAGATGGATCGCTATTACAATCCCCAAAGAGGGCACTTTAAGTTGATGATTACTTCTATGTGTAGAAATCTTTATTTATAATTGAATCACTTGTTTATTTTTCAACAAGTTTTTAGTTTTTTTTAAAATAATTTTTCCAAATACTTCAAGAAAGACCACTACAAATAAGCAATATTTTGCACTGCTATACAATTTAATAAACCAGAAACTGATGACATAGTGCTGTATTTTACTTCTTTATCTCTTTTTTTTTTTCAACAAAAAATGCTTTGCTCTGATTAGGGGGTACTTGAATTAAAAAAATGTTCACGGGGGTACATCACTGAAAAAGGTTGAGAACCACTGGTCTAGCACTAATTTATCTTCTCTTGGTAAAGCCATTTGTCATTTTACTGCCACTGCTGGAGAACCAGCAACATAGCAAGATAGTCACCCTACGATTTAGCAAATGTTTGAAAAAAAGTACGCTGTACCTTTAAATAGTCAGGAAAGGGAGGGGGGGTCAGTGGGGGTGGAGTCTAATATGCGGAAGCGGCCCCCGAGTCTCGACTTGCCACAGAATGGACACACTATTGTGACTTTTTAAAGAAGAAGACTTACATTCCGACTCTCAGGACGATCTCAGCTGCGGACAATGTCTGACTCCATTAAGAATGTGGCCATTTTTGGAGCGACGGGAATGACCGGCCAAGCCACCGTCCCCCTCGCGGCGGCTGCAGGTTGGAGATGACGTCACACCTCTGTGAAAACGTGTTTTTATTGTTCTTTTTTGTAATTTTTTTTTTACTATTTTATAGAGTAAATCTATTAATATACGTTTTCAAATCGTTTTTTGCAATATGATTATGTAGATAATGTAACTAATTACCTGTATATGCAGCTGAGAATAATTGTTGTTTCTACTGTTAAATATGTACAGATAAAACATTTAGTGTTGTATTGACTCAGTGTATTTACATTGAAAGACAGATACATTATGACACGCCACCTTAGGGGTGACCAAAGTGTGACCCGGGGGCCATTTGCGCAACACGTTTTGTAACGGCCCGTCGGACACTGTAGAACAGGGGTAGGGAACCTATGGCTCTTGAGCCAGATGTGGCTCTTTTGATGACCGCATCTGGCTCTCAGATAAATCTTAGCAGACATTGCTTAACACAATAAGTAATGAATAATGCCGCTGGTAATCACAGTGTCAAAAATAACGTTCAAAATATAAAACATTCTCATGCATTTTAATCCATCCATCTGTTTTTCTACCGCACCTTTTCAAGAAGTCGCATTAAGGGTAAGAAGTATTTTATTTATTATTGGTTAGCTTCAGAATAACAATCTCATTCAAAAGAATAAGAGACTTACTAGACTCTTAAAAATGTTGGTCGTACTTAAAAATGCACACATTTAGCTGTATTCAGTGTTAAAAAATATATTATATGGCCCTCACTGAAAGACATTTTAAAATATTTGGCTTTCATGGCTCTCTCAGCCAAAAATGTTCCCGACCCCTGCTGTAGAGGTACTATTAGTAAAAAAACACACACAATAAACATAAAAGTGGAATAAAAGAACAAATCTAATGATACACTGGGAAAAAATTGTATTCCAATAGAGTAGTTAGAGTACAAAAATGTTAAGTTAAGAGTCTATAAAAACCTTTCGGATTCATATTTCTTTCAACGTTTTTTTTTTCTGATCAACTTCAATCCTAAACAAAAATATCAAACATTTTATGTTTTCAAAATTTAATTTTAACCCTTTGAATACCCATTATATTTAATTATATATATGTATGTGTATCTATACATATATATATATATATAGATATATCTATATCTATATATATATATATATGTATATGTGTGTGTGTGTATATATATGTATGTATATATATATGTTTATATATATATATTTATATATATGTGTGTGTATATATGTATGTATATATATATATATATATATATATATGATAATATATATATATATAAATTTGTGTGTGTGTATATATATGTATATACATATGTGTGTGTGTGTATAAATATATATATTTTTATGTGTGTGTGTATATATATATTTTTATGTGTGTGTGTGTATATATACATGTGTGCAAATATATGTGTGTGTATATATTTGTATGTGTGTATATATATATTTATATGTGTATATATATGTACAGTATATATATGTGTATATATGTATATATGTGTGTATATATGTGTATATATATGTATATACATGTACAGTATATATACGTGTATATATGTATATATGTGTGTATATATATGTGTATGTGTATATATGTATGTATATATATATATATATATATATGTATATATATATATATATATATATATATATATATGCGTATATAAATGTATATATGTATTTATATATACATGTATATAAGTATGTGTGTGTATTTTTACAACATGCATGATTTATGATCCTTATAATAAATGTTAAAGGGCTGAGGGACTGGTGAAAAGAACTATTAATAATACGAATCATTTGAATGCATTGTTATATGGATTTTTTTATAGGGAACGATTCCCAAGAGAAAAATGTGCGTATTAGAGTGTGTATTATAACATTTAATTAATTAATAAATACTATAATTAATTTACAATTCATTAATAAGTATTTTGTTTACCAAGTCTTACCTTCTAATACAATGACTTGTCACAATAAACAAAACAGAAATATATGAGGTATATGTATCTTTGATCTCAAGTACTCCTTTTTAGATAATGTTGACCAGCAAATACATTGTTTTAGACTCCAAAAGAGGGTCTGGTCTGTATGGGTGTTTATTTTGATCAAGCAAGCAAGTGTTTAGGTCAGATCCAACACATTTGCATGCAGAGACCACTTTGTGACATACTATAGACCAGTTAGCCAGTTGATAAAGCTGTAGTAATACTTTGATAATAAATAACTGATTGGACTAGGAATTGTTGTCATTATTCGTTATAGTCCTTGTATGTGTGCACCAAAGAACAGCTGAGTCACGGTTAGACTTTCCAGGGTTACGGCGGAGAAGATAACGTAGATATGTTGGTTATCTTGGTCGTACAGGAGGGGCGGAGTCACACTGACCGTTTGGTTGTGAGGTAAAACTAAAGCTCATGAGCTCAGACAAGCGGCTGAATTCTGATTTGGACACCAATTTCCCCCCATAGGTTATAATGTAAATAGAAATAATCTGTTACAGGGTCAAACTCACCTCCTAGTCCCCCCTACAGGTTATAACGTTACGGTGCTGGTTCGGGACCCCGCCAGGCTGCCCGCCGACCACAAGGCGTCCAGGGTGGTGGTGGGGGACGTCCTCAATATGGAGGACGTGAAGAAGACCATGGAGGGCCAGGACGCCGTCATCATCGTGCTGGGCACCAGGAACGACCTGAGTGAGCTGCATCACATCTTCAATACGTAAAAGCAGGGGTGTCCAAATTTTTTGCCACTGAGAAAAATGAAAGCATTCATGGGCCCATTGGATATTTTTCATATTCAAAACAAAAATGGCTTTCCATAGTTTTGGTAAGTCTTAAAGGTCCCAAGTACCCCCAAAAAATAACCTAGAAATAAGTTACATAATAATATGTTTTACTTTCAAAATTAAAATATCTATGGATCCACTTCAGATCTGTCTGTTGATAATTGGTTTACATTTTCTTATGCTTTATGTTCTTCTTATGAAAAATAAAACCCTGTTTTAAGGCCAGTACACAAAATATGCTATATGTTCCCCTAAAAAATGTTCAAAGTTAAATCTTAGCTGTTGAGTATTTGAAGCATTAGAGATCAATAATTCATAGCCTTTATTTTGGTTCAAAATTGCTTTTTGAGTAATGGAAGTTAAAAAAAAATCAGTTTAAAAGTTTTAGGCCCCCACTCAAAAAAGCGTTAAAAATAAGTCTGCTGGCGTTGTGTGGTCCTTTTCAATATATGTTATTTTTACTTTAAACGCTTAAATCTCTTCTCCAGACCCATCCATTGATTAAGTTATATATTTCTAAAATGTTTTCCTATGTTTTATGCCCTTTTTGCCAAATAAAACATTGTTTTATGTACATATGACAAACACACAAAATGCAATATTTTCCCCCCAAAATATTTCAAAGTGAAATATTTCATGTAAAGTAATTGGAGCCTTAAATAGGTCAATAGTTTATAACATTACTTTTGAGAAAAAAACAATCAGACTAAAAGTTTTGAGTATCCAAAAGGCCCCCCACTCATAGAAATTTTAGAAATATGTCCTATGTCAATATATAATATTTTCACTTTAAACGCTCAAATTTGTAGATCAACTTCAGATATATCCATTTTTCTTATGTTTTATGCTCTTTTTGCCATAGAAAACGTGTTTTATTTTAAGGAGCACTGCACTTTTTTGAGAATTTTCCCTATCGTTCATAATCATCATGAGAGAACAGAACAAACATAATTCTTTTTAGGATTTTAAAGATCATTAAAAAAAATGCTTGGATGCGGTAATAGGAGTCACTGTTGTAGCCTTCAAAACCCTCCATCCATCCATTTTCTACTGCTCATTCCCTTCAGGGTCGCAGGGGGCGCTGGAGCCTATCTCAGCTACATTCGGGCGGAAGGCAGGGTACACCGTAGACGAGTTGCCACCTCATCACAGGGCCAACACAGATAGACGGACAACATTCACACTCACATTCACACACTAGGGCCAATTTAGTGTTGCCAATCAACCTATCCCCAGGTGCATGTCTTTGGAGTACCCAGAGGGAACCCACGCCCCTATATAATGTAGTAACAGACACTTTCATAACAATATGTAATGTGTTTTATATACACACTGCAAGTATATATATAATGTTGTAAAAGACACCTTCATAACAATATGTAATATGTTTTATATACACACAGCAAGTATATATATAATATAGTAACAGACTCCTTCATAACAAAATGTAATGTTTTGTATACACACTGCAAGTATATATATAATGTAGTAACAAGACACCTTCATAACAATATGTAATATGTTTTATATACACACTGCAAGTACAAACCCCGTTTCCATATGAGTTGGGAAATTGTGTTAGATGTAAATATAAACGGAATCCAATGATTTGCAAAAAATTTCAAACCCATATTCAGTTGAATATGCTACAAATACAACATATTTAATGTTCAAACTGATAACCAATTTTTTTTTTGCAAATAATCATTAACTTTATAATTTGATGCCAGCAACACGTGACAAAGAAGTTGGGAAAGGTGGCAATAAATACTGATAAAGTTGAGGAATGCTCATCAAACACTTATATGGAACATCCCACAGGTGTGCAGGCTAATTGGGAACAGGTGGGTGCCATGATTTTGTATAAAAGCAGCTTCCATGAAATGCTAAGTAATTCACAAACAAGGATGGGGCGAGGGTCACCACTTTGTAAGCAAATTGTCGAACAGTTTTAGAACAACATTTCTCAACGAGCTATTGCAAGGAATTTAGGGATTTTACCATCTACGGTCCGTAAAATCATCAAAAAGTTCAGAGAATCTGGAGAAATCACTGCACGTAAGCGATATTACAGACTTTTGATCCCTCAGGCGGTACTGCATCAAAAACCGACATCAGCGTGTAAAGGATATCACCACGTGGGCTCAGGAACACTTCATAAACCACTGTCAGTAACTACAGTTGGTCGCTACATCTGTAAGTGCAAGTTAAAACTCTACGATGCAAAGCCAAACCCATTTATCAACAGTATCATGTAACGCTGCTGGCTTGGCTGGGCCCGAGCTCACCTAATATGGACTGATGCAAAGTGGAAAGGTGTTCTGTGGTCTGACGAGTCCACATTTCAAATTGTATTCGGAAATAGAGGACGTGGTGTCCTCCAGGATAAAGAGGAAAATAACCATTCGGATTGTTATAGGCGCAAAGTTCAAAAGCCAGCATCTGTGACGGTATGGGGGTGTATTAGTGCCATAGGCATGGGTAACTTACACATCTGTGAAAGCACCATTAATGCTGAAAGGTCCATACAGGTTTTGAAGCAACATATGTTGTCATCCAAGCATCATGAACGCCCCTACTTATTTCAGCAAGACAACTGTTACAACAGCGTGGCTTTGTAAAAAAAAGAGTGCGGGTACTTTCCTGGCCCGCCTTGCAGTCCAGACCTGTCTCCCATCAAAAATGTGTGGCGCATTATGAAGCGTAAAATACGACAGCGGAGACTCCGGACTGTTGAACGACTGAAGCTCTACATAAAACAAGAATGGGAAAGAATTCCACTTTCAAAGCTTCAACAATTAGTTTCCTCAGTTCCCAAACGTTTATTGAGTGTTGTTAAAAGAAAAGGTGATCCAACACAGTGGTGAACATGTCCTTTTGCAACTACTTTGGCACGTGTTGCAGCCATGAAATTCTAAGTTAATTATTATTTGCAAAAAAAAATAAAGTTTATAAGTTTGAACATCAAATATCTTGTCTTTGTAGTGCATTCAACTGAATATGGGTTGAAAAGGATTTGCAAATCATTGTATTCCGTTTATATTTACATCTAACACAATTTCCCAACTCATACGGAAACAGGGTTTGTATGTATATATGTATATATATATATATATATATATATATATATATATATATATAAAATGTAGTAACAGACACGTTCATAACATTATGTAATATGTACAATATAGGCGCCAGCGCCCCCGAAAGGGAATAAGCGGTAGAAAATGGATGGATGGATACACACTGCAAAGATATATATATATACATATATATATATATAATGTAGTAAAAAACACCTTTATAACCATATTTAACATGTTCAATATTTACCGTATTTTGATCTTTAAAATCATTGCCAGGACTGATTTTTTTCCCTGCATTGATTTCCGTAGCAGCGCACGTCTAATCTGTGTGTTCTTACTTCGGGAAACAAATGCGATTGTGTGTTTTCTACTCATTGCAGACTTAGTAACAGACAATGAGAACAACCTTTTTTTCACGCCGAATATACTGAGGATAGAGCATTAAGGAAGAGTGAGGCGTTGGAGCAGACGGAAGCCAAGAGAGTGACGTCGGGGTGACTTGAAGCTGCAAAATGTGGAAATTGAAGCCATAGCTATTCAACATAAATCGTGTGCTTACCCAAATAAACTGGGAAAAAACGTACTCGGCCAGCTGGACCAAATGCAGAACCGTCCATCTAGTGAGTCACACTTAAATATTGATCATTATACACACAGCATGTCACCGTATACTACAGTACATAAGCTGTCTGGCTAGCTGTGTATAAACAAAAGATGAAATGCGAGCTAATACTTTACAGATATTGTAATATGATTGTTCAGGTTTTCCACTCAGTACAGATTGGTGTCCTATCTTATGTTGTTGTGCATTAAAAACTCGAAAGCCATTCAGCTGCTGACGCAAAAGATAGCTTATCTCTTGCCGTAGTTAGCTTTTACGGCTAATACCAAAGCACACTGATGTTTTAGTACGCTAGAAAAAGAGTTCCTCACAGTGTTTGCTTTTACAATAACAATGTTGCTACAGTTTGGTTATTATACAGGTTACAGAACATAAATGAAGTATTGTTGACGGTTTTTGAATGCATTTTTAAAGTAATTTAGAGGTCGAATTGATTGCTCCCATTAGCTCCATTGCTAGTTACCTAGAACGGGAGGATTTTTACAAGTTAGACTACAAATAAACATTTTCTCTTCTTGTCTCTCATAATGATTGTGAAGGACAGGCAAAATTCCCCAAATAAGTGCAGTTCTCCTTTAAATGGCAAAGACACGATGCGTGTGTTCGATAAGTGAGATACTTGATGTGAAGTAATTAGATAATTTATACCAACATTGGTTTTAATTAATTATAGTGATTTAAGCAATGACAGCTTTAAAGTAAAAAACAGCCTGCATGGCAGCTTAGGGCTATTAGTGTCAATATTGCAATATTTTCTTGTTACATTTTCTCTATTTTCTCTTTTATTCCAACTGTCAATGTTTTTTTTTTTGTTTTTATAAATAGTATTTCTAAAATGTGTCGTGGGCCTTCAAAAATTAGCTCTGTGCCGCAAATGGCCCCCGGGCCCTACTTTTGACACCCCTGTTTTAAATGCAGGATGCTTTGGCAAGAATATAATTCATACACATCACCATAAACAGACAGGAAGTAGCACACAAACCGTTTTGTTCTGCCCAGGTCCGACCACCATGATGTCTGACGGCACCAAAAACATAGTGGAGGCCATGAAGGCTCGTGGCGTCCGCAAAGTGGTCGGCTGCATGTCGGGTAGAACTGCACACAATCTCATCTAGCTGCTTTCCACCTGTTTAACTCTCCTCCTCCTCAGCCTTCCTGCTGTGGGATCGCGCCAAAGTCCCGCCCCGTCTGCTTCCCGTCACGGAAGACCACGACAGGATGTACAAAGTCCTGAAGTCGTCCGGTCTGGACTACGTGGCCGTCATGCCGCCTCACATCGCCGGTGAGTGGAGAGTAGAAAATAAAATACTGCACTTACAGGCAGCTTCACATACTAATACTAATATTAACCCTTACAGTATATTGGGGACTTAACTTTTGTTATGTTACTACAAATGGAACACTTTTTTATAAGACTGTCCTGTTTTTTTCCTCATGCTATTGACAATTAATCGAATTTTGATTCCATTTTCGGGTATGGCGTCTCATGGTCAGGGAAATATCATCAAAAAAACAATTAAAGGGCCATGCTACGTTTATGCAAATACCTGAGCTTGTAATGGTGAAACAGATGACGAGCGAATAAGTCTGCTAAAAGTTTTGGATGTTACCATGGTTACTACTTTTTATTTGACTCAGCGCGGTGTGCCTAAAAAAAGTAAGGCATTGTTTTCCGCGTTCAAGTAACCACGGGCGGAATCACAAAATTGGCCAATTAAACAGAATCTGCTGCTAAACGGCGTAAACGCGGAATATCAGAGAAATAGACAAAAATATGACTGAAGTGTGTAAATGTGAGTGTGAATGTTGTCTGTCTATCTGTGTTGGCCCTGCGATGAGGTGGCGACTTGTCCAGGGTGTACCCCGCCTTCCGCCCGATTGTAGCTGAGATAGGCGCCAGCACCCCCCGCGACCCCGAAAGGGAATAAGCGGTAGAAAATGGATGGATGGATGTTGTCATTGTGAGAAGGAGTAACATTTGTTTGGAAAATTTGAAACTGCAAATAAACTATAAAGCTAAAGCTAGCAAGAACAATCCATACACACGCAACTAGGGTTGTATATTATAGTACCAAGGTACTAACGAATCATATTCAGTAGGGGTGTGGGAAAAAATCGATTCGAATACGTTGTGCGATTCAGAATAGATTCTAATTTTTTTTTTTTAAATCAATTTTTTTTTTTTTTTTTTAATCAATCCAACAAACAATACACAGCAATACCATAACAATGCAATCCAATTCCAAAACCAAACCTGACCCAGCAACACTCAGAACCGCAATAAACAGAGCAATTGAGAGGAGACACAAACACGACACAGAACAAACCAAAAGTAGTGAAACAAAAATGAATATTATCAACAACAGTATCAATATTAGTTATAATTTCAGTATAGCAGTAATTCAAAATCCCTCATTGACATTATCATTAGACATTTATAAAAATAATAAAAAAAGAACAATAGTGTCACAGTGGCTTACACTTGCATCACATCTCATAAGCTTGACAACACACTGTGTTCAATGTTTTCACAAAGATAAAATAAGTCATATTTTTGGTTCGTTTAATAGTCAAAACAAATTTACATTATTGCAATCAGTTGATAAAATATTGTCCTTCACAATTATAAAAGCTTTTCTTTTTTTTTTTTTAAATCGACTACTCTGCTTGTATATCAGCAGACTGGGGTAGATCCTGCTGAAATCCTATGTATTGAATGAATACAGAATAATTTTGAATCGGAAAAATATCGTTTTTGAACAGAGAATCGAAAAAAATCAATATATAATCGAATCGTGACCCCCAAGAATTGATATTGAATCGAATCGTGGGACACTCAAAGATTCGCAGCCCTAATATTCAGTACTATACCACCTCTAAAAAATACCGGTCCCCCACACTCCTGTCGTCGTCACGTCGTGTCATTGTTGGTTTTACGAGCAGACGAGCATGTTCGGCATCGCACAAACACAGAGTACTTTCAGGCAGACACAGTGTGCACACAGAAAAGGGAAAACGGACGCATTTTGGCTTAAAAACTAAAGATAAAGGTGAAGTTATAACACTGACACGCCCTCAGGAAGAGGTGCTTTAAGACATGGCAAGCCAGCTAGCGGCTAAAGTCGATCCGGAGTCAGCAGTGTTTTAGCTACTTCTAAATATCTAAACCTCGCCTCCATGGCGACAAATAAAGTAAGTTTCTTACAAGTATCATCCCTGCAGGACGAGGAATAGCTAAACATGCTTCACCACACACCGTAGATCACAGGCGTCACATTGTAAACAAATGCCATTTGTGTATCCACACCTGATATCCACTGTGATGTTACCAAGTACAAGAGTGTATCAGGTCGATACCACTAAGATTACATCGTTATTTTTTAGCATCACAAATTTTTTTATATTATGTTTATAAACTCAGGAAATATGTCCCTGACACATGAGGACTTTCAATATGACCAATGTATGATCCTGTAATGACTTGGTATCAAATTGATAACCAAATTTGTGGTATCATCTAAAACTAATGTAAAGTATCAAACAACAGAAGAATAAGTGATTATCACATTATAACAGAAGTGTAGATAGAACACGTTAAAAGAGAAAGTAAGCCAATGTTTACAGTAAATTAACCAGTAGATTAATAAGTTTCTACCACTTTTCCTTAGTAATTTTGACAAGATATTAGAAAGGAAAATGACACGCAGCGGCGGTGATGACCAAGAAGAACGTGGAGTTGGAATATAATTACAACACTATATGTACATATTTATATACATATTTATATAATACTTACATATTTATATAATATGTAACTACAAGCTCCATTCACAGACAGAGTCCCATTGCTTTTATGAGCGGTCGAGCGAGTCAAAAGCCGAAAAATATATATATATTTATCTATTTATTTATTTTTTATTTGTGGCGGCCGTAATTCTTTCGTGGCGGGCCGCCACAAATAAATGAATGTGTGGGAAACCCTGATATTTAGGCCTGCTGTTTACCACAGTACCCCAGCCATTTAACATGTACTGTATGGTTACTAACCCATTTAATGCAAATATTTCAAAATATAAAAAACTGGCATAATTGTATCAAATGAGAATTAAAAGGGTTTAAAAAAAAAAGACCTATTTGCTATTTTTATTTCGGACTGAAGTTGATGGGGGGATCTGAGAGAAAAAAGTAGAAAAAAATAAGAAGCCAAAAGGACTTTTTTGTCCTCTAGCTCCTCTATGGCTTTAAAAATAAGTAATTCTGAGAGAGTTAAATATGTAAAAAAAAGTATTTTGAGATTAACCAATCAGTGCATCTGGAAAGGAAATACGAGAGTTCTGACCTCCTTGTGTCCTCAAACTCTTAACTGGTGGTAGGGATGGGCAACGAATCCAGTACTTTTTTGGCACCGACTGAATCCTTCCGGTCCTATTGGGCACTAATTTACGTAAAGGCCAACGCTGGCATGTTACGGTACCTGTGTGACGTCACGCCAGGTTGCACTTTGGCGATCACTCCAGCAGAAGTGAGAGCGGACTCAGCCAAACTACCTCTAATTAAAGTTGTACATTTCAATGCCAACAAAGTAATTGACTCAATAAATACTCCAACGTAAGTAAAGTAAGGCTGCACTTACTTTAAATTTATAAATTGGTTTTGCTATTGACATGCTAATGATTAGCATTAACAATTTTACATGGCAATTTCAACACCTCCAAATGTGTTAATGAAAACTACAACAAAGGTGCACGTTACAATCAAACCCCTGGTCTGTACTAAGTACAATACTTACAGGATTAACACCTTTTAAGGAACAACAAAAGACTAGACAGCAAAGACTGAATTAATCAACACACCATAAACTATGTCCTTGACTTCCAACTGTAATTTAGACCTAAATGTGATAATAAAACAAGATAGAACAACTTGACAGCAGTTATCACAGGGGTGCCCAGTCAGTCGATCGCCAGCCAGGCTTTTAAAAAAATAGACCTAAAAATTTGCGATCATCAATCTTCACCAAGACGTCACTTGATTGACATTCACGGCACCCGAAGGTCTTGTGAGATGACGCTGGCTGCTGCGAGATAATTATGAAGAAAAAATGACCGAGAGGAAAGCGAGAAACACATTTTATTTCAACAGACTCTCGCGCCGTACCTCCGTCAAAACTCTCAAGGCCGACTGCACATTTCCTATCTTCACAATAAAAGCCCTGCTTCATGCTGCCTGCGCTAACAAAATAAGAGTCTCGGAAAGCTTTCTGAGACAAGCAAGCTACGGAATTTGCCGCCAATGTTTTTCTTGTAAAGTGTATGGAAGCTGGATAAATAAGATGCCAAAAACCAACCACTTTCATGTGGTATTGTAGAGAAAGGAGGACTTTTTCTCTACTCCATTCAAAAATGTGGGCGTTATCATCACTACTGTCTGATTCCAATCAATGCAAGTCATCAGAATCAGGTAATACACCAACTTCTATTCTTGTCTTCGTGAAAGAAAGACATCCATATGTGTTACACATGCTTGTATTATCATAAACACATTTAACTTGTTAATAAAAACATCCCTTTCATAAATAAATACATATAAATGATATATATGAATGAGGTAGATCCCCTCGATTTGGTCAATTGAAAAGTAGTTCGCCTGCAGAAAAAGTGTGGGCACCCCTGAGTTATCATAATCAGCTAATTTTTAAATTTTGCGATAAAAATTTCATTTTTATTATCAAAAACTACTAATATTTACCAAAACTACCAAAAATGTGCTGGAATTTTTACCGTATCGGTTCAAATGTGAACAGTACCTATCCCTAATTGGCGGTACATATCAACAAGTATTTTCCATTTCTGCACAGGCGATCTTCCTCTGACAGAGAAATACTCGGTGACAGAGAACATGCTGAAAGGACGAGCCATCTCCAAACACGACCTGGGACATTTCTTCGTCAAGTGTCTGTCCACCAGCGAGTGGGACAGCAAGACCGTGGGCGTGTGGGGGGACTCTGTATAGTGCCGCTAGTTGCTATGCTTCCTCTCACATTTCCCCCCCACAAATTATAAATCATAATACAACTTTTGTTCAGTATAATTCTGATCAAGACAACATTGTATTGGGACACATTTTAAATAGGTTGTAAACTTTTCATTCCACTGCCACCAAACAAATGATTTGTTTTGTGATTTAAAAAAAATAATACAGTACTAATATTATAAAAAATGTGTGAGTTGTCCAATTTATTCGAACAACAATCCAGATATACATGTACTTCTTGCCTACATAAGAACACACATAGCTACAGTTGTCCTTGCTGCTTTGCTAATATTTTGCCATAATTGCATCACAGGTTTGTGTTTTTTAAAGAATATTGTACATAATTTTGGCATGAAGTACGTGTTAAATGCAGTGTTATTTATGTGTTATGTTTTACAGTGCAGTATTTGTCCTATTTTCTATTGTTGTATTGTGCTGTTTGATTATGATCAAGCGGCATTTCCGCTTCGGGGTTTAGGGTAAACACTGCTAACAGCAATAGCGGCTAATCTTGACACGCACTGCTAATAACACTGCTAATGTTCGGAACTGCGACTATTGTTTTTGTAGAACAACTTAGGCCCGTGATTTCTGCCATTTCTAATTACTCAGGATGTGTCAAAGTATTTATATGCCGTAGCAATGAAAGGATCCTCCAGGCTACCAGTGAATAATTTATAGCCTGATTTTAGCTAATTATTATGCAAATAATTGTTATTTATGTTTAGACTAGAGAGCTTGTTATGTTCAATAACACATTTAGAAGGTTGTAAACAGTTTATGTACTAACCCCGTTTCCATATAAGTTGGGAAATTGTGTTAGATGTAAATATAAACGGAATACAATGATTTGCAAATAATTTTCAACTCATTCAGTTGAATATGCTACAAAGACAACATATTTGATGTTCAAACTGATAAACATTTTTTTTTCTGCAAATAATCATTGACTTTAGAATTTGTGACAAAGAAGTTGGGAAAGGTGGCAATAAATAATGATAAAGTTGAGGAATGCTCATCGAACACTTATTTGGAACAGCCCACAGGTGTGCAGGCTAATTGGGAACAGGTCCACAACTGCGTGAGCAAATAGTCAAACAGTTTAAGAACAACGTTTCTCAAAGTGCAATTGCAAGACATTTTGGGATTTCAACATTTACGGTCCATAATATCATCAAAAGGTTCAGAGAATCTGGAGAAATCACTCCACGTAAGCGGCATGGCCCGAAACCAATATTGAATGACCGTGACCTTCGATCCCTCAAATGGCACTGTATCAAAAACAGACGTCAATCTTTTAAAGATATCACCACATGGGCTCAGGAACACTTCAGAAAACCACTGTCACTAAATACAGTTTGTCGCTACATCTTTAAGTGCAAGTTAAAGCTCTACTATGCAAAGCAAAAGTCATTTATCAACAACATCCAGAAACGCCGCCGCCTTCTCTGGGCCAGAGATCATCTAAAATGGACTGAAGCAAAGTGGAAAAGTGTTCTGTGGTCTGTCTAGTCCACATTTCAAATTGTTTTTGGAAATATTCGACATTTTGTCATCCCGACCAAAGGGGAAGCGAACCATCCAGACTGTTATCGACGCAAAGTTCAAAAGCCAGCATCTGTGATGGTATGGGGGTGCATTAGTGCCCAAGGCATGGGTAACTTACACATCTGTGAAGGCACCATTAATGCTGAAAGGTACATACAGGTTTTGGAACAACATATGCTGCATTTAAGCGCCGTCTTTTTCATGGACTCCCCTGCTTATTTCAGCAAGACAATGCCAAGCCACATTCAGCACGTGTTAAAACAGCGTGGCTTCATAAAAAAAGAGTGTGGGTACTTTCCTGGCCCACCTTCAGTCCAGACCTGTCTCCCATCGAAAATGTGTGGCGCACTATGAAGCGTAAAATATGAAAGTGGAGACCCCGGACTGTTGAAGGACTGAAGCTCTACATAAAACAAAAATGGGAAAGAATTCCACTTTCAAAGCTTCAACAATTAGTTTCCTCAGTTCCCAAACGTTTATTGAGTGTTGTTAAAAGAAAAGGTGATGTAACACAGTGGTGAACATGCCCTTTCCCAACTACTTTGGCGCGTGTTGCAGCCATGAAATTCTAAGTTAATTATTATTTGCAAAAAAAAAAAAAGTTTGAGTTAGAACATCAAATATCTTGTCTTTGTAGTGCATTCAATTGAATATGGGTTTAAAAGGATTTGCAAATCATTGCCTTCTGTTTATATTTACATCTAACACAAATTCCCAACTCATATGGAAACGGGGTTTGTATGATAAACAAGGGAAGAGTCAAGTAATGAGATTTACACAAATTGACACTCTTCTGAATGGATCATAAACTTCTCAGAGTGCCATGAAGATTACAGTCACTTGGCTTCTTTCGTAAGACTCGTTTCTTTTAGTGGTGAGTCATTTCTTTTTGAGATTCTGACTACGTCATTAAATCATGTTGTGCAACTCCCGCCAACATATATAAAAAAATACAGCCAAGAAGAAGGTGGAGTCAAAGCTAACGGAAATCCAAGAGTCGTACCTTCAAACTAAAACTATTGTCCAAAGAGTGAGTTCCCGACATCGTCCTCATAGTTTAAATCAAACTGGCTATCATTTACCACAGAAAAAAACGCACGAATTAAATAATCTTACTTAGTCTGTGGGCTAATATTGCTTTGTGCTTTGCAGATATATCTTGTTTTTAAACTTTAAGGCGTTTTGTGATTTATTTTGAAGGCTCTTTTAGGAAGCTAGTTTTATGTTGAACATCCGGTGTCGCCGTCAGCCTTCTTTTCCCCCCTAAAGTTGACTGTGATTGGCTTGTTGACTGTAATGTGGCAAAGGTCGTGTAGTGGAATTTAAAGCAAAATAGTCAACTTTGACCCCCACTTTTACAACCACCGCGTGACTTCGTGACAGTAATATTTTTTCAATCAGGTGAGTTACCTTAACATTTTATGTTGTGTACACGGAAGGTTTTCCCCGGTTGAGTCAACGTGTAAAAAGTACATTGATCACTAGAGCTTTCCACAGTTAACTGCTATACTAGTTGTTACTTTGTTACAGTTCGCCATTAATTATGCCAAGTTTGAAACCGTGTTAATACTCTGCCACGATTAAGCGAGTGGGAGTTCTTATGGATGATGTCATCGTGTTGGAATTACAATTACTCATCGTACATATTAAATGCCGCTCTAGTAAAATAATGACTTACAATCGTATCCGTGTTGTGTTCATGGCTGACACGACTTGGAATTGTGGGTTTAGGTGCTCTAATAACTGCATTTAGTCATTCAAAGTGCTCACCGAAGGTATGTTAACGCAAAACTACATTACCCATGATGCACTCTACCACTTAGCCAATCACAGACGTTTCTAGCGGTTAGCTCAAATCATCACAGGCGGGAGAAGGACGGGCGTAGGTTGAAGCATTTAAACTTTAAACAACTGGAAGCTTTTTTTCTTACGCCAAACTTTGCTTTACGACAAAATAATACATTTTAATGAGCAAATCGGACGCCGGATCGAAGCAGCAGTTGGAGTCGCCGAGAAGAAACTCTTCAGCAAACAGGTTCATTTTGCAACGGTTCTTAAGGGTATTATTATAGCTGCATATTGTAAATATAGTCTTAATATGGCGCCTTGTCTCTCAAACGTTTATTAGTTGAAACATTCCAAGTAGTTTAGTGTGTGGTCTTCCTTTAACGACCGCTGTTCCCTCCAATAGAAAAGCAAAGTTTCAAGTCGACGCGTTAGTGTAACTACATTAACAGCCACAGTTTAAAAACAAAACACACTAACAAACCTGAAACAAAAGGTTCCTTCCGAGGTGTTCTCCAAAAAATATATTTCCAACGTCGGTGCTGCAACGTCATCGCGGGGGAGGGGCATCTTTAGCCAGCGGTGTTATTAGCCTTTGCTAGCAATAGAAGGTGAGGTGACGGTAAGCTTTATTAACTGTTTTGTAACAAAAATGAACAGCGTGTACACATTGGACACATCCATTAATGCTTTACATTTTGAACGGTGGCGTTTAAAACAGTAATGGCAGCGTTTCGGCTACTCGACTGGCGATGCTTTTGGCCGCCATCTCGAAACAGACTTCGGGTTTCTTCGTTTTTCCGAAAACTCCCGGCCGGTGTCGTGCCAAAATATGCACCCCATCCGTAGATTTTTTTTCCCCCATCCGTAGATTGCACCTCCTGGCGGGAGTGCGCTTGCGTCACTCGTCTCGAAAAGTATATCTAAACTCGGCACGGAAATCGCCTCTTTCTGCATAAAAAAAGTACATAAGGTGAAATAATCCAAGTTTACCTTACTTGTGGATGGATTAAAAATTGTGAGCCTTTAATAATTTTGCTGTCTTAAATTTTTTATTTTTTTTCAAATTTAAGTTATTTACTGAATCTGAATGAGCCTATATGGCTTTGCACTTTGTTTAATATATATATATATATATATATATATATATATATATATATATTCTATTTTTGTTACTTTGAATTTACAACCCCCTGGCGCTGTTTTGTAGTTTTTATGTTTTGTAATGTTTTATACTGTTGGACTTATTTTGATTATTGTTTTTTAACTGTTTGTAAATGTTGAAATTTATAAATAAACAATTAAAAAAAGGGGGTGCATAATACGGCACAACACCGGCTTTGACGTAGTATGCCAGCGAGGCGGGTGTTTTAAGCGCTCAAAGATCTTCATAACTTTTAGAAACCATAATGATTTTAAGTATTTTTAACTTATCTACTTGATACCAAACTACTTTAACAAATAACCAAATCGGGACTTATTTTTACTCCACTGTTGCGCCAGATCTCCACTGGATGCGACAATTAAGTCATCGCCAAGGCGACGCACTCTCCGTTTTTATTTAGGTCAATGTTTCCGCCTCCATGTCGGTGGGATTTGGCATTCGGGTTCTAAATGTTATGTTCTATGTTAGCTACCTCTCTTTGTTTGCAAAGTATATTTTCTGTTGGATCTGCTCTCTATTTTATGCTGCCTTTTTTTGTTGTTGCTGCAGCTGTTACATATACTGTTGTATTGTACATGGTAATTGTTATTAATGCAAAGATATATCAGTATGTATTATATACTGTTGTATTGTACATGGTAATTGTTATTAATGCAAAAATATCAGTATATATTATAAACTGTATATATAATATGTAAATATTACATGTTGTATTTTATTTTGCTACTATGGTACATTTTTAGTCTATACCTGCTTTATCCTTTCCATCCTTTGTAACTGAGCTACTGTGTGGAATAATTTCCCTTATGGATCAATAGAGTTTTTCTACGTCTAAATATACGCAAAGCTTTTATATTTGCCAGTCGCAGCAACAGATCAGTTCAAAGCTAAATTTTGCTGTCTTGGACAGGAAGTTATGTGCAAAAAAAATCAATTGTCCTGCTTATTTTCACAATAAAATACTCCGTTATCAAGGCACATTGTAATTTACACTTTAAATGTCCTAATAAATCTGTCAAAGGTTTCCAGACGTAATTTCACCTGGTGGACAAACGGATGAGGACATGCTGATTCTGGAGGTTCAAAATAATGCATCATGTACAGGGTACAGGCATACCTCAGGGCAGCTATAGGGTTATCACCCACTACATTAGGACCTGCTTTGAAAAGCATTGCTCTTTTTTTTTTTTTTTTAAACAGCTTCCCGTGTTCTGAGCGTGAAGATGATTATGAAGGCGAACAAGCGTAAACACCAGCCAGAGGCTGCAGAGGATGTTACAGAAGGGAGCAGCTTGGCGTGGGAGAAACAGCGGCAGTTTGTCTTCAGCGTCTCCATGCACAAGTACCAGCGGGACCAGGAGATGGCGGAACCCAGCCTGAGGAGGTCCGTCTTAATCAGCAACACGCTACGGCAGGTGGAAGCATGCCAGGTGCCCTCTGTGAGTCCGGCCGTGTCGCCACCTCCGGTTCATGAGCCAAAGGAGCAGTCTGACGTCACTGCCACGCAGAACGACCTCCTCGCGCCCCCTAAGTGTCCGCGGATGACGTCCAGCAGTGGAAAAAGTGAGTCGAGTGGGACGTCTCTCCCTTCGTCGGCGGACGAGGACGACTGGACCTCGTTGGTCGTGGAGCCGGATTTTTCCATTTCACCCGCCGTGTCGACAATCCTCACCGGCCTGGACACGGCCCTGGAGGTGAGCGCGCAGGCATGTCCGCGGGCGGCCCTAAGGTCCTTGGAAAACCTTCCGGCCTCGCCGAACGCAGGGGTCCTCTGGCTGAAGCAAGCCCGAGGGCACGGGAGGTGCTGGGAGGAGCAGCAGGAGTTGATGCAGTGGGAGGCCGGCATGGTGGTGGGCGGCTCCAGCTACCTCAAGGATGTGACGGCGGAGGACATGTTCCAGGACATAGACACGTCCCAGCTGGAGCGGGAAATGGGAATACTTGGCCTGAGGGCGAGTGGAGCCACTTGCCTTCCTGCGGAGGATCTTCAGTGCCTGACTCCTCTCTCCCTCGCCACGCATTCGCCATCCCTCCCTCTCAACCACAGCATGAAGGGCCTGCCGTCCTTCTCCTCCTTCAGCTGCGCTCACTCCAGGGAAGGACTGGAGCTGGAGCATCTGATGACCATGCTGGTGGAATACTGAGAACTTACGTACGCCAACACAAGCTTTTGTGCAGCACAAAATTGTGTAGGAAGAAAACGGCGTCTGTTTTAAAACATGTAAACGTTGCCAAGCAGCGAGTTGATGCACAGCCTTCGTCTTAAGTTACAGATATCGCGATCATTCCTGATGGCGGCGAGAAGACGCTGAAACACTAATGTTCTTCCGTGAAGAGAAGTTTAACCTCGTATTTATCAATCGTAGCAGAGCCACTCATTCAACTCAAGGTGTCAGACATGAGATGCACTCGCTTGTTATAAATGTTGCCGAGAAGAAACCACATCTGTGATAAAATACTTTTATCAATTTACAGTAACCACTTCCTGTGACTTTTGGAAGCGGGTTCACATGGTTTTAGTGAGTCCTTGTTAGAACCACTGCACTTTTGTTCTAAAATGCATCACGGAGTGAACTTTGTTTCCTGTTTGTCAATTTGACACAGTGTTTACATGTGTTCACATGTTCCAGAACCTCCTTGTTGTAGCCTCATATTTATATCATGTTTTGTCATCATTGTATGTCCATTTAGTCACTGTGGCAGTTATTCTGGTTTTAAAATGGAGGACAAAACGTCCACATTGTATTTACTCTTCTCTTTTTAAAGGAGATTTTTGTCAAGTTTTCCACTTATACTAATATTTTTATTAAAATGACAAAATTAAAGTAACTTTAAAATGGTTTGAGCCTCATTCAGTGAGCAAACATTTTTAATTATGACATCACACATGTTAAAGCACTCTCATCAGCTTACACTTAGTTAAAAGATGTGAACATTAAGGTGCCTTTCAACTTCTGATTTACAACTTGGCCCCAAACAAGCATCATTGAATACTTTTTACCATTTGAAATGTCCATCCATCCATTTTCTACCGCTTATTCCCTTGTGGGGTCGCGGGGGCCGCTGGCGCCTATCTCAGCTTCAATCGGGCGGAAGGCGGGGTACACCCTGGACAAGTCGCCAGAAATGTCCCAAACCTAAAGCCATCTTTGCATCAGGAGCAGTATGGACAATCAGACACCAGGGGGCAGCACCGCAGTGGAAGACCAGACACACCAAGTGAAAAAGGAAGTCTGCTTAACTAACAATAACTAACTAATAAAGTATTTTGAAGTTTCCCTGCAGCTGCAATGGCGACCAATATGTGCAAAAAAAAAAGACAAAGGTGTGTTGGCGTGACGATAACATGGCAAAAGAGCAACAAAAAGGTGTGAGACAAACGTGTTCAGAAAAACATTTTGGTGCAAGGCCATCCTGAGGCTGTGAGGTCAAAGTTCTCACCTGAGTCCTTAATGAAGTGTTGACAGAACGTCCAGACAAGAGTCTGCATTGAGTGTCGTGTATTCTTGCCGAGGAGCCTCATGAGGCGCCGATGGAGTTGTAAGACGGCTGCGAGGAAGGCGGCAGATGTTCGCTGGCGGCCAGTGGCCGCTGCTTCTGGGCACCTTGTCCGTTCTCCATAATTGGCTGGCGGTCCTCGTCGGGGTTGGACTCCTCGCAGCGCGGCAGCTGCAGGAAGGTGGTCAGGCCATGCAGGTCGGCCATCTTGTGAAAGGTGCGCAGCAGCAGGTACATCATCATCAAGCCCAGGAAGAGGTAGACTGTGGGAGAGAAGGGGAATATAAACAACATGATTTCATGCATTAAGAGTTCATAATTTGACATTGTTGTTGGAGACAAAGTTAGGCAACAAGAAAAAAAAAAACAAGAGCTGTTTGAGAGCTGAAACAGTCAAACAACCCATCAGTAGGGATGGGTACAATGACATTACAAATCACTTTTTAAGTATATGACATAAGGAGTATTTCTTCTTGCAAAAACAGCAAACATGAAAAATGAAGCCAAAAAGCAACATTTGAAACTATACGGTACCAATTCCTAGTACCTGGAAATCGATACCGGTACTCAACTGTGCTATTTTGTGGTACTTTTACGTGTGTTAATAAATATGAAATGGTTTTTGTAATAGATTTTTTATTGCAACATTTAAAAATTAGCTGATGGTGTTCTGGTTTTTGTTGCGCCCTAAAAAGTGTTAATACTGTAAAGTATTGTACTTATTACGCGCCAGATCTTTGATTGTAAAATACATCTTAGTTGTAGTTTTCATTTCCAAATTTAGAGGTGTTGAAATCGCCATGTAAAATTGCTAATGCAAGTCAGTAACGTGTCAGTAGCAAAGCCAATGCATATTAGCATCAAGCTAATGCATTTTGAGAAAAGTGTGGCCTTACTTAAATTACGTTGGAGCGTTTTTGGAGTCAATTTCTTTGATGGCATCCAAAATTGCAACAAAATTGGACGAATCTGCACTCAGTGCCACTGAAATCAATCAATCAATGTTTATTTATATAGCCCTAAATCACAAGTGTCTCAAAGGGCTGCACAAACCACAACAACATCCTCGGTAGGGCCCACATAAGGGCAAGAAAAACTCACCCCAGTGGGACGTCGACCATGATGACTATGAGAAACCTTGGAGAGGACCACATATGTGGGCAACCACCCCCCATCCCCAGGAGAATGCAGTTAGCAAATGATTGCTAAGTGCCAACAAGAGTCAGCGGCAACCTGTCATGACCCCCCACCACTACACACACACACACACACACACACACACACACACGAAACCAGGGCGATTCAGTTGGAACACAGTAGTACCGATTCGGTACCCTATTCATCACTACAAATGTAGTATTTTCTATACCGTTGACATCAGAATAAGAAGTTTTTTTTTGCCAAGTACAAGGACTATTTCTTGTTCCAAAAACAGCAAACATGAAATATAAAACCAAAAGAGCAATATTTGAACCCATACGTTACCAATTCCTGGTACCTGGGAATCGATCCCGGTACTCCACGGTGCCGAATTTTGGTACACTTGTGTGGGTTAATAAATATTAATGGGTTTTGCTAATAAAATCAAAAATTTATTGCAACATTTAAAAATGGGCTGATTAGGATACCTGTTGTCCAGCGATTATATCTTGTTTTATTATCACATTTCTGAGTCTCATTTCCAAGTATGACATTAAATTGCAATTACAGTTGCAAGTCAAAGACATTAGATGGCAATAGTGCAAGTATATGGTGTTCTGTCTTTTGTTACGCCCTACAAAGCGTAAATACTGTAAGTATTGTGCTTGTTTCGCACCACCTGTTTGATTATAATGTGCATCTTTGTTGCAATTCCCGGTACCTGGGAATCAATACCAGGACCAATTTTCGGTACTTTTTATATGTGAATTCATATTGTTTTCATAATACAATCTCATTTTGAGCTGATTTTTGTCTATAACTACTCTTCAGTTGTTATAACTTGTTTTATTAGCACATTTCTGGATCTTAATTACAGTTGCAAGTGTAAGAGAGCTATATGGCAGCACTATACAGTTTATGTTGTGTTGATCAGTTCAGTCTTTGCTGTCTTGTCTTTTGTTGTGCCCCACAAAGCGTTAATACTGTAAGTAATTTATACTTACTCAGTTGGAGTTTTCATTAACACATTTGGAGTTGTTAAAATAGTCACGTAAAAACAGTATTGCTGATAAGTGGTGTGTCAAATGCAAAGTCAATGTTTATTAGCATCAAGCTAGTGCATTTTTGGAAAAGAGGAGCCTTACTTTACTTACGTTGGAGCGTTTTTTTGAGTCATTTTCTTTTCTTGGTATTGAAATTCGCAACATTACCGAGAGGTAGTTTGGCTGAGTCCGCTCTCAGTGCGGCTGGCGTGATCGCCAAGTGCCAACTAGAGTCAGCCACACGCAACACGGGTACCGTTGGATTTTATGTGAATCGGCGGAATTCGGTCGGTGCCACAAAACTACCGGATTCGGAACCCTTTCTACCACTACAATGTACTTCTACTGGGTTTTAAGGCTTGAGGACTGCCGCCACCTATCTGTATGCTCGCATGAACAAACACAAACATTGAAAGTGTTGCTGCTTCTCAAGCCCCCAGGGGAGCAAGCGAGTATGGTAGAGAAAGGAGGGTGAGTACCGGTGAAAAAAGCTTCCATCAGGGTCAGAATGAGACAAAAGCCAAGGAACATCGTCAGCTATTGTGGACCAACCAATCACATGTTTGAATGTCCACCTGCCTCTAAAGACGATTGGCTTCATTCAGCTGACCAGATTGGTCTCAGCGAGCCAACAACCGTTTATTTTAGAGACAAAAAGCTCTTTCAGCGCTCTCTGATTCAATCACAGAAGCTCGTCATGAAGATGATCATGTGACGCTCTGAAGAACAAAGGAACAAAGCGGTCACTTCTAATTGGAAGCGCATGTCGCGCTACTTCCTTTTTGCTCTCGTCGTGTTGTTAGAGCGCTTCGTTTGTGTCCAATGGGACCTTGGTGGCATAGCACACCCGCTGGCCTGGCATGCACACTACATGTCCTCTGCATTGGGGAAAAACACGTTGATACTGAATCCCACAGTCAGTGTTCAACTGGAATTTGGGCCCCGTCTTCAAACGACAATTCCACGAACAAGAAGGCGACCGCGCTCATCCTCCTGCTGCTCGACGTCTCCAAGGGAATTTAGCGTATCAGTGTGACCCTCACCACCGTGGAATGCATCGCATCAAGAGTCTGCGACAGCCAATTGTCGTCCCTGTCTGAGCGGTTTGGTATTTGGCGACAGACCTGCAGTTCGCCGCCTTCTTCACAGGACGTAGACGCTACTACGGAGAAACCACTGGCAGACTAGCTTGCAGAGAAAACTGTTAAAAGTCTGAAGGAACTACATCAGAATTATCAGACTACTGAAAAGATGAGGACACCCTGTGTATGCATCTCATCCATTATTTGAGTGTTATCTCTGTGAAGAAGGTTTTTGGCGCCCCCTCTGACTTGTGACGAAAATGCTTTAGAACAGGGGTGTCAAACTCAAATACAGAGTGGGCTACAATTTTAAAATGAACAAAGCCACGGGCCAAGGTTGAACAAATTAACCTTTTAATAGGGACCCAAACAAGTTTTGCATTGAATATTGAACAAGCGAGACTTATACAACTTTATAGTGACATGCAAAATCGAGTTTCAAATAATACTAATAATTTAAAAATAGCAATGGCATATCAAATCAAATTTAAAAATAGACATTGAATGCCTCTTTTCTATTTGCAGCCTTCTCACGTAAATATCAACATAAACTTTTCCCACAGGCTAATAATACATTTTTATATTGTAGTGTCCAGGAAGAGGTAGTGCTGCAAGGGATCCTGTGTATTTGTTCTGTTGTGTTTATGTTGTGTTACAGTGCAGATGTTCCCCCAAAATTTGCTTGTCATTCTCGTTTAGTGTTGGTTCACAGTGTGGCGCATATTTGTAACAGTCTTAAAGTTGTTTATACAGCCACCCTCAGTGTGACCTGTTTGGCTGTTGACCAAGCTTACATTGCATTAGCGTGTGTGTGTGTGTGTAAAAGCCAGTAGGAAAAGCGGACGTGACGAAAGGTTTTAGAGGACGCTTGAGGCAGTGCCTTTAAGGCACGCCCCCAATATTGTTGTCCAGGTGGGAATTGGGAGAAATTTGGGAGAATGGTTGCCCCCTGTGATTTTTGTGAGGGGCACTGAAATTTGGGAGTCTCCTTGGAAAATCGTGGGTGGGGGGGAGGGGGGGTTAGCAAATATGAGTATTAGCGGTGAATGCGGTGTTACAGCGACACCGCCGCTGTATAATACCGGCGGGCCAGCTCTAATGTTAATTTGATATTGCCTCAAGGGCCAAATGAAAATACACGGCGGGCCAAATTTGGCCCACGGGCCAGATTTTGACACCCATGCTTTAGAAGACATCCATCAATCCATTTTCTACCGCTTGTCCCTTTTGGGGTCGCTGGAGCCTATCTCAGCTGCATTCGGGCGGAAGGCGGTTTACACCCTGGACAAGTTAGAAGACATGCCAGCATATATTATTACAGACATTAGCAGTGGTAGGCAGTCAGGGCCTCCTCTGCTGGCCTAACATAAATCATGATCAAAAATTGATAAGTTAATTGTATTTTAAAATTTCGAATACATTTTAAACATCCTCTCCCGACACAAGACAGCGACAGAAAGGTGACGATTGAATGGCTCAGTCCGTGTCTCTTCTGTCAAGACTCTTTGGTAAAACGGGCTAATGAGAGCCAACAGAGACTCAGGCTGTGAATCTTTGGGCACCACGCGATTGAATTACATTCAAAATCATTACTTTTTTAATTACATTGGACTCCAGGATTAATTACATTCTTCCATAAAATACATAACCAGATTTCTATATTACATAAAAGAAAGCTGGTTTTGTTTGATAAAATGCTTACAAAACTATTATTCAATAAAGTCAAACACACATAAGGCAACTAGAGTAAAGCAAATCTGTACAGCAGATATGATCATCTACATCAGGGGTCACCAACCCTTTTGATTCGGGGGCCAAGTTGGGTTAAAAAAATTGGCCAAAGACCGGGATATATGTGTGTGTAAAATAAAAAGCACATAATTATATCTCGCACGCACGCACGACACTGCGGCGCAAGCGGGATGATGTCACGTTATCAATGGGAAAATGCATTTTTAGACAATATGATTTACGTCTGCCTCACAATACGAAGGTTCTGAGTAGTCCTGGGTTCAATCCCGGGCTCGGGATCTTTCTGTTTGGAGTTTGCATGTCCTCCCCGTGAATGCGTGGGTTCCCTCCGGGTACTCCGGCTTCCTCCCACTTCCAAAGACATGCACCTGGGGATAGGTTGATTGGCAACACTAAATCGGCCCTAGTGTGTGAATGTGAGTGTGAATATCGTCTGTCTATCTGTGTTGGCCCTGCGATGAGGTGGCGACTTGTCCAGGGTGTACCCCGCCTTCCGCCCCATTGTAGCTGAGATAGGCACCAGCGCCCCCCGCGACCCCAAAGGGAATAAGCGGTAGAAAATGGATGGATGGATGGATTTACCTGAGAGGCTAGGAGACCACGAGAGTTACAAGCGATAGAAAATAGATTAGAAAGGACAAAATAAAAAAAAACTGAACTGGAGCCTTCCCGCGGGCGGGCCATATTGTCTTTATTTTCTAGCTTTAATGCCATGATTTTAATAGTCAGGCCCGCGTGTGTGCAGATTTCCCTCCATGCGGCCCCTGAGCTCAAATGCCCAACTCATTTGAGTTCAGGGGCCGCTTGTTTGGACAACCCTGATGTACAGTAAATCTAACAGCTGCAGCCCAAAAAAAAATGTAGCATAAAATAGAGAGTAGATCAGGCAGAAAATAGACATTATAAACAAAGAGAGGTAGCTAACATAGAAGCGGTTGGACAAATAAAAAAAAAAAACTTGAGACTTCAAGCGGGCCGGATTTTGGAGGCCGGCGGGCCGCATTTGGCTCACGGGCCGTAGTTTGGGGACCCCTGATCTACATCAACAATATGATTTGCCTGAGTGGCTGGACAGGACAGATTTAAAACACATAAAAGTTTGTGGTTTTAATTTTATCGATTAAGAATTGTTACAAATTAGAATCGCGATTAATCTGAAAATCTGTTTTTTTTGGACTCCTAACAGAGACCCAGAAATCCCACACACGCATGTTTTAGCACTTCCTTGTCTATAATGATGATTAGTCTATGAGCGCGGGGCGGAAAGTAACGCAGGAACAAAATAAGAGCATCCAAATTAAAAAAGTGGTGCAGGGAAAGAAATAGAAGCAGAACAAATGGAAATGTTTGACAGCAGTTAATTCAATGTGTCGCTCACAGCAGCAGCTGCTTTCTACATTGATCTGACGACACCGCATGAGGAGGTAGGAGGGAAAATAATAAATGTAGATGAAAACTCAACTGCATACTAAGAGGTGGTGATATGGTTAGCAGGTTTGCCTTATTCCAGCATGGCGTGGATGTGGTTCAAACATTCATAAATGGTGCAAAACATTCACAATTACTAAACTTAAAATTAAATAAATAGCGAACATGGTGTGGTGAGTTATAGTTACTATATTGTTTTTATTAACCATTCAAATAGCGTCAAATTGCAGATCTACACGCTTGTTGCAATGTGTTTAGAATGAGTGATTAATAAACAATCCTAAATCTTCACTCAATCAGTACCTTTTTTTAAGTAAGCAACACACTGTGTAGATATATTTAGTTTATTTACACCTATTGAATGTAAAGTGATATTATTGTTCACTACAGCGCTCATATTAAGGGTTTGTGATATGTACATCAATGGGGTGGGTTGGCACAATATCTACATGTGGATTGTAGCGGGCCGGTCTTGTTCAAAAAGTCCAGGGCTAAATTTATTATCATGTCCACTTTGGCCCTTTTCCACCAAAGGTCCAGGAACTTTTGGTTGCTGGAACCTCGTAGTGTCTGGAACTAGAGGATTCTGTAGAAGTGTTTTGTCCGCAGTGTCTAACAGTCAGAAAGTCGTCTTGGTAAATGATGAATTCATGAGGGTGGGGCAATCCCTTTTGGTCCATTTTAGAGGTAAATAACAATATATAAATAATACATGTCAGTGTTTATCTGTAAATAAGAATATATAAATAAATGTAAGTGTTTATCTGTACATAATATATAAATACATTTAAGTGTTTATCTGTAAAAAAAAAAAACAATATTTAAATAATACATCTCAGTGTTTATCTCACGCCGACAACAGAAACATACTTTTACAACATGTAGTAAAGTAAATAGTTAATATTTGACATTATTTACCTGCTACTGCGTGTTTACCCGTCTACTGCCTCTTTTATATAACATCCAACAAAGTCAGAGTAGTAAGTAGCTCAGGTCGCCGCTTCGAGTCCGGCTTCATACTTCTCCGTGAATATGTTTAAAAGAGTCTGTCCACTTCTCGTAGCTGCGCGTAACGAAATTAAGTTTGTAAAAATAATAAACAACAATAAACGGATCAGCGTTCTTCAGCACAAAGATGCCCCACAAAAGTTTTCCTGCAAGTCAAAAGTTATTTTTGTTCTTCTTTCTCTCCGTGGTCAAGTTTGTTATAATATAAACACAAGAAATAAGAAATAAACAAGTCGTCCTCGCATACCCCTCAGTGGCCATCATCTGTTTGAAAAATACGTTTTAGGAACGCCCTCAACGGTGTTCAACCAATCAGCGTTTGACAGCACAGCCCGCCCCAAAAAGGTTCAGTGGAGCTTGGAAAAGTCCCACTTAGAACTAAATCTACCCAGGTAGTGGAAACACAGGGGGAGCTTTATTTACCTGGGGAAGTTACTGCCGTGGAAAGGGGCCTATCGTCAAGTGTAGTGTCAGTCAAGTGAACTGTACATACACACTGGTTATGTTAATGAAAAAAAAAAAATCTGCTTTATAGAATGACCACACAGGTTTTCTTTGGCAATCATAATGGAACTTATATGGCCTAAATGTAATACTGTTAGTATTTTCTTGATGACTTTCTTCTTCCAATGTGTCTATGTTGATATGAAGGAGTTGTATTTAAGTTTACTTAGTGCTCTTGTAATACTATTGGTAGGAGAACGATAGAATGTAGAGAGTGAAAAACAGTGTGAAGAACTTGCAGAATTTTGACCTCTGTGTTTTGTCAAATCCTGCTTACGGCCCTGTTCTAAAGAGACGGTCAGAAAGCGGTTTGAAGATGGTCTGTAAAACATAATCCATGCAACATTTTGACCAAAGAACCACCATTACGTTATGTAGACCACAAGGATGTGTTTTAAAGGAAGTGTTTTGAATGTAGGGGGAAAAAAAATCATAATACGACCGCCCCGCTGAGTGAGGACAAGTGCGTGCAGTTGACTGTTTGCCTAACACACAATCTAAGTTCATAGGTGAAGCAATGTTTTCCCGACGTGATCGTGATATTTTTGACAGCCGCCTGCGAAGCATCTGGATATGTGAAGCAGGAAGAGACCATGTGACTCAGTTGGACGGCCATGAAGAAGTCAAGTGAGACATTTAAATTTTACACGAGTTATAAAGCACATTTCAAAGCAAAATCTTAATATCAATGACTTAAAAAGTGCTACTTTTTAAAAGGGTTTGGCCCAAAATAAACATTGTTAAACATAATGGGTGATGGCCGACAGGGTCAAACGCACACCATCAGATCTGAAGAATATATCGTATTTTCTGGACCGTAGGGCGCACCGGATTATAAGGCACACCGCTGATGAGCGGGTCTATTCAGGTCTTTTTTTTTCATACAAAAGGCGCACCGGATTAAAAAGGGAACATTAAAAGGGGTCATATTATTTATTTCTAAATTAAAAACCCTTCCTTGTGGTGTGCATAAAATATAATGGTGGTTCTTTGGTTAAATTGTTGCATAGATTATGTTTTACAGACCATCTTCAAATCGCTTTCTGACAGTCGCTTCAGGATGCGCCGTTCTGTGGGCGGTCTTATTTACGTGGCTCACCTTCAACACCGTCTTCTCCCCGTCATCTTTGTTGTAGCGGTGTAGCGTGCAAGGAAGTGGAAGAAGTGTCGAAAGATGCAGTTAACTTTTTTAACGACATTCAGACTTTACTTAAATCAACAACGGAGCAGCATCCCTTCATCCGTGGCTCACTAGTGCAACAACGCCAAACTCTTTAATAACTAAAGTTCCGTGGGTGAATAATGTAAACTCACTACACTGGTAGTTTTTAGCGCTTCCATAGCGAGATTTAAGTTATAACTTTACGCTACTTTATATTAGAAACGGCAACAGCAGAGGGTGAATACTCCATAACAAGAAGATAATGACAAATAAGATGATTATCGACTACGGTATCGTCAAGGACTACAGTGGCGGATGTGCGCAAATTTTCAGGACTCATACAGATCTCAAAAACACATCAGCAGGTACCAAAAGGTAAAAAAGTTGGTTTGCATAACATTGTGAAGCAAAACGCCAGGTAATGTGTATGCTAATGGGTACCATTTTGCTGTCTTTATACAAACACCATACTAATACTTGTATCTCTGATTATGGTAGCCGTAATCAGATTTTGACAGATTTTTGAGTACCGTGAGTATGGTCTTAATTTTCAATGGAACATTTCAAGTTTTGGTGTTGTTTACTGGCGTCCTATTGGAGTCTACACGTATCTCTTATGTATGACTACCATCTTCTGGTCAAACTTATTACACAATGTACCAAACAAAATTGCTTCGAGGTCGGTAAGCACAACCAGAATTATTCTGTGCATTAGGCACATTGGGTTATAAAGCGCACTGTCGATTTTTGAGAAAATGAAAGGATTTTAAGTGCGCCTTATAGTCCGAAAAATACGGTATGTCTAAATATTTTTATTTTTCAATTGCAGCATTCTGTTTAATGGGGTTTTCGTTGTTGATCATTTCTAGTGTTTGAAGCGTTTGGACGTGAGCAATGAAGTGAGAGAAAATTGATTATAAACATTGATTGCCTTAACAGGATGCAAGAAAGGATGGATGTAGTGTCACTCACCCATGACAGCGCCTTGGTAGAACTGCCTCAAGTTCTGCTCGGGCTGTGTTCCGGGAACAAAGTCGCCAAGGCCGATGGTGCACAGCGAGATGAAACTGTAGTAGAAGCCATCCAGGAAGGTCCAGGACCCTTCCACCGCGCTGAAGATGGCCGCCGGCGCCGCAAAGAAGCACAGCACTACCAGGACCAGCAGCAACAGGAAGTGGACGGCGGCGGCGGGCCGAGGCTCTAGGCCCGAACGCTGCAGGAGGCCGAGGGGGGCGATGACCAGCGGGTACATCAGCCTCTGCACGCAGGCCGTCAGCACCAGCATGGTGAAGGGCACGCCGATCAAAGCGTAGACAATAGAGAAGACCTTGCCCGCGTTGGACAGAGGGACAGTGTGACCGTAACCTGGAAACACCAGGACAGAAGAAATCCATAAAAACATCAACTCTTCCTCGCTTTAATCTTCTTTGCAAGCATGACGTTTAGACACAGCTGTCAGCACGAGAAACCATTTGTCCATTTTTACGCCATTGTGGACATTTGGTGGACAAACCTGATGACTGCGAGGCGAATAATTACACATGACCTCCTTCTCCAGGCTGGCGTCGCCTTGTCATGTCCTCAATGATGGACGTTCTAATGCTCCTTTTTTAATTCAAATATATTTTAAGTTTACATACAACCTAGTACATATTTTTACGATGATAACAATGACATCACATGCAGCACAGTACTATGTTAGCTCCTAATATGTTTGTTTTCATAGTGAACAGACATGAACATGAAAGCTAAGATAGAAACTAACAAACTTACAAAGAAATGCTAACATGGAAGTACTAACATGGAAATTAACATGGAAGCTAATATAGAAGCATTAACATAGAAGTTAACATGCAAGCTAAGATAGAAACTAGCATAAAAACATAAAATCTAACATGGAAGCGCTAACATATAAATGAATATGAAAGCTAAGATACAAACTCGCATAGAATCTTACTGCATGGAAGCTAACATAGAAGCACTAGAAAGGAAACTAGAGAGCTAACATGGAAGCGCTAAAACGGAAGCACTAACATGGAAATTAACATAGAAGTTAGCAGAGCAGCTAGCACGGAAGTTGATATAGAAGCGTTAAAGAAATAAATATGGCAGCTAAGATAGAAACTTGTAGTGGTGTGGGAAAAAATTGATTCGAATACGAATCGAATACGTTGTGCGATTCAGAATCGATTCTCATTTTTAAAAAAATTAACTTTTATTTTATTTAATTTTTTTTATCAATCCAACAAACCACTACACAGCAATACCATAACAATGCAATCCAATTCTAAAACCAAACCTGACCCAGCAACACTCAAAACTGCAATACACAGAGCAATTGAGGAGACACAAACACGACACAGAACAAACCAAAAGTAGTGAAACAAAAATGAATATTATAAACAATAGTATCAATATTAGTTATAATTTCAGCATAGCAGTGATTAAAAATCCCTCATTTACATTATCATTAGACATTTATAAAAAATAAAAGAACAATAGTGTCACAGTGGCTTAGACTTGCATCGCATCTCATAAGCTTGACAACACACTGTGTCCAATGTTTTCACAAAGATAAAAAAAAGTCATATTTTTGGTTCGTTTAATAGTTCAAACAAATTTACATTATTCCAATCAGTTGATAAAACATTGTTCTTTATAATTATAAAAGCTTTTTAAAAAATGTACTACTCTGCTAGCATGTCAGCAGACTGGGGTAGATCCTGCTGAAACTCTTTCTTATTGAATGAATCCAGAATCGTTTTGAATCGGAAAAATATCGTTTTTGAATCGAGAATCGCGTTGAATCGAAAAAAAATCGATATCGAATCGCGACCCCAAGAATCGATATTGAATCGAATCGTGGGACACCCAAAGATTCGCAGCCCTCGAAACTAGCATAGAAACTTACATGCAGGAGCCAACATAAAAATGCAAACATAGAAGCTAAAATGGAAGTGATAACATAGAAGCTAACATGGAAGCACTGTTGCCAATTTGGTGACTTTATTGTTAAATCTGGCAACTTTCCAAATCCTCTTGCGACGTTTCATCGATTGATTGAGACTTTTATTAGTAGATTGCACAGTACAGTACATATTCCGTACAATTGATCACTAAATGGTAACACCATAATAAGTTTTTCAACTTGTTTAAGTCGGTGTCCACATTAATCAAATTATGGTTAAACGTTTTTGTCAACAGCTACTAGCAACAAATCTAGCGACTTTTTCCCGGTGTTATTGGAGACCTTTCTTGTGTCCTGTAGACTGAGGTGAAGGTACGCTGCAGTTACTGTCCTCAACCAGCAGTGGCGGGTGATGGGCATGTGCAAAGCTGCCGATGTTCTTGCCTTTGTTTCTAAAGCTAAAGATGTAAATATTTCTTCACTGTCATGTCATGCTAAAATAACGCACTGTAATGTCCCAATCCCATTGTTCATGTTCTTGAGCCAGTCAATAGATGGGAATAATGTCACAACCCTCTAGTCTTTTGATCCAATTTGGTTCTCTAATAATAATATTGATTTATACTAAAAGAAAACAAGCTAAAAATCAACATAAAAGTTTATTTTACAGCTTTGATCATTTTCACCACAATGTTATTCCTCTCTGGCTAACGCTAACATCTTTCTAAATGCTCCGCGTGAAACTGAATAAAACATGCTTTGAGTCAAACTTACCAGTGTGAAAATGCCGTGAGCACACCAACATGTACCAGGTGATGGCATTGTAAGTCATGTTTGATCATCTCACAACTGCCATCCTTAAGCACGGAGTCCTGTATTCAGCCATGTAAATAATCTATCAGAGTACAGCAAGACCCACAATGCAATGCGTTCCTACGTCACACTTTCAAGCCCTGTAGCTACTTTCTTTACTGAAGCATTAGTTAGCAACACTCCATGGAAGCACTAACATGGAAACTTTTTAACTATCTGACACAGAACAGAAGCTAAAAGAGAAGAAGAGGAATGATTTTCTAAAGTGCTAATTTGACTAAAATCCAGAGATGTCCGGTAATATTGGCCTGCCGATGTTATCGGCCGATAAATGCTTTAAAATGTAATATCAGAAATTATCGGTATCAGTTTCAAGAAGTAAAATTAATGACTTTTTAAAACACTGCTGTACGGAGCGGTACACGGACATAGGGAGAACTACAGAGCAGTTGCGTCTTCCAGTCAAAAGCCCCTCCCCACTTTCCTCTCCCCAAAAAAACCCACAAAACACAGGAGTTGATGACTGCAGCAGAAGATGTTTACTGTCGACGCTTGCTGACCTCATCAAACCGCCGCTAGCCGAGCATAACAACAACGAGAGTGTGTTGTTGCCGGTGCTGTAGCCTGGCTAACAAGCGAGCTCGCTCGGTGACTAAGGACACCGTGTCTATGGTGTGGGATTATTTCAAAGTCTCTGACGGATAAAAAACTGGCAATTTGCAATGACTGCATGCAATAAGTTGGTCATGCGAGGAGGAACCAAGACGTCTTCCTTTAATACGAGCAATCTGATCTCCCACCTCTTCAAGAATCATAAAGAGATACGCGATGAATACAATCGGAAGATGGATGAAAAGCAAACACCGAAAAAAGTAGTACCACACAGTTGTCGCCTAAACACTCAGCCAAGAAAAAAGTAAAATACAACAAAAACCACCACAGGGCAAAAGCCCACGTTGTGGTCAGGGGCAACGCACGCAGTATGTCAAAAGCTACGGTGGAGTTTGGTGTGGTTAGTCTGCCCTGCATGGCGCCCACTCTGCAGCTTGCAGTGAATGGAGGTGCCCTGTCTCAATGCACCATTTCAGAAGCTCTGGCTGAGTGGTAGTCCACTTCAAGCACTCACCACTAACTAGCAGCACATTTTTGTTACACATACAAATACGTTAGAGCAGGGCAGATTGAGCCCAGTTTATAATTTCCTGTTATACAGTATACCAGGCAGTCTTGCACAAAAGGAGGACTATGTTACCATTTACTTTATTACTCTAGTATACACTGGACTGAAGCTGGCGTGCCTTCATTGTTTTTGTAGCTGTTGTTTTGAGGCATGTTTAAAAAAATAATAATAATGCACCTTGTGAAAGTCAAAGTATAGTATTTCCCATAGTTGTAGTGGGTATCAGGATTATCTCAGGGAGAGCATGTTCCAAATTCCAAGCTGCTGTTTTGAGGCATGTTTAAAAAAATAATGCACTTTGCGACTTCAATAATAAATCGGGCAGTGCCATGTTGGCACTTTTTTCCATAACTTGAGTTGAAGTTGTTCTCTTATTTTGGAAAATCTTGTTACATTGTTAAATGTATCCAGCGGGGCATCACAACAAAATTAGGTATAATAATGTGTTAATTTCACGACTGTATGTATCGGTAGATATCCGAATCGGTAAAAAAGCCATTATTGGACATCGCTACAAATATCGTATTTTTTCACTGACCAAGCATTTATACCAATATGCTAAAAATACACAATCATGTTGATAGACTTCCAAAAATAAGCTAAATAAACTTATAACAGGACACAACATTTTGATTTTTTTTCTCATCATGTTAGCAAGAACATCCTGTTTCATCCCATTTTTAACTCGTTAAGCCCTCTGCACTGTTTAATAAGGATGTCGATTTTTTAATGAATCAATATTCTTATTGTGACGATTTTTAATCGATAAAAAAATAAAGTTTTAATGTTTAGTATTTGTTTATCAGTCCTGTCCAGCCACTCAGACAAATCATATTGTTGATATAAATGATCATATCTGCTGTAAAGATTGAGTTTAGATTTACTCTACTCTTGTTGCCTTATTTGACTTTGTTAAATGCTCCACATTGAGAGGAGCCAGGTGAAGTGATTCAGGGATCTGGTCAGAATGCTCTCCAAACACCTCCCTGGTGAGGTGTTCAGGGCGCGTCCAACCAGTAGGAGACCACAGGGAAGATCCAGGACACCGTGGAGAGACTGGGTCTCTCAGATAGCCTGGGAACACCTCGGGATCCCCCGTGAAGAGCAGGACCAAGTAGCCGAGGAGAGGGAAGTCTGGGCTCCTCTGCTTCGGCTGCTGATCCCGCAACCCGATGGATAAATGCTTGGGTAGACTTTTATTAAGCAAAACCAGTTTTCTTTTAGGTCATACATAAACTTAGGGGCTGTGTAAGTATTTCATGGAGGAATGTAGTTAATCATAGAACTAGCACATATTGCTAGTTTAAAAAGTATTGATGTTGAATTGAGAATCATCGTTACCCCCACGAATCAAATTGTGTGGTGCCCAAAGATTCACAGTCCTATGGTCTATAGCAAACTACTACCACTACTCAGGGATTTTGCCTGAGTAGTGGGGGATTAAAGTAAAGGTAGCAAAGGGATTATGTGAAAATAAAACCACCTTTCCACACTCCTATCTTTGCCAAACGTATAGACTCCCTCCTCAGAGCAAGAATCAAACAGCTACAAAGTTTTGCAAAGATTCGCTGTGTAGTTTTAGCGTCACCTTGCTGGCTAGCGATGAAAACAATACTTTGATGGATGCTTCTAATTCTGCACCAAGAAGTCCTACATTGAAAAGATTTGACTCCCTTTGGTTTTCAGCGCTCACACTAGCGAGGAAAAGTAATATGATGGAGACATGGTCCATCATAAAAGGACCTCAACCATGCCACTTCTTTCCTCCAATTAAAAAAGGTCCGGACGAGTATCGGACTGAATGTCGTCTAAAAGACTTTAAGCGTGTCGCAGGCTAGGAGGTGCAGAACATCAGCAGAGAAATCTGAGACTGGCATGCAAAGGTCAGGTTTGTTTTGCTTAAACGTCAATTAGCGTCTGTCTGGGAGAAGGTTTCCAAGAAGAATAAGATAAGGTGAAGGACAGAGGACGCAGTGCCACAAAAATGAAAACAAATATTCTGTTAATTTGAAAGCACTCACAGCAGCTACCTTCTGCTCACCTCTTGACTACCACATAAAAGATACGTATAAGCCTCATTTTGTAAAGTAGACGATTGTGTCCACAAATAGATTGCTGCCCTGAGGAAAACATTGCATGTCATTATAGCCTTTAATTTTATTTGTACTACTATAATAATTCACAACCATCACTTTTATTTGTACTACTATCATTATTCATAACCTTTACTTTCATTTGTACTACTATCATTATTTACAATCGTTACTTTTACTATCATTACAACCTTTACTCTTATTTGTACTACTATCATTATTCACAACTTTTACTTTTATTTGTACTACTATCATTATTCACAACCTTTACTTTTATTTGTACTCATAATTATTCTCAACCTATGTTTTTATTTGTATCAATATCATTCACTACCTTTTTTTTTTACTAATATCAGTATTCATAACCGTTACTTTTATTTGTACCATATTTTTCCGGCACACTTAAAATCCTTTCATGCTCTTAAAAATGGGCAGTGCGCCTTATAACCCGGTGCACCTAATGTACGTGTTAATTCAGATTGTGCTTACCCACCTCGAAGTAATTGTATTTAGTACATGGTGTAATGATGAATGTGACCAGTCACACATACTGTAAGAGATACATGTGGACTGCAGGTTGACGCCACCTGTTCAATAAAAGATGCTAGCAAGTACCCATAAGCAAGCAACACAAAAACTTGGATGTTTCATTGAGAATATCTAACATTACACGTGGCGCTAAAATATCAGTCAAAATGTTTTAGTATGACTTTGGAGAGCTACGGAGCCGCACCGCTTGATGGAACGCGGAGCATTACGGCTATTGTAGTCAGACATACTGTGCTTGAACATACGGGTATTATTATTGTGGGTGTGAGTAAGGACCCCAAAATGGCACCTATTAGGAGACATTATCGGGCATTTTGTTTCGCAATATCATGCAAGACCAACTTTTCTTACCTATTGGTACCCGCTGATGTGTTTTTGGGATCTGCAGAAGTCGTGAAAATTTGCGCGCTTCCGCCATTTTAGTCCGCACCGTAGTCAATAAGCTCCTTTTTCTCTATTTTCTTGTTGTGGGGCATCCGTCCTCTGCTGTTGCCATTTCTAATACAAAGTAGCATACAGTTCTAACTTATATTTGTCAGTGGACTCGCTATGGAAGCGCTGAAAACTACCGGTACAACAAAGATGATGAAGAGAAGACAATGTCGAAGTGGAGGCACATATATAAGACTGCTTAAATAAGCGGTTTGAAGATGGTCTGCAAAACATAATCTATGCAACATTTTGACCAAAGTACCACCATTACATGTTATGTAGCCCCTAGAAAAGTGTTTTAAATGTATAAAATAAATCACAATATAACCCCTTAAATGCGCCCTATGATTCGGTGCAACCTAAGGTCTGAAAAATCTGGTTCTAATATAATTATTCGCAACCATTACTTTTTTTGTACTAATATTAATTACAAAACTAGCAGTTCAACCAGCAATTCAAGATATTACAGTTAAAATTGTTTTTAAGAAAGTTGAATACTTCCTGTGTTTTTTAATAACATCTAATGCAATTTTGTACTGATTTATATTTTTTTTAAAAAGTAATTTATATGGAAAGGAAAACCACAGCTTAATTTATTGAAGAAGACACCAGGTAATGTTAAAAGTCAAATTTGTGTGTTAAAATGAGAGGAACATTGATCTTGAAAGTAGAAATGTAACATTAAATGAAGTGTTTTGAACAGGGTTTCTGTAGGTATCAGCAAATCTAATTTAATGCTTTTTAATGCCACTGAATAGGAATTTAAAGCCCATGCCATACTGCAGACAACAATTATAAATAGTCAAAACTTAAAATTGTCTGTGTGGGCCCTGTGATGAGGTGGCGACTTGTCCAGGGGGCACCCCGCCTACCGCCCGAATGCAGCTGAGATAGGCGCCAGCACCCCCGCAACCCCGAAAGTTACAAGCGGTAGGAAATGGATGGACGGATGAAGACAGAATGATAAGCATTTGACAAGAATAATCTTAAATACTCTCTGGTGAAATAGAATTGGCTCAATAGACTGTTTAATCTGAGATACTATTTTTTCATTTCTCTTATTTTGTAGTGGTAGCAGCAGCCACCAGTTGTGGCGGTGATAGCAGAAGTTGCTTTGTAGGTCACGCAGAAGAAAGCCTTTTAAGGCCTATATTTTGGCAAAGTCAATTGAGTGACTTTTAATGAACAGCTCTTTTCAGTGAACAATGAGAGCCATTCGTTTGCTATGCTGCCACCAGTTGTTTCTTTGATTAAAAAAAAACAAAAAAAAAAACAACTGTTAAAAATAGTTTTTTAAAAAAACAACATACTAAGTCATTGAAGGGTTCCCTTTAAAGCAGTGTTTTTCAACCACTGTGCCGTGGCACACTAGTGTACCATGAGGTATTCTTTGGTGTGCCGTGCGACATTATGTAATTTCACCTAATTGGGTTAAAATATTTTATCCAAACCAGTAATTATATTCCGCAAATAATGTTCCGTTGTTGAGTGTCTGTACAGTCTAGAGCAGTGGTTCTTAACCTGGGTTCGATCGTACCCTAGAGCTTCGGTGAGTCTGCCTCAGGGGTTCGGCGGAGGTCAAAACACACCCGACTCATCGTGTTAATAAAAACTTCACCCTATTAGGGTAATACGGATACGGCAACAGCAGAAGTCACACTGATCTGAAGATCAGGTGTGTCATTTGTTGTGGGTTTATGCACTGTGTTGGTTTTGGTCTTTGAACAAAGTGATGTTCATGCACGGTTCATTTTGTGCTCCAGTAAAAAAACATGGTAACACTTTAGTATAGGGAACATATTCACCATTAATTATTGGCTTATTAACATGCAAATTAGTAACATATTGGCCCTTAACTAGTCATCATTAAGTACTTATTAATTCCTCATTCGGCATGGCATCATTATAACCCTAACCCTCTAACCCTAACCAAATAACTCTAAATTAAGTCTTTGTTACTTAGAATATGTTCCCCTGGTGTCCAAAAACCTCTAAATTAAGTCCTTGTTACATAGAATATGTTCTACATACTAACGTTTTACCAAAAACACATAACTTTGTCTTGAATTTGACATTTTTATTTTTTATTTTTCACTAAGAAGAGTTCGATGAATGCACATATGAAACTAATGGGGTTCGGTACCTCCAACAAGGTTAAGAACCACTGGTCTAGAGCTTGGAATATCAGTAGGTGGCAGCAGGTAGCTAATTGCTTTGTAGATGCTGGGAACATGGTTTGTAGTGATCACAAACAAAAAGCAAGTGCCGCTAAGGAAAGGCATTGAAACTTAGGGATGGCAATGCAAAACGAAACTAAAACTGAACTCGCTGCAAAGTAAACAAAAACAGAATGCTGGACGACAGCAAAGACTTAGGCCATGTCTACAGTAAGTTGTTTAACCACTTAAATAATTATTTAGCCTAAGCCCCGTTTCAGCCACACTAAACCAGCGTTTAAGGTCCCCCTCCTCGGACAAATTTTTATACGGGTTGCACTTATTGATCATTTACAATCTGAGTAGAGAAAGGAAGTGACACCAGAAAAACTGCGCCCCACACAGGAAGTGACGCCAGAAAGACTGAGCCCAACACAGGAAGTAATGTCAGAAAGAATGCGCCACCGCCAGCTTCATAATAAAGCGGTTTCGTAACTCGGAGCTAACCACTGGAAATATGGAGGCGAGTCATCCAGACATGCCTGTGTTTCTCATTCCTCTACATATACAGACGCTTGTGGCAATCACACATGAATGCCTTAAGAGAAAATTATTGCAGCTATTTCGGATACAACACTTCTCAGACGGCAAGAGAACTTTCCAATGTTCAGGTCAGCTGTGATTCTACTTACGGAAAAACTTTGTCCATTTGTCTAAGGAGAGTCAACGAGAATGCGGGCTCCCGTGGATGTGATAATAAAGGTAGCGTGTACTTTGTGTTACCTGGCCGTCGAGGAAAGACTAACTACGGAAAAGAGCGAATGCTTTTGAACTGGCAAAACAGACTGTATCAGTTATTGTCCACCATGTATGTCTCGGACTCGACGTCTAGGTCCAGAGTATATAAAGTCACCAAAAACAAATGGACAATGAAGGCAAATACAAAAGAGTGAGGAGTGTCCTGACCAGATAGCTAGATCCCTTGATTGATTGTTTTAAAATGTTCTTTATCACATTGTTTACATGTCTAATAAATATTTGATTAATTCATGACGGCTCAGGTGTGATTCACTGCAATAGGGCCCCAGAGCACACTGGATACCAGTAAATTGAAATACCACAACACTGGTTATAGTTCAGATAAGTTACATTTAAGAATTTGCACATAAAAGAAACACTAGAAGTGACTTTGACGTGTGAATTCTCCACGCATGTCTGATAAGTCGCGTTGCGCCAGCGGGCGGAGGGGGCAGGGGTAAAGGGGGTCTTACACGGTGTCATTGATGTGTGTGGACACGGATAAGGTGGGTGGGATTTACCCTGGATAACCTTATCCGGCTTAGTGTAAACAGCGCCTTATAGCGTGTGGAGCAGCAAACGGAACCACACAGTACAACCGTACATGACATGACAAATCAACACCAAAATGGGAGCGCAAGACAAGAACTAAAACACTTCACACAGGAAAACACCAAAAACCTCAAAATAAGTCATGGCGTGATGTGGCAGGTCGTGACAGCACACCTACTTTGAGACAAGCGCTATAGTCACGCATGCTTGGTTAAGTTAAAGTTAAAGTACCAATGATTGTCACACACACACACACTAAGTGTGGCGAAATTTGTCCTCTGCATTTGACCCATCCCCTTGTTCACCCCCTGGGAGGTGAGGGGAGCAGTGGGCAGCAGCAGTGCCACGCCCGGGAATCATTTGTGGTGATTTAACCCCCGATTCCAACCTTTGATGCTGAGTGCCAAGCAGGGAGGTAATAGGTCCCATTTTTATAGTCTTTGGTATGACTTGGCCAGGGTTTGAACTTACAACCTACCGATCTCAGGGCGGACACTCTAACCACTAGGCCAGTGGTTCTCAACCTTTTATCAGTGATGTACTCCCTGTGAACTTTTTTTAAATTCAAATACCCCCTAATCAGAGCAAAGCATTTTTGGTTGAAAAAAAGAGATAAAGAAGTAAAATACAGCACTATGTCATCAGTTTCTGATTTATTAAATTGTATGACCGTGCAACATATTGCTCATTTGTAGTGGTCTTTCTTGAACTATTTGGGGAAAAAAAGATATAAAAATAACTAAAAACTTGTTGAAAAATAAACAAGTGATTCAATTATAAACAAAGATTTCTACACACAGAAGTAATCATCAACTTAAAGTGCCCTCTTTGGGGATTGTAATAGAGATCCACCTGGATTCATGAACTTAATTGTAAATATTTCTTCACAAAAAAAGAAATCTTTAACATCAATATTTATGGAACATGTCCACAAAGAATCTAGCTGTCAACACTGAATATTGCATTGTTGTATTTGTTTTTCACAGTTTATGAACTTACATTAATATTTTGTTGAAGTATTATTCAATAAGTATATTTATAAAGGATTTTTGAATTGTGGTTATTTATAGAATATTTAAAAAAAAAAAATCTCACACACGACTTTAGTACCTTCAATTAACCCCAGGGGTACACGTACCCCCATTTAAGAACCACTGCACTAGGCCACTGAGTAGTTATGGTTATGGTTTGAATTCATATCCAACAATTGCCAGAACAACTTTTTACTGTCAATATCAGCTGCCGAGTTTCATTTTGTAATGTTTTCTGCTGATGGTGTGCCTCCGCATTTTATCAATGAAAAAAATGTGCCTTGGCTCAGAAAAGGTTGAAAAATACTGTTTTAACCGTGAATCCTATGTCTACTTAAAAGCCCAAGTTTGTTTGCTCAACTAAAACAGCAAATAAAAGACTTTCCTTCCATCAGTTTCAAAGTGTTTTGTCCGTGAAGACATTTTCATTTTTCTATCCTCCTCAAATGACATGAAACGTGCCTAAAAAAACCCTCCACGTGATAAGAGGACAAAGCAGGCAGTTTTCCATTGAGACCTTCTAGGACATGGGTGTCAAACTCTGGCCCGGGGGCCAAATTTGGCCTGCCGTATGATTTCATTTGGCCCTTGAGGTAATATCAAATTAAGATTAGAGCTGGCCCGCCAGTATTATACAGAGGCGGTGCCGCTGTAACAACGCATTTGCCAACCCTCCCGAATTTCACTGCCCCTTCCTGCCTTTAGCGTCCTCTGCAACCTGTTGTCACGTCCGCTTTTCCGCTAGAAACAATGTGCCGGCCCAGTCACATAATATCTGCGGCTTTAACACACACAAATGAATGCAAGGCATACTTGGTCAACAGCCATACAGGTCACACTGGGGGTGGCCGTATAAACAACTTTAACACTGTTACAAATATGCGACACACTGTGAAGCCACACCAAACAAGAATGACAAACACATTTCGGGAGAACATCTGCACCGTAACACACGTAATACCCAGAATCCCTTGCAGCACTAACTATTCCGGGATGCTTAATATACACCCCCGCTACCACCAAACCTGCCCCCCCCCTCCAATTTTTATTTAAATTTTATTTGATATGCCAGTTGATATTTTTAAATCATTATTGATAGGTTGATTGGAAACACTAAATTGGCCCTAGTGTGCATGTTGTCTATCTGTGTTGGCCCTGTGATGAGATGGCGACTTGTCCAGGGTGTACGCTGCCTTCCGCCCGAATGCAGCTGAGATAGGCTGCAGCGACCCTAGAAGGGACAAGCGGTAAAAAATGGATGGCTGGATGGATAATTTGAAACTCGACTTTGCATGTCACTATAAAGTTATATAAGCCTTGCTTGTTCAATATTCAATGCAAAACTTTTTTGGATCCCTCTTAAAAGGTTCATTTGTTCAACTTTGGCCCGCGGCTTTGTTCCATTTAAAATTTTGGCCCACTCTGTATTTGAGTTTGACACCCCTGTTCTAGAACATTTCTTCGTGTCGTCGGACTCACCTACGGTGGTGACCAGCGTGTTGGCGAAGAACATGGCCGATGTCAAGTCCCAGTTGGACGGGGCGGAGACGTTCTTGTGCGCCGTGACGCCGTACCTGTTGGCGGCCACCACCTGGCCCAAAAAGAGGTCCAGGGCGGCGGGCGAGACGCAGCTGTGGTTGAGGAAGCGCTGTTTGAGGGCATCTACGTCGCGGCGAAGCTCCTCCTCCACGGGCCGCTCGATGCTGGAGAAGACCAGCGCGCCGAACAGGAGGTAGACCACGTACAGGAGGACGAACCCGGTGAGCAGCAGCCAAGACCTGTCGGCGGGACGCATGTCTGCTGCCGCTGCGAAGGAGCCGCCGACTGAACCTCTTTCTCCGCCTCCTGCCGGAGGAACCCTTCATGGAACTTTGAGGGGCCGAACCCGGAAAACTTGACGCCCATCTCAGCCCCCTTCCTCCTCCACCCACCACTGGCCAGTGATACTGCACTTGCGAGTGTCGATCCGATAGCATGTACACGCGGCATCGGTACTGCCGATACCAATACTTGTTGTTTGACCGGACTTTGTGATTTTATTGGTTGTATAGTCTTTATTTGAAGGGACGATGCGCAGAAACATTAAGCTCAAAGACAGATATGTTCTGTACCAGATTATAACCAAATAGCTAATTTCCATCTGCAGTCCCTGGCTACCTAAATTAAAAGGATAAAAATCATGCAATAAAATTATTACGATAAAATCATACCATATCACGTAATCAAATTAAGAAAAGTCATAAAATGCCCTTTCATGGAGACATAATTAAAGGCCTACTGAAACCCACTACTACCCACCACGCAGTCTGATAGTTTATATATCAATGATGAAATTTAACATTGCAACACATGCCAATACGGCCTTTTTAGTTTACTAAATTGCACATTTAAATTTCCCGCGGAGTTTCCTGTTGAAAACGTCGCAGAATGATGACGCGTGACGTCACGGACTGTCAGCAAATATTAGCTCAGCACCAGTTACGGCTATTGTGGCAGTCCGCTCCCTGTACAATCAGTGTCAGAGCTTGGTCCGCATTGCCGGCAGTAAGTCGGACACATTTCCAGTGAGGGTTGGACTCCGCCAAGGCTGCCCTTTGTCACCGATTCTGTTCATAACTTTTATGGACAGAATTTGTAGCCGCAGTCAAGGCGTTAAGGCGTTCCGGTTTGGTGGCCGCGGGATTAGGTCTCTGCTTTTTGCAGATGATGTGGTCCTGATGGCTTCATCTGGCCGGGATCTTCAGCTCTCACTGGATCGGTTCGCAGCCGAGTGTGAAACGGCCCGAGTGAGAATCAGCACCTCCAAGTCCGAGTCCATGGTTCTCTCCCGGAAAAGGGTGGAGTGCCATCAAGTACCTAGGAGTCTTGTTCACGAGTGGGGGAAGAGTGGATCGTGAGATCGACAGGCGTCTTCAGTAATGCGGACGTTGTACCGATCCGTTGTGGTGAAGAAGGAGCTGAGCCGGAAGGTAAAGCTCTCAATTTACCGGTCGATCTACGTTCCCATCCTCACCTATGGTCATGAGCTTTGGGTCCTGACCGGAAGGATAAGATCACGGGTACAAGCGGCCGAAATGAGTTTCCTCCGCTGGGTGGCGGGACTCTCCCTTAGAGATAAGGTGAGAAGCTCTTCCATCCGGGAGGAACTCAAAGTAAAGCCGCTGCTCCTCCACATCGAGAGGAGTCAGATGAGGAGGTTCGGGCATCTGGTCAGGATGCCACCCGAACGCCTCCCGAGGGAAGTGTTTAGGGCACGTCCAACCGGTAGGAGGCTACGGGGAAGACCCAGGACACGTTGGGAAGACTATATCTCCCAGCTGGCCTGGGAACGCCTCGGGACCCCCCAGGAAGAGCTAGACGAAGTGGCTGGGGAGAGGGAAGTCCGGGCTTCCCTGCTTAGGCTGCTGCCCCCGTGACCTGACCTTGGATAAGCGGAAGAAGATGGATGGATGGATGGATGGACAGTTACAGCTAAAAGGCTTCTCTTTTCATCGCATAATTACACAGTATTTTGGACTCTGTGTTGCTGAATCATTTGCAATTTGTTCAATTAATAATGGAGACTATAAAGAACAATGCTGTTGGTGGAAAGTGGTGTATTGCAGCTGTCTTTAGCATCGAGACACAGCCGGTGTTTCTTTGTTTTTAACACAGAGCGGTCGAGCGAACATGTTTCTCTACGTCAACCAGCATGTTTTTGGATGGAAAAATTGTGATATATCTTACCGGAGACATCATTGGATTATTCGTCCTCCTGCAGTAGCTGTTTAAAAGGCAGCTGTGAGCTTGGCTCCTCGGCTTTTCTCTGAGACACTGCGTGTTCAACGCAGCCATCCGACCTCGAAGTGTGTCTTTACAATCTCCCTAAAACACTATTAAAACAGTGCGCAGATAAGGGATCTTCCAGAATTCTCCTAGTAAATGTGTCTAATTACATCTGAAACGCTCACACTGCCGTCGCTTTTTATTTTATTAAATTTTTAAATTTTTTTCTAGTCCTTCGCTATCAATATCATCATCCACAAATCTTTCATCCTCGCTCAAATTAATGGGGAAATTGTCATTTTCTCAGTCCGAATAGCTCTCGCTGCTTGAGGCTCCCATTATAAACAATGTGAGGACGTGAGGAGCCCTCACCCTTGTGACGTCATCATCTGCTACTTCCGGTAAAGGCGAGGCTTTTTTATCAGCAGCAAAAGTTGCCAACTTTATCGTGGATGCTCTCTACTAAATCCTTTCAGCAAAAATATGGCAATATCGCGAAATGATCAAGTATGACACATAGAATGGACCTGCATTTAAATAAGAAAATCTCATTTCAGTAGGCCTTTAAATTTGACGATTTAAAAAAAAGTCAAAATTCTACGACAAGAATGTCGAAATTATGAGACAAAAAGTCTTAGTCATGAAAATAAAAATTTAAATTATGAGATAGAAAATCATCGCCCGATTGTAGCCGAGATAGGTACCAGCGCCCCCTGCGACCCCAAAGGGAATAAGGGGTAGAAAATGGATGAATGAATAGAGATACAAAGTCCAAATTATGACATAGAAGTCGAAAATATGAGATGACTTTCTTATCTCATAAATTTGACTTTTTATCTCATAATTTTAGGACTTTTATCTCATAATTTGGAATTTATGATCTCATGATTATGATTTTTCATCTTAGAATAATGACACAGTGTTTACACTACTAAAAAAAAATATGCCAATGGTAAATCATAATTCATCCATCCATCCATCCATCCATTTTCTACCGCTTATTCCCTTTCGGGGTCGCGGGGGGCGCCGGCGCCTATCTCAGCTACAATCGGGCGGAAGGCAGGGTACACCCTGGACAAGTCGCCACCTCATCGCAGGGCCAACACAGATAGACAGACAACATTCACACTCACATTCACACACTAGGGCCGATTTAGTGTTGCCAATCAACCTATCCCCAGGTGCATGTCTTTGGAAGTGGGAGGAAGCCGGAGTACCCGGAGGGAACCCACGCATTAAAAAGTCGAAAATCTAAGATAAGAAAGTCAAAATGATGAGATAAAAAAAATCATAATTATGAGATGAAAGGTCAAAATTATGAGATAAAAAGTCGAAATGATGACATACAAGTCAGACTTGTGAGATAAAAAGACACAGTTCTCAATCAATCAATCAATGTTTATTTATATAGCCCTAAATCACAAATGTCTCAAAGGACTGTACAAACCATTACGACTACGACATCCTCGGAAGAACCAACAGAAAGGGCAAGGAAAAGTTCTGAGATTTTTTAAATCAAAATTATGAGCTAAATGATGAGATACAAGTCGAAAAGATGACACACAAAGTCAGGAGATAAAAAGTTATGATTATAATAAATATGAATAAAACACCGGTCATATATTTCTAGGCAAACAAACAAATATTGCTCTCAATACACAGCAGATACTGCTCTTGGTATCGAAACTATCGACATTTGTGTCGGCTCGCCCATCTCTCGCGCTCATTCCCGGAGGTGCATCCTGGATTCCCATGCCACGTTACACAACCTTCCCACTGACACACACACACACACACACACACACACGAACACACACACACACACACACACACACACACACACACACACACACACACACACACACACACACACACACACACACACACACACACACACACACACACGCACACACGCACACACACACACCAACGCGCGGAACAACTCTTAGTCAACACTGACATGCACAAGACACAAACAAAGCAAATTTTAATACCTTTTATTGATGATTCTTAATCACTTTTCCACCTGGACTTCCACTTTAAAGTGCTCGTGCTTCAGGCCACTTCATTAGGCACACCTTTACAATGACAATTCAAAAATTCCCAACACATTTATGGTCACTTCTCTTCTGGATTTCAAAATAAAGGTGCTCAAAAGTGCTCAGGGACACTTCATTAGGCACACTTGCTCAATGGCATACAGTATAAATACAATTAAAAAAACACTTTTATTGCCGTTTTCATTTCTCACCTTCCATCCATCCATTTTTCTACCGCTTGTTCCACTCAGGAGGTGGTTGCTGGACCCTATTCCAGCTACACTCGGGCAAAAGGCGGGGTACACCCTCACCTTTCTTTCAAAAACACAAGTGCTTATGGACACTTCATTAGGCACACCTAACATGCATTAAAAGTAATGTTTTGCTGTTTTTGCCATTTTTTAAACCTGCATACAAAAAATCTTCCAATAAGAAAAATATAACTTTTAATGATGTTTTTATTTATTGTATTTCCCACCTGGATTTCGAAATAAAATGACTATGTAAAATGCCTTTCTAAACATAATTCAAAATAAAAAGCTTTTGTTTTTACATTCTCGCCTTGTTTTCAAAATAAAAGTGGCTATGGACACATCACACTTCATTGGGCACACCTTCATAATGGCTTCTGATCCCAAAAAAAAAAAGACAACTACTAAATTATTATAATAATCATTTTCAATTGTTACATTTCTCACATGGATTTCAAAATAAAAGCACACCGTGACAATGGGTTTTACAAAATCCAAAACCAGTGAAGTAGGCATGTTGTGGAAGTCATACATAAAAACAAAACACAATGATTCTCACATCCTTTTATACCTATATTCAATTGAAGTGACTGCAAAGAAAATATATTAAACGTTCAAACTGGAAAATTGGCATTTTTTGCAAATATTAGCTCACTTTGAATTTGATGCCTGCAATGTGTTTCAAAAAAGCTGGCACAAGTGGAAAAAAGACTGAGACAGTTCAGGAATGCTTATCAAACACTTATTTGTAACATCCCACAGGTTAACAGGCTAATTGGGAACAGGTGGGTGCCATGATTGGGTATGAAAACAGTTGTTCTTAAATTGTCAAACAGTTCAAGAACAACATTTGTCAACGAGCTATTGCAAGGAATTTAGGGATTTCACCATCTACGGTCCGTGATATCATCAAAAGGTTCATAGAACCTGGAGAAATAACTGCACGTAAGCGATGATATTACGGACCTTCGATCCCGCAGGCGGTACTGCATCAAAAAGTGATATCAGTTTGTAATGGATGTCAGCACATGGGCTAAGGAACACTTCAGAAAACCACTGTCAGTAACTACAGTTGGTCACTACATCTGTAAGTGCAAGTTAAAACTCTACTATGCAAAGCGAAAGCCATTTATCAACAACACCCAGAAACACCGCCGGCCTGGCTGGGCCTAAGCTCATCTAAGATTGACTGATGCTGAGTGGAAAAGTGTTCTGTGGTCGGACCATTCCACATTTCAAATTGTTTTTGGAAACTGTGGATGTTGTGTCCTCCAGAACAAAGAGGAAATTAACCATCTGGATTGTTCTAGGCGCAAAGTTCAAAAGCCAGTATCTGTGATGGTATAGGGTGTAATAGTGCCCAAGGCATGGGTAACTTACACATCTGGAAAGGGACCATTAACGCTGAAAGGTACATACAGATTTTGAACCAACTTATGTTGCCATCCAAGCAATGTTATCATGGACGCCCCTGCTTATTTCAGCAAGACAATGCCAAGCCACGTGTTACAAGAGGGTGGCTTTTTAGTAAAAGAGTGTGGGTACCAGACTGGCCTGCCTGTAGTCCAGCCCTGTTTCTCATTGAAAATGTGTGGCACAATATGAAGCCTACAATACCACAATAGAGACCCTGGACTGTTGAACAACTTAAGCTGTACATCAAGCAAGAATGGGAAAGAATTCCACCCGAAAAGCTTCAAAAATTGGTCTCCTCAGTTCCCAATTATTTACTGAGTGTTGTTAAAAGGTAAGGCCGTCTAACACAGTGGTAAAAATGCCCCTGTGCCAACTTTTTTGCAATATGTTGCTACCATTAAATTCTGAGTTAATGATTATTTGCCCAAAAAAAATAGGTTTCTTAGTTGGAATATTAAATATCTTGTCTCTGCAGTTGAGTCAATTGAATATAAGTTGAAAAGGATTTACAAATCATTGTATTCTGTTTTTATTTACCATTTACACAACGTGCCAAATTCACTGGTTTTGGGTTTTGTATTACAAAATGAAAACGATTAAAGAAGATAAATGAAGACGTATCATTTGAATTTCAATATAAATAGGCTTACGGCCTGCACAATTAACTTCCAATACAAAATAAGAACAAATAAAACTAACTTTTATTGCTGTCTTATTTTTTACATTTTTCACGTGGATTTCAAAACAAAAGTGCTTACGGACACGTCATTAGGCACACCGTGACAAAGGCTTTCAAAACAAAATTAAAAAGATTTAAGAGGGTAAAAAAAAGATGTATAACTTGAATTTCAAAATAAAAGCGCTTATGGACCCTTTATCCGGTACACCTGTGCAATGGCTTCCAATGCTAAACAATAACAAAAACAACAAACTTTTTTTAATGTTGTTTTTGTTTTTCCTCATTTCTCACGTGGATTTTAAAATAAAAGAGTAAAAACAACATGTTTGGAGAAAAAGTAACTTTTTTGTTTTTGCTTTGTGTGCTCCTGTCATGCTGTTGTAAATAGACAGTTTCATGTAAATAAAAAATTCATTTTTTTTTTTTTACTGCTTTTCTTACAGTAAAAGCATGTCCAAACAAGTCTATGACACAAGATATTTTGTGAAGTGTTTTCTTGTGTTTACATAAGAACATGTTATGATTGTCAGGATCACATGATTGTTTTTTTTTCCTTCTTCTATTTGCTTTTTCTAATCCTGCAAGCAACCTCCCGCTCGCCGATGTGTCGTATAAAAAAGTTGTTTTCCTTCCCTGCGGCCTAAAGCCCTTGTATCCTGCTGCTGTGCTGACTCAGCATTAAATTCCGCTTAACTCTTTCATTGCTGAGCTGGGGTAAGAAGTTTGGAAAGTTGTTTTTTTTTTGGCGGAAAACAAACGCACTTTGGGTGAGATCACTAACAGTTAGTGCCCGCACAAAGTCGCTGGCGGGGCGATGGCGACATTAGCTACCGTAGCGCTGATGCAAGACCATGTGACCTCTGACTCAGTGTCAGTCAATTGTCTTTAAAAAGCTGCATTGTGATTGCGCACTCTAGGGCGGCCGGATCCAATCAAATAGATTGATCAGTTCTTTTTTTCCTCATACGACGAGGAAGCTGAAGCGATCAGGGCGTGGCTCTTTAGTCCATCAGACCGCCAATTGGCGAAGGCGTGGGATTTAGCATGGGGTGTACGTGTGCATATCTGTGCAGTAGTAGTCCATGGGTGCGTGTTTGTCCATAAGCCTGGAAGTTGCTCCGCTCCATTCGTCATCATCCCAGGTGTCTATGAAGAAGGGGTTTTGAGAGCGTCTTTCGCTGTAATGGTCTCCCCGGGGTGTTTACGGCGTGACATTGCCAAAGCCAGTGAAGAGGGAGTCGCAACGGTAATACGATAGACCTAGTGCTTGTCAGGGGTATCACCGCTTCCAAAGTTACGATACTCCCGTATATTAAAGTATTGTCCGATCATTACCTTATAAAATTCGAGGTTCAGACGCATGTTCGTCAAACTAATAATAATAATAACTGCTATAGCAGCCGCAACATTAATACGGCCACAACGACAACTCTTGCTGACCTACTGCCCTCGGTAATGGCACCATTCCCAAAATATGTGGGCTCTATTGATAACCTCACTAACAACTTTAACGACGCCCTGCGCGAAACCATTGATAACATAGCACCGCTAAAGTTAAAAAAGGCTCCAAAAAAGCGCACCCCGTGGTTTACAGAAGAAACTAGAGCTCAGAAATTATTATGCAGAAAGCTGGAACGCAAATGGCGCACGACTAAACTTGAGGTGCACCATCAAGCATGGAGTGATGGTTTAATAACTTATAAACGCATGCTTACCTTAGCTAAAGCTAAATATTACTCAAATCTCATCCACCGTAATAAAAACGATCCTAAATTTTTGTTTAGTACGGTAGCATCGCTAACCCAACAAGGGACCCCTGCCAGTAGCTCCACCCACTCAGCTGATGACTTTATGCAATTCTTTAGTAAGAAAATTGAAGTCATTAGAAAGGAGATTAAAGACAATGCGTCCCAGCTACAACGGGGTTCTATTAACACTGACACGATTGTATATACGGCGGATACTGCCCTCCAAAATAGTTTCTCTCGTTTTGAGGAAATAACATTAGAGGAATTGTTACAACGTGTAAATGGAATTAACACAAACAACATGTTTACTTGACCCTCTTCCTGGGAAACTGATCAAGGAGCTCTTTGTATTATTAGGTCCATCAGTGCTAAATATTATAAACTTATCACTTTCCTCGGGCACTGTTCCCCTAGCATTCAAAAAAGCGGTTATTCATCCTCTTCTTAAAAGACCTAACCTCGATCCTGACCTCATGGTAAACTACCGACCGGTGTCTCACCTTCCCTTTATTTCAAAAATCCTCGAAAAAATTGTTGCGGAGCAGTTAAATGAACACTTAGCGTCTAACAATCTATGTGAAACCTTTCAATCCGGTTTCAGGGCAAATCACTCAACGGAGACAGCCCTCGCAAAAATGACTAATGATCTATTGCTAACGATGGATTCTGATGCGTCATCTATGTTGCTGCTCCTCGATCTTAGCGCTGCTTTCGATACCGTCGATCATAATATTTTATTAGAACGTATCAAAACACGAATTGGTATGTCAGACTTAGCCCTGTCTTGGTTTAACTCTCATCTTACTGATAGGATGCAGTGTGTCTCCCATAACAATGTGACCTCGGACTACGTTAAGGTAACGTGTGGAGTTCCCCAGGGTTCGGTCCTTGGCCCTGCACTCTTCAGCATCTACATGCTGCCGCTAGGTGACATCATACGCAAATACGGTGTTAGCTTTCACTGTTATGCTGATGACACCCAACTCTACATGCCCCTAAAGCTGACCAACATGCCGGATTGTAGTCAGCTGGAGGCGTGTCTTAATGAAATTAAACAATGGATGTCCGCTAACTTTTTGCAACTCAACGCCAAAAAAACGGAAATGCTGATTATCGGTCCTGCTAGACACCGAACTCTATTTAATAATACAACTCTAACATTTGACAACCAAACAATTAAACAAGGCGACACGGTAAAGAATCTGGGTATTATCTTCGACCCAACTCTCTCCTTTGAGGCACACATTAAAAGCGTTACTAAAACGGCCTTCTTTCATCTCCGCAATATCGCTAAAATTCGCTCCATTCTGTCCACTAAAGACGCTGAGATCATTATCCATGCGTTTGTTACGTCTTGCCTCGACTACTGTAACGTATTATTTTCGGGTCTCCCCATGTCTAGCATTAAAAGATTACAGTTGGTACAAAATGCGGCTGCTAGACTTTTGACAAGAACAAGAAAGTTTGATCACATTACGCCTGTACTGGCTCACCTGCACTGGCTTCCTGTGCACTTAAGATGTGACTTTAAGGTTTTACTACTTACGTATAAAATACTACACGGTCTAGCTCCATCCTATCTTGCCGATTGTATTGTACCATATGTCCCGGCAAGAAATCTGCGTTCAAAGGACTCCGGCTTATTAGTGATCCCCAAAGCCCAAAAAAAGTCTGCGGGCTGTAGAGCTTTTTCATTTCGGGCTCCAGTACTCTGGAATGCCCTCCCGGTAACAGTTCGAGATGCTACCTCAGTAGAAGCATTTAAGTCTCACCTTAAAACTCATTTGTATACTCTAGCCTTTAAATAGACTCCCTTTTTAGACCAGTTGATCTGCCGTTTCTTTTCTTTTTCTTCTATGTCCCACTCTCCTTTGTGGAGGGAGTCCGGTCCGATCCGGTGGCCATGTACTGCTCGCCTTGGCCATGTACTGCTCGCCTGTGTATCGGCTGGGGACATCTCTGCGCTGCTGATCAGCCTCCGCTTGGGATGTTTTCCTGCTGGCTCCGCTGTGAACGGGACTCTCGCTGCTGTGTTGGATCCGCTTTGGACTGGACTCTCGCGACTGTGTTGGATCCATCTTTCACAGTATCATGTTTTCATATGTTCTCATAGTCATCAGTATCATCAGTATCACAGTATCATGTTCTCATAGTCATCATTGTCACCGACGTCCCACTGGGTCATTATTGTCACCGATGTCCCACTGGGTGTGAGTTTTCCTTGCCCTTATGTGGGCCTACCGAGGATGTCGTAGTGGTTTGTGCAGCCCTTTGAGACACTAGTGATTTAGGGCTATATAAGTAAACATTGATTGATTGATTGATTGATAAAGATTGTTTTGGTTAGACATATTCCAAATCTGTTCTGGCTCTCAAATTGATCATCCTTTCTCCTTGCGGAGCGGAAAGCTTCTCCGAGATGCCACCCAAGTTGTGATTCAGTTCAGAAATCGTCTAAGTTTGGGAGGGTGGCTACAGCTCTGCCCAGCCCCATCCATCACCACAGTTCCAAATTGATTACCATCGAGGAGATCTTGTCAATTTTCTTGAGAAAACTGTTTATCAATTCCATACTTTAGATTTCGGACAACGGTGCAAAAGAGAGGCCTTTTAGAAAGTTAAGTCAAGAGGAGACAAAGAGCAAACAAAGGAGAAATAAGGGAAAGGGTCGTGTCCGCCTTCGCTGAAGAAGCCAGAAGAAGCCAGAAAAAGAAGAGGTAGTTGGTAGTTGGGTGAGTGGGTTGATGGATTGATAAAAGGATGGGCAGGTCGGTAGATATGGGTGGAAGCATGGATGGACAAATGGATAGATGGATGAATGGATGGATGGGTAGGTCAGCATGGTGGACGGATGAATGTGTTGATATGTAGGATGGTGGATAAGTAGGTGGGTGGATGGATGGATGGATGGATGGACGGATGGATGAAAGGATGGGTAGGTATAGGTGGAAGGAGGGATGGGCAGGTAGGATGGAGGGCGGCTGAATGTTTAGAATTGTAGGCAGTTGGGTAAGTGGATGGATGGATGGATGGATGAAAGGATGGGTAGGTAGGTAGATATAGGTGGAAGGAGGGATGGGCAGTTGGGGAAGGTGGACGGCTGAATGTTTAGATTTGTAGGCAGTTGGGTAAGTGGATGGATGAAAGGATGGGTAGGTAGGTAGATATAGGTGGAAGGAGGGATGGGCAGGTAGGATGGTGGACGGCTGAATGTATAGATTTATAGGCAGGTCTATAGGTAGGTAGGTGGGTCGATGGATGGATGGGTTGATGAAAGGACGGATAAGTAGGTAGATATGGGAGTGAGTATGCATTAGTACGGTGGACGGATGGATGGATGGATGGATGTATAGATTTGTAGGTAGGTGGGTCGATGGATGAATGGATTGATGAAAGGACAGATAAGTAGGTAGCATTAGTACACGACCGGATGGATGGATGGATTTTTAGGTTGGTGGGTAAGTGGATGATGGATGGATGGATGGATGAAAGAAATAGTAGGTGGGTAGATATAGGTAGCACTTGCACTCATCGAGGGCGGACGCTCCCCTTTTCTCTCCCTCATCTCTCCTACATGCTTCTTTGTCTTGTCTTGTCTTGTCTCTGTTGACAAACTAGTGAGCATCCTGGATGATGCCAGTCACCATCTGCATAGCCTTATCAGTAGCCAGAGGAGCCTGTTCAGTGCTAGACTGCTTCATCCCAAGTGCAGGACTAATAGACTCAAGAACTCCTTTGTCCCACACGCCATTAGATTGTACAACTCCTCTCTGGGGCAGGGGGCGGGGGGTACTAGGATGACAGGGGATGCAAAACAATAACAGTGCAATACGTTTTCATAACATGGTCACTACTGCCTACTTTGTCTTGTTGTATTCTTATTTTACTGTTATAATTTTTTTCCCATTGTTGCTTTTTATTTTTTATTCTTATTGTAATATTTCTCCATTTTGTTTCCATTTAAACCCCCGTTACTTACTTTTTACTTTTTTTTTTTTTTAAATTGATCTCAACTCTGTACACTGCTGCTGGAATTTTAATTTTCCTGAAGGAACTCTCCTGAAGGAATCAATAAAGTACTATCTATCTATCTATTAATTTTCTTGTTGCCTCTTTTCGCACTGCTGTCCAAATCTAAACAATGGAACTATTTAACTGTCCTCTCAAGGAAATTGACAAGATCTTGGGTTTGGGGGAACCTGTCTGTCTTGACAAAGCGGTTGTTGCTGGACACACGACGGACTCTTGGGAGAAGAAGGAGTGCCTGGCGACCCTTGCAGTCGAGGACGTGAAAATATCTACCTATTGGGAATTATGACAACAGGACAACTTCTGATTGGAGTAAGCGTTTTTCTGGTGTGTCGACACATTGGAAGACGCTGTCAGCCTTCAAAGTACCCCAAAGCTGCCACAAATGATTGGAGGATACAGGCAGAACTGTGGACACTTTGTGATTTGGATAACATCGGACCATCTGCCCTGCAGGATGAAATTGAGGACCAGAGTGAAAAGCAAATGTTATTTTTACTGGCAAACAAAAAAATTCTGACTTGAATTGTTTCCCTGGTTTCGAGACTCTCCCGAAGGACGGTGCGGCTAAGACACAACAAACTCCCTTCTTGTCTCTTATGGACACACACCTGTTGTTGTTGACTTTGGACTGACTGGCGGCTACAAGAAAACACCAAGGTCGTGGAACAAAGACACGCTGCAGGCTTACACACACACACACATACACACACACATATACACACACACACACACACACACACACACACACACACACACACACACACACACACACACACACACACACACACACACACACACCCCCACCTCCCGAACAAACCTCGCAGCAAGCTGTTACCCCAGGATGCTAACGGATCACTCCGGACAGGACTTACAGGTAGGAACACATTTTAATCTAGGAACTCAAAAGGCTACAAACACGGAAAACAAGGCGAAGGCACAACGTGCTGATCGCACTTGAAACAAAAGCTAACACTTAGCATGGACTAAGGACATAGAGAACTTACGTGACTGATGCATGTAGCAAATACTTAGCATGAAACCAGACATAAAGCAAACAATGACGCCAGACTGAGCGTGGAGAGCAAGGTGACTAAATAGCTCTCTGATTAGTGGTTGACAGCAGCTGAGCGTGGAACCACTAACCACAGGCAGGTGAAAATAATAAGTAGCTATGGTAACAAACTCAGGATGTGCACAAACAGGAACTAAAAGGATTTCAAAATTAACAGAAAACTCAAAACATGATCCGGACTACGGATCATGACGGTTACTGCAAATGTCAGCAGACTAATTAGGAGCCTTTGTTTGCTTACTTACTACTAAAAGACAAGTGGTCTAATATGTTCACTATTTTATTTGAGGCCAAAATTGTTTTTCGAATGCAATAAGAAACATATGTATAATGTAACGTAAGAATTTTTGTTAAAATAAAGCCAATAATTTCATTAATTTGTGGTTCCCTTTATTTAGAAAAGTATCGAAATACATTTTGGTACTGGCACTGATACCAAAATATTTGTATCGGGACAACACAAGTAGGTAGATAGTGGACGACTGGATGGATGGATGGAAGGATCGGTCGGTAGGTAGGTAGGTGGGATGGTGGACGGATGAATGTATAGATCTGGAGGCAAGTGGGTAAGTGGATGAATGGATGGATTGATGGATGGATGGATGAAAGAATGGGTAGGTCGGTAGATTATAGGTGGATGAGTGGAAGGATGGGTAGGTATAGTCGACGGATTAATGTATGGGTAGGTGGGTCGATGGATGGATGGATTCATGAAATGATGGATAGGTAGGTATATGAGAGGGAGAATTGAATAGTGGATGACTGGATGGATGGACGGAAGGATGGGTAGTGGTGGGAGAATTAATGTAAAGATTTGTTAGATAGGTAGGTGGGTGGGTGGGTGGGTCAATGGATGGACTGATGAAAGGACGGGTAGGTCAGTAGGTATGGGAGGGAAGATGGAACAGCGGACGATTGGATGGATGAATGGGTCGGTAGGTAATGTAGATATGGGGACGAAAACAATTGCTAATTTGTAGGTATAGGTAGATAGGAAAGTAGAGGTGGGCGGGTCGATGGATGGATGGATGGATGGATGGATGGGCAGGTAGGTAGGAAAGTAGGTCTAGGTGGGTGGGTCGATGGATGGATGGCTGGATGGGTAGGTAGGAAGATGGGAAGGTAGGTAAATGTGGGTGGGTCGATGGATTCATGGGTCAGTAGGTAGACAGGAAGGTAGATATAGGTGGGTGGGTCGATGAATGGATGGGTAGGTAGGTAGATAGGAAGGTAGGTATAGTTGGGTGGGTCGATGAATGGATGGGTAGGTAGGTAGATAGGAAGGTAGGTGTATGTGGGTGGGTCGATGGATGGATGGTTCGGTAGATAGATAAGAAGGTAGGTAAAGTTGGGTGGGTTGATGAACGGATGGGTAGGTAGGTAGATAGGAAGGTAGGAATAGGTGGGTGGGTCAATGGATGGATGGGTGGGTAGGTAGGTAGACAGGAGGGTAGGTATAGGTGGGTGGGTTGATGGATGGATGGATGGGTAGGTAGAAAGGAAGGTAGGTATAGGTGGGTGGGTCGATGGATGGATGGATGGGTAGGTAGACAGGAAGGTAGGTATAGGTGGGTGGGTCAATGGATGGATGGCTGAATGGGTAGGTAGGAAGATGGGAAGGTAGGTAAATGTGGGTGGGTCGATGGATTCATGGGTCAGTAGGTAGTTAGGAAGGTAGATACAGGTAGGTGGGTCGATGAATGGATGGGTAGGTAGTTGGATAGGAAGGTAGGTATAGTTGGGTGGGTCGATGAATGGATGGGTAGGTAGGTAGATAGGAAGTTAAAGTTAAGTTAAAGTACCAATGATCGTCACACACACACTAGGTGTGGTGAAATTTATCCTTTGCATTAGACCCATCCCCTTGTTCACCCACTGGGAAGTGGGGGGAGCAGTGGTTAGCAGCGGTGCCGCGCCCGGGAATCATTTATGGTGATTTAACCCCCAATTCCAACCCGTGATGCTGAGTGCCAAACAGGGAGGTAATGGGTCCCATTTTTTTATAGTCTTTGGTATGACTTGGCCGGGGTTGAACTCCCAAACTACCGAACTCAGGGCGGACACTCTAACCACTAGGCCACTGAGTAGGAAGGTAGGTATAGGTGGGTGGGTCGATGGATTGATGGATGGGTCAGTAGGTAGATAGGAAGGTAGGTATAGTTGGGCGGGTCGATGAATGGTTGGGTAGGTAGGTAGATACGAAGGTAGGTATAGGTGGGTGGGAAGGTACTGTAGGTAGATATGGATGATGGGTGGATGGTAGATTGTTGGGTGGGTGTATGGGTGGATAAAAGGAGGGGTTGGTGGATGATGTATTGATCATTAGTGATGTGATATTTCAGTGTGAATGTGATGAATTTGAGAGTGCGTCTGGATCTGTGTATCAATGTATTTATTGATTGGTTTATCTCCCCTTCACATGACAAAACCTTACAGACACAAAGCAGTGAAACGTGGAGCGGTCAACACACTGTTGCCATGGCGACGCTCTTTGATTGACAGCTCGGGGACAACGACGGGGAGCGCAGTGGAGCGAAGGGCAGCGCATCACTTCCTGCTCGGCTGAACGTGTAAACATCAGATCGGCAGGAGACAAAACTTCTCCTAATGCCGCGTCAGCGTGGGGCTCAGGTCATGTGACACGCCGCCGTGCAGCCGCCAAAAACACAACTTCATTGTGGCGTTGGCCCACTCCTCAAAGTCCCGCTAGTTTTGAAAAAAAAATTAGTATCCGCCCAAACAGGAAGCGAGCGTCAACTTCCTGCTCGCCACGTTTCGAGGGGTCAGTTCGTCACGCTGGCGTTGTTGTCGCACGACAGCCGTCACTTGGCGGCCGAGTGCTGGGCGTGCTGATTGGCTGAGTGGAGGCCGGGCGAGGGGCGGCGGTTGGACCAGCAGGTGACCTGCGAGGACAATTAGAGGAAGTGAGGGGTCAGTCCGAGGACCTTCACGTAGGCATGTTGGGAGGAGTTTGGAGCGGAACAACTGCGCCTCAAAGTGAGTGAAAAAGGAGACTCACTGTGTCGGGCGGCTCCACGTGTAAGGACCTCAACAGCAGGTCACGTGACACGCCGCCGCTTCCTGCTTTGTATCTGTGGACCGCCATTTTGCTGATATCGGCAAAGCCGCCTAGAAGCCTGCAGGGTCCACATTTGATAATGAATGCAGAGTAAAAGGACTTTTTCGGATCAATAGCAATGTCATTTAAACGTTTTCCTTTTAAGGCCGCAAAGTATGCAGGGGCCATTTTGATATATTTATATTTTGTAACAAAATTGCCAAAAACAGACATTATATATATATATATATATATATATATATATATATATATATATATATATATATATATATATATATATATATATATATATACATATATATATATATATTAGGGGTGTGGGAAAAAATCGATTCGAATACGTTGTGCGATTCAGAATCGATTCTTATTTTTAAAAAAAATTGTTTTTTTTTAATCAATCCAACAAACCATCCATCCATCCATTTTCTACCGCTTATTCCCTTTGGGGTCGCGGGGGGCGCTGGTGCCTATCTCAGCTACAATCGAACGGAAGGCGGCGTACACCCTGGACAAGTCGCCACCTCATCGCAGTCCAACAAACCACTACACAGCAATACCATAACAATGCGATCCAATTCCAAAACCAAACCTGACCCAGCAACACTCAGAACTGCAATAAACAGAGCAATTGAGAAGACAAACACGACACAGAACAAACCAAAACTAGTGAAACAGAAATTAATATAATATTATCAACAACAGTATCATTATTAGTTATAATTTCAGCATAGCAGTGATTAAAAATCCCTCATTGACATTATCATTAGACATTTATAAAAATAATAAAAAAAAGAACAATAGTGTCACAGTGGTTTATAATTGCATCGCATCTCATAAGCTTGACAACACACTGTGTCCAATATTTTCACAAAGATAAAATAAGTCATATTTTTGGTTCGTTTAATAGTTAAAACTAATTTACATTATTGCAATCAGTTGATAAAACGTTGTCCTTTACAATTATAAAAGCTTTTTTTAAACAATCTACTACTCTGCTTGCATATCAGAAGACTGGGGTAGATCCTGCTGAAATCCTATGTATTGAATGAATACAGAATCGTTTTGAATACATAATTTTTGAATGGAGAATTGAATCGAATCGAATTGAAAAAAAATCGATAAATTATCGAATCGTGACCCCAAGAATCGATATTGAATCGAATCGTGGGACACCGAAAGATTCGCAGCCCTATTTTATTTATGTATGTATATATATATATATATATATATATATATACATATATGTATATATATATATATATATATATACATATATGTATATATATATATACATATATGTATATATATATATACATATATGTATATATATATATATACATATATGTATATATATATATATATACGTATATATATATATATATATATATACATATACGTATATATATATATATATATACATATACGTATATATATATATATATATATATACATATACGTATATATATATATATATATATATATATATATATATATATATACATATATGTATATATATATATACATATACGTATATATATATATATATATATATATTTAAAGACAACAAGTTGCGTTATAGGTGACCTTGCATATGTCCTGTCTTGTTTGTTGAATGTATTAAGAATATACAGTGGTCAAAAGTTTACACACACTTGTAAAGAACATAATGTCAAAGCTGTGTTGAGTTTCCAATCATTTCTACAACTCTTATTTTTTTGTGATAGAGTGATTGGAGCACATACTTGTTGGTCACAAAAAACATTCATGAAGTTTGGTTCTTTTATGAATTTATTATGCCGTTAAAGTGCATCTGGCAGTCGAGGCTCCTCTATGGTGTCTTGGGGCACCTCTATACTACTGTTACCCCAGGTGGCACTTGGCAAAGGCCTAGTACCTGACTGCCCCCTAGCCAGGGATACGGCGAAGACCTCAACGGCTGCGATGGCGGAAGAAGGCACCCCAACATCCATGTGGGCCCAGTTATGGGAAAATAACAACCCAAGACCTTAATGGTGGAACAGGCGGAGGATAATTGTTAACTCTATGGAGCGTCACAACGGCTGGGATGGCGGATGAAGGCTGCAGCAGAAAAGGGACCCCAGTCGCCTTGGACTCCATGCCACTGGACCCTGACAAGGATCGTGTGGTGACTGTCTGTGCACCAGTCTCCCCACGTTAAACAAAGTCACGCACAGGCATCCTCCATGAAGGGATACCACCTACCAGGTGGATCGTCATACTCGTTTTGAGTGACCGTCGATAGTATATATATATATATATATATATATATATATATATATATATATATATATATATATATATATATAAAAAATCTGAATATATATATATATATATATATATATATATTCAGAATTTTTGTTTGCTGTATTTTCATCAAATATGCAGCAGGCCTCAGCAAATATTGGGGTGGTATAGCTCAGTTGGTGGAGTGGACGTGCCAGCAACTTGAGAGTTCCAGGTTCGATCCCCACTTCGGCCATCCTAGTCACTGCTGTAGTGTCCTTGGGCAAGAATCTTTACCCACCAGCGGCCAGTGCCACCCACACTGGTTTAATTGTAACTTAGATATTGGGTTTCACCATGTAAAAGTGCTTTGAGTCACTAGAGAAAATCGCTATATAAATATAATTCACTTCACTTCAAATGGATTTAATTAATTGAAATCAGCTTTGTCTTTTTATAAAGGCACAATTCACTGTGATGGCCACACGATGGCGACATTCAACAACAACTTGAGTCATTGTAAGATATAGTAATGCAAATTACAACATGAACTTTTTCCATGTCAACACAACTTTGTTTGACTCACCGCTGCTCCTGACCGCCGCTTCCCACCAGGAGCTGCATCAACGTGGGAATAACGTCGGGGTCGCCGGGGTCCCGGGGGGGTGAGTCAGGTAGCGGGGGAAAGGCTGATGCAAAGAGACCCGCCTACGGAGAGAGACGCCATCACTGAGTTACAATAATAAAGACAGAATGTTCCGTACCAGAGATTATTATACTGTGGTGACCACGGCATACAAGGCTTTAAATCAGGGGTGTCCAAAGTGCGGCCTGGGGAACATTTGTCGCCCGAGTCTTGTTTTTTTTTTTAGCCACGTTGTTGGGAAAAACAGTCAAAATGTAAGGAAAAAGTGTAATGTTAATAGAAAAAGCTGAAACTATGATGCAAAAAATTTGCGGCCAACAGCTTGAATTTTGCACAAAACATAAAAATGTAAGAGAAAAGAGAAGACATTTAATGTAATGAGAAAAAGCTGAAATGAAGATACTAATAATTAATAATAATATACTTTGTCCACTAAAACACAAAGTCGACACAAATATTGTGTTAAAAAAATATAAAATATACATGAATATACTTTGTATATGTATATATACACACAAATGCATGACATACATATATATATATATGTGTACACATACATATATATATATAAATACATATGTACACATGTATTTAATGTATATAATATATATATACAGTATATATACATACATACAGTATATATATATATATATATATATATATATATATATATATATATATATATATATATATACACAGTGGGGCAAAAAAGTATTTAGTCAGCCACCGATTGTGCAAGTTCTCAGACTTAAAATGATGACAGAGGTCTGTAATTTTCATCCTAGGTACACTTCAACTGTGAGAGACAGAATGTGAAAAAAAAAATCCAGGAATTCACATTGTAGGAATTTTAAAGAATTTATCTGTAAATTAGAGTGGAAAATAACTATTTGGTTAATAACAAAAATTCAACTCAATACTTTGTAATATAACCTTTGTTGGCAATAACAGAGGTCAAACGATTACTATAGGTCTTCACCAGGTTTGCACACACAGTAGCTGGTATTTTGGCCCATTCCTCTATGCAGATCTCCTCGACAGCAGTGATGTTTTGGGGCTGTCGCCGAGCAACACGGACTTTCAACTCCCTCCACTGAGTTTCTATGGGGTTGAGTTCTGGAGACGAGCTAGGCCACTCCAGGACATTCAAATGCTTCTTACGGAGCCACTCCTTCGTTGCCCGGGCAGTGTGTTTGGGATCAATGTCATGCTGGAAGACCCAGCCACGTTTCATCTTCAAAGCTCTCACTGATGGAAGGAGGTTTTGGCTCAAAATCTCACGATACATGCCCTCATTCATTCTTTCCTTAACACGGATCAATCGTCCTGTCCCCTTAGCAGAAAAACAGCCCCAAAGCATGGTGTTTCCACCTCCATGCTTCACAGTAGGTGTGGTGTTCTTGGGATGCAACTCAGTATTCTTCTTCCTCCAAACACAACGAGTTGAGTTTATACCAAAAAGTTCTATTTTGGTTTCATCTGACCACATGACATTCTCCCAATCCTCTGCTGTATCATCCATTTGCTCTCTGGCAAACTTCAGACGGGCCTGGACATGAACTGGCTTAGGCAGGGGGACACGTCTGGCACTACAGGATTTTATTCCCTGTCGGCGTAGTGTGTTACTGATGGTAACCTTTGTTACTTTGGTCCCAGCTCTCTGCAGGTCATTCACCAGGTCCCCCGTGTGGTTCTGGGATTTTTGCTCACCGTTCTCATGATAATTTTGACCCCACGGGATGAGATCTCGTGTGGAGCCCCACATCGAGGGAGATTATCAGTGGTCTTGTATGTCTTCCATTTTCTGATAATTGCTCCCACAGCTGATTTTTATCACACCAAGCTGCTTGCCTATTGTAGATTCACTCTTCCCAGTCTGGTGCAGGTCTACAATTCTTTTCCTGGTGTCCTTTGACAGCTCTTTGGTCTTGGCCATAGTGGAGTTTGGGGTCTGACTGTGTGAGGCTGTGGACAGGTGTCTTTTATACAGATAACGAGTTCAAACAGGTGCCATTAATACAGGTAACGAGTGGAGGACAGAAGAGCTTCTTAAAGAAGAAGTTACAGGTCTGTGAAATCCAGAGATCTTCCTTGTTTGAAGTGACCAAACACTTATTTTCCACCATAATTTACAAATAAATTCTTTAAAATTCCTACAAAGTGAATTCCTGGATTTTTTTTTCACATTCCGTCTTTCAGAGTTGAAGTGTACCTATGATGAAAATTACAGACCTATGTCATCATTTTAAGTGGGAGAACTTGTACAATCGTTGGCTGACTAAATACTTTTTTGCCCCACTGTATATACATATATATATATATATATATATATACATATATATATATATATATATATATATATAAATATATGCTTATTATTTACTTGTTCTATGATGTTCAAAACAAAAACATCAAAATGGGTCCCGCATACTTTGACTTTACTTTGGTGGAAAAAGTTTAGACACCCCTGGTCTAAAATATTAGAAGCTCTCTAAATACATAAAACAATATATGTAATAAACTAAAAACTAAGTGGTCAGTTAAACAAATGAAATAGACAAAACAATTTAATTAACCAATGAATTTCTGATAACAACTATGATAATAACAACTGGTAAGAATATGACTGAACATTAATTTTCGTACTGGCAGAATGCTACACACCCCAGGTTGTGCAGTTACCCAATTGTATTATTATCATTATTATTATTATCATTATCTTCATTATATATATATATTTTTTTTACAGGAAAAGGTTTGTTAGAGAAAAACAAAAATGTAAGAAAAAAGGGCAAAAAGATGTAATATAAGGTGAAAAAGATTAAATGTTGATAACAATTATTAATAAAAATATACGTTGTCACCTATAACACAAAGTTGTGTCTTTAAATATGTATAATGTCTGATTTTAACATTTAAAAACAAAAAATATGTATCAAAATGGCGCCTGCTTACTTGAGTTTTGGAAAAAGTTTGAACACCCCTCCTTTAATTGTTGAAAATTCACCATTGTATTAAAAGTGAAAGTAGAGAGGCAATGAATTACCAATTTACCATGAATTGATTAACGTGGACCCCGACTTAAACAAGTTGAACAACTTATTCGGGTGTTACCATTCAGTGGTCAAATGTACGGAATATGTACTTTACTGTGCAATCTACTAATAAAAGTCTAAATCAATCAATCAAAATGAAATATGACTTCACCTTCCTCTAAACGTTTCAAGTCATTCCTCGATCAAACATTAGTGGCCAACACTGCTACCTAGTGGCCAACTAAACACATGACGGGAACGACCTGGATGGGAACCGACTGGACATTGAACGTCTCACGGATGTGGTCCAGAAGTGAAATGAAAGTGATGCATCAAGGGAACGACCTAAAGATGAGCATTGCAGAAACATGGATGTGGTCCTGGAACAGACCTGTGGGCGTGGCCTTTAGGTCTTATAGAAGTGCTCACATCGAATGTGATTGCGATACAGCCTGATTGAGCGGTGTGGAGGTTGGGGGCGTGTCCCAACGATGTGGACGTGGCCTCGCTTTCAGATAAACCTGCTTACCAGATTGTGATCATCAGCGCCTCTCCTCTCCTCCTCAGGCCACCAAAGTCCCGCCTCATGCCGACCTTCGCCCCTCGCGTCCTGAGGGAAGGCGTCCCAGGCGTCACCCGGATGCTGGATGGGACTTCCTGTCCAGGTAGGCGTCCAATCAGACAACTCCTCCACCGCTGTTTCAAACACACAAAGATGGCCACTGGTATGTTAGATGACGTAAAATAATCAGGACAATTAACTAGAATACATCTTCATAACTGACAATTGTCTTATTAACTCTTTTTGTCTACCGACTGGGTTGTTTTAAAACACTACACGTGACAAACTAGTCCGTTTGTGTCTAACAAAGAATCAATCACACACGTTGGAGACTCGGTTGCTTTGTTTTCTCATTGAGTACCACTGCAAAATTATCCACCATGGGGCCGAAGAAAGTTGTGAGTGCCAGCGCTTTGATAAATAAGGTGCGAAACACTAGTGGGTTTAGGGAAAGAGCTTGTTGCAAAGTCCTCCTACCTCTCCACTCATTACCATCTTTGCCAACTAAAGTCTTCAATAGAAGTGGTGTTTATTGTTGCTGTTATCAAAATTAATCAATTCATAAGTTAGTATCATTTTACTTTTTAATTAAATTGCTGACTAATTTTATCTATATATATACATCTATATATCTATCTATATATATATATATATATATATATATATATATATATATATATATATATATATATATATATATATATATATATATATATATATATATATATATATCTATCTATCTATCTATCTATCTATCTATATATATATGTAGAAGCATTTAAGTTTCACCTTAAAACTCATTTGTATACTCTAGCCTTTAAATAGACTCCCTTTTTAGACCAGTTGATCTGCCGTTTCTTTTCTTTTTCTTCTATGTCCCACTCTCCCTTGTGGAGGGGGTCCGGTCCGATCCGGTGGCCATGTACTGCTCGCCTGTGTATCGGCTGGGGACATCTCTGCGCTGCTGATCCGCCTCCGCTTGGGATGGTTTCCTGCTGGCTCCGCTGTGAACGGGACTCTCGCTGCTGTGTTGGATCCGCTTTGGACTGGACTCTCGCGACTGTGTTGGATCCATTGTGGATTGAACTTTCACAGTATCATGTTAGACCCGCTCGACATCCATTGCTTTCCTCCTCTCTAAGGTTCTCATAGTCATCATTGTCACCGATGTCCCACTGGGTGTGAGTTTTCCTTGCCCCTTATGTGGGCCTACCGAGGATGTCATGCTGGTCTGTGCAGCCCTTTGAGACACTAGTGATTTAGGGCTATATAAATAAACATTGATTGATTGATTGATTGAGATATATATATATATATATATATATATATATATATATATATATATATATATATATATATATATATATTAGGGCTGGGCAACGATTAAACCTTTTAATCGAAGTTAATCGCACAATTTCTCAGATTAATCGCGATTAACTGCATTGTATACGCAAAGCCCAATAATGAATTCAAAAGTAGTGTGTAGTGCACCTTTATTGGAATATTCTCCCACATGAACAAAAGCGCCAAAACATTTGTTGTGCAAACACAATTTAAATCAGTCCTTGTTAAACAGCAGCAGTTAAATAGCATATTTTATGAAAATCAACTCAAAAAATGTAAATACAAACATTTAAGCTTATTACTACCACTGCCAGGGGATTTAAGTTATCCTGTTTGTTATGGAAAATAAATATAATCTACATACAAATCTCTGAGCCACAATCCTAACATCTGAACAGGCAATTTCTGAGGTAACAGCAGAAACATTTTTTTTAGCAGGGATCTTATGTTTAAAAAACCTATATTATAGCTAGTGGGCTGTTTTAGGGAATTTTTGATTAAATTATCCGTAGTAGCAATATTAATAATGTTGTGTTTATTCTGCGTAGTGCACTTAAAATAATTATACCATATCTAGGAATTGATATGATGGGAATTTTCCGATTGTTTGCTTGGTGCTTTGATAAACTGAACGCATCATATACATGGTACTATATTGTGATGTTATGAGCCAGGGAATAAAACAACTACCCTACCCAGCATGCAACAGGAGTGACGAGCATGCGCGGTAGCCCGGTATAGGTTGTGTGTCGCCATGATGGCATCTTGTATGTTGTGATATGGACGCTCTGAAAGCAAACGTTAAGAACTCAGCCAACACTCCTAGTCTGCATTATTCATAAATAGACAGACAACACATATACTCCGCTGCTTCACAGGCCGCTGGATGTAGCCGGCAAAGTATTCCCATGCATGCTAGCTAGCCGGTCTAGCAAGCACGCATTCAGTCCAAAACAGCCCGATCTATCCACATTCAGAATTGTCTGGCGGTCGTAAGTGATCCCGGAGTGACCACGCTGTAAGCCAGCCATGAAATTTGCAGAATTGTCCGGTATTTTGGCCAAATGTTCCATCTTTACCAAAAGCCCCTCGACGCCGGGCGACGCCATCTTGTTAAGAAAAGGCGTTAACAAAATAAAAGCATGTAAACAACATACGCAAATGTGCGATAAAATAATTGTCGGCGTTAATAGATTGATGAGTTAACTCATAATTAACGCACTAATTTGCCCACCCCTAATATATATATATATATATATATATATATATATATATATATATATACATATATATATATATATATATATATATACGACTTAAACAAGTTCATCCATTTTCTACCGCTTATTCCCTTTCGGGGTCGCGGGGGGCGCTGGCGCCTATCTCAGCTACAATCGGGCGGAAGGCGGGGTACACCCTGGACAAGTCGCCATCTCATCGCAGGGCCAACACAGATAGACAGACAGACAACATTCACACTCACATTCACACACTAGGGCCAATTTAGTGTTGCCAATCAACCTATCCCCAGGTGCATGACTTAAACAAGTTGAAAAACTTATTGGGGTGTTTGCATTCAGTGGTCAATTGTATGGAATATGTACTGTACTGTGCAATCTACTAATAAAAGTCTCAATCAATCAATCATAAAAAGCACTTTATATGTAGAAAGGTTTTGTTAAGAAACCATTCTGAGCCTTATCTTATTTAGTTTTTATTTTATATATGTGTACTGTATTAACCTTGGTAATGAACCCTGTGTGTATATGTATGTTATGCCATTGTTTACAAATTTGGTAAATAAATAACTAAAAAATTTATATTTTCTTGTTTTCTTACTGTACCGAAAATGAACCAAACCATGACCTCTAAACCGAGGTACCTACCGGACAGAAATTTTTGTGTACTGTTACACCCCTAGTGTATCTATACATACTGTACATATATAAATGAATATATATATATATATATATATAAATATATATATATATATATATATATAAAGCTAACGTTAGCATGGCTAATGTTAGCTGAGGGAGGTCGAGTTGCTTTCAGCTGCGGGCATTACACTACAGGCGTTTCTCACTCCTCCTCGTCTCTCATTCTCACGGAGACGGAAAACAAGCCCGCCTTCTTACATACGTCACATACTGTCACGCGTTGAGCGTCATACGCTCTCGCCGACCAGAGAGGTAGCAGCATGGCTAACGTTAGCTGAGGCAGGTCGAGCGGAGCGGAGCTTGAGACAATACAAGAGAGAGATGGTGTGAAACTTATCACAAATGGAGGAAGAACAATAAATGCCCAAAATAAAGAGCAGGGGATCCATCATCTGGCGGTGGTTTGGCTTCAAGTGGGAAGATATTCAGCAGACAACAGCAATATGCAAAGTATGCAGCAGAAGTGTTACTACAAAAAGGTAACCACACTATTAATTTGTTCTTTCATTTAAAAAGTCACCCTTGAAAGAATGAAGAGTATTTAATAAATACAGTTTTGGTCATTTGACTTAGTTGTGATTTCCCTCTGCATGAAAGTTTAAAAGTAGCATACAGTATATGAATGCAGTATGAAGAAGAAGGTTTTAATGTAGACACATAGAATCATCATACTGCTGTGATTATATGCATCAAGTGTTCATTCAAAAAACGTCAAACAAATGAAAACTTGTAATCGGCAGATGGATCTGAAGTTGATCTACAGACCTCAGTGTTGAAAGTAAAAAATATAAAAAAAAGATGACTCATTTTTAACACTGTTATGGGATTTAAAAAAAAGTTTTGAACACAAAATAAAAATTAATTAAAAACAATGTTGTTATGAATTATTGACCTATTTAATTAAGGCTGCAAATATTCCATAATATGGCAAAAAAACAACTATTATTTTTTAACTTTAAATCGACAGACAGACCTGTTGATCTAAAGATTTAAGCGTGGAATAGTAAAAAAAATAAATAATAAAATAATATATGACTCATTTTTAAAAATGTTATGACTGAGACCCTGGGACCAAACTTGAGGGGCGCCCTGAAAGTAAAACATGTAAATATTGTATTGGTTTTGAAAATTAAAAATGTCACAATGCCCCCACCATGCTGAGACTTGTCAGCGTGCGGCCCTCGGTGGCAAAAGTTTGGACCCCCTGCTTTAAAAGCTTTCATCTAAAACAAATCCCTGCTAATCCCAAACAATATGGCGGAATCATTCCAAAAATGTTATTAGGCGGATCAGGAGTTAGGACGTCACAGAAGTGTAATCGTGGACTTTCCTGCTCACTTTGTTTCACATGTCCTCACGTAGTGTACCTAATGAAGTGACCAAGAAGAGAAGCACTCACCCGCTGAGTTCCCACAAGGCATTGGGGCAGACATGGCGACGCACTGGCTGCTCGCTGCTCCTCCCTCGGCCTGCATGAAAACTCCAAACTCATCTTCCTCTTCCTCCTCCTCGTGCCAAACCTCCTGGCGCTCCACTTCTCTCCCGTCTGGGCCTCCTCCTCCTTCTCCTTCTGCTGCATCCACGCGGGGCAGACTGGTTGCCATGGCGCCAGGGGGGCGCACAGAGGGGGCAGGATTATGCAGGCTGGGAGCAAGAGGAGAGACTCCGCCCCCTTTCCTCCCCATGCATTCAAGTGCAGTCTCCTGCAGCGTCCAATCATCTTTCTCATCACCTCCTGGAGACCGACCGACCGTCTCAAGTGGGCCGCTGTCGTCCACGTGTCGCGGAGTTGCGGTCAACTTCGCCTCGTCGCTCCCCGGCGCCCTCCCGACCCGGCACGTTTCACTTTCGTCTTTGCCGGTGCAGCCCCCTGCAGGACGGGAGAGCTCGGAGACTGCGACGACGTCTCTCACTTCTTCTTCTCCTGCAGGAAGAAGCAGGTCCTGCTTTTTGTCTTTCATGTTCCAGTCCTTGCTGTGTCCACTTTCCCTGTGAGCAGATTCCAGGTCAGGGTTGGGCTCCCCTCCCCACTTGCCCCCCTCCTCCTCCTCCCGCCTCTTATTTATGGCCGTCACCTCCTGGCTTGTCGGAACGCCTCCTCTCAGCCTGTCCTCCTCCACCTGAGTGTTGGAATCATGTCCACAGCGTTCAAGATGACCCTCGCGGTCTTTACACGCCCCGCCATCATGCTGCTGCTCCAAACCCACTTCCTGTTTCTTTGCAGCTTCCCCCTCAGGCTCCTCCCCCTTGCCTTTTTTCTCCCGGCCGGCGGCGTGACCAGACTTCCTCCATCTGCGGCCAGACCGCACGCCACCTCTGGCCTCCGTTTGAAGAGAGGAAGCGGCGTCCCTCCTGGCTGCCCCCGACTTCCCCCTCAGCCAGCCCCCCACCCCGGTCGTCCCGCCGGAGGCGGGCTTGGCTGTGGAGTACAAACAACTTCCTTTGTCGTTGCGTAGGAAGAGACACTGAGTCTGCGTCTTCCCGTTGCCTTCACACGTCTTAAGGGTGGCGACCGTCACCAAGGCGCCGAGCCCCGCCTGCCTGGCGTCCAGGGGCAGGCCGTACCCCGTGCGACCCCACCCTCCACCCAGGTGCACGTCTGCGGGCCTGGGACAGGAAGTCCTGCGGCCGGCAGGCGGCGTCGCCGGCGCCCGCCCACCCACCGCCGGGCCACCGCCCCCCTTCTGGCGGCTCATGGAGCACAGAACCCAGGCTCGCAGCCCCCGGATGAGCGGGATGTCGCCCAAGCCCATCTCCAGCCTGCCGGGAAAGGGCACGGCAGCGGCAGAGCACTTGAGGGGCGCCTCGTGGGCGGAGCCGTTGAGGCAGGGGTAGTTGTTGTTGTTGTTGTGCTGCAGCATGGCGCTCCACCTGGGACGCATTTAGATCCCAAATATCTTCCTGTGCAAGCCGAAAGGTCCAAAGTTCATCACTGCAAAGCAATTGAAAGAGTCTCCAAAGGGGGCAGCGCTGCTCTTCCGGCAACAATTAAAAAAAAAACGTCTCTGCGTCGCCCCCTGTGGGCCCTTCACCAGAAGACCGGCACAAGTTGGATTATTCAGATGTCCTCTGACGTACTGCAGAGACAAAATACAACATTTTAGTGCAGCTCCGCTTTCAACGAAAAGACAATATGGTAAACATAAATATATTAATCGTATTCCTGTGAAAATTATCATTTCCCAATTCAGCGAGATTGTACTTCACAAAAAGAATGAGTTTGTGTGCAACAGGTAATCAAATCATTTCATTAGAAAGAAGCTTTGATTTGAATAGTTTGCTATAATTAATGTTTATTGCAGCGGTGTCAAACACGTTTTTATTGAAGGCCACACTCAAAGGGCCGCATGAAACAGTGAATGTATGAATATAAATGTATGATAGCTTTGTTGCATAAATTAGGTGGCAGGCCACGTAAACTAATGTGCTGGGCAACGTTAAATTATGTGGTGGGTCACAAAAAATAACATGGCGGAACAAATAAATTAAACGTGGTAGGCCACATAAATGATGGCGGAAGACATAAATTGCTGTTGCGGGTCATAGAAAACAAAGTGGTGGACAACATAAGACCAGGTGGGTCACGATGAATGTAGTAGGCCATTATAAATGATGTTGGGGGCAAGATAAAATGATATAGCGGAACACATACAATGAAGTAAGAGGACACGTAGAATAATATGGCAGGCAACATAAAATGAGGTGGCGGCCACAAAAAAATAAAGTGGCTAGCCAGATAAAAAGATGTGTTCCGCCATAAAACGATATGGCGGAACACATAAATTGCTGTGGCCGGTCATATGGAACAAAGTGGTGGACAACATAAAAGGACCAGGCGGGCCACAATGAATGTGGTAGGTCACAATAAATGATGTGGTGGGGCAGATAAAATTATATAGCGGAACACATTGAATGAAGTAGGGGGCCACTTAGAATAATGTGGCAGACAACATATAATGATGTGGGGGGCCACGAAAAAATTAATTGGCAGGCCAGATAAAATTATTTTGTGGGCGATGTTAAATGATGTGGCAAGCAACATAAAATGATATGGCGGGTCACATAAAACAAAGTGGTGGAGATCATAAAAGGACCAGGCAGGCCACAATGGATAATGTGGTCGGCTATGTTAAATGATGTGGCGGGTCAAATAAAATGATGTGGCAGTACACATAAATTGCTGTGGAGGGTCACATAAAACAAAGTGGTGGACAACATAAAAGGACCAGGCGGGCAAAAATAAATGTGGTAGGCCACGATAAATTATGTTGGGGCCAGATATATTGATATCAATCAATCAATCAATCAATGTTTACTTACATAGCCCTAAATCACTAGTGTCTCAAAGGGCTGCACAAACCACCACGACATCCTCGGTAGGCCCACATAAGGGCAAGGAAAACTCACACCCAGTGGGACATCGGTGACAATAATGACCCAGTGGGACGTCGGTGACAATGATGACTATGAGAACCTTAGAGAGGAGGAAAGCAATGGATGTCGAGCGGGTCTAACATGATACTGTGAAAGTTCAATCCACAATGGATCCAACACAGTCGCGAGAGTCCAGTCCAAAGCGGATCCAACACAGCAGCGAGAGTCCCGTTCACAGCGGAGCCAGCAGGAAACCATCCCAAGCGGAGGCGGATCAGCTATGGCGGAAATTACTTAGGAGGACACTTAAAATAATGTGCCAGACAACATACAATGTTGTGGAGGGCAACAAAAAAATAATCGGCGGGCAAGATAAAATTATTTGTTGGCCAACGTTAAATTATGTAGCGGGCAACATAAAATGACGTGGCGAGGCAACATACAACAAAGTAAGGGACAACAAAAATGGACATGGGAGGCCACGATTAATAATGTGGTCGGGTACGTTAAATGATGTGACGGGCCACTTAATAATGTGGCAGGTCGAATATAATTACATGGCGGTACACATAAATTGCTGTGGCGAGTCACATAAAACAAAGTGGTGGACAACATAAAAGGACCAGGCGGGCCACAATGAATGTGGCTGGCCACAAAGAATGTGGTACGCTACAATAAATGACGTGGGGGGCCAGTAAAAATTGTATGGCGGAACACATACAATAACGTAGCAGGCCAACTTGAATAATGTGGCAGACAACATAAAATGACATGGCAGGTCACAAAAAGTAAAGCGGAGGGCCGGAAAAAATGGCGAGGTGAGCCACATATTTGATGTGGCGGGCAACATAAAATGACGTGTCGGGTCACATAAAACAAAGTGGAGGGCTACATAAAAGAACCTGGCGGGCCACAGTGGATACATGAAGGATACAGCAGAGGATTGGGAGAATGTCATGTGGTCAGATGAAACCAAAATAGAACTTTTTGGTATATACTCAACTCGTCGTGTTTGGAGGAAGAAGAATACTGAGTTGCATCCCAAGAACATCATACCTACTGTGAAGCATGGGGGTGGAAACATCATGCTTTGGGGCTGTTTTTCTGCTAAGGGGACAGGACGATTGATCTGTGTTAAGGAAAGAATGAATGGGGCCATGTATCGTGAGATTTTGAGCCAAAACCTCCTTCCATCAGTGAGAGCTTTGAATGATTCACCAAATACTTATTTTCCACCATAATTTGCAAATACATTCTTTAAAATTCCTACAATGTAAATTCCTGGATTTTTTTTTCACATTCTGTCTCTCACAGTTGAAGTGTACCTATGATGAAAATTACAGACCTCTGTCATCATTTTAAGTGGGAGAACCAGCACAATCGGTGGCTGACTAAATACTTTTTTGCCCCACTGTACATTATATATCAATATAGATCAATACAGTCTGCAGGGATACAGTCCGTAAGCACACGATTGTATTTCTTTATGAAAAAAACAACAACAAAAAACACCCCCCTAGTCCGTGGGACAAATTTTCAAGCGTTGAATAAAATGTTGGGGACCACTGATGTAGACCACAAGGAAGTGTTTCAAATAACATCCTTCCATCCATCCATTTTCTACCGCTTATTACCTTTTGAGGTTGCGGGGGGCGCTGGCGCCTATCTCAGCTACAATCGGGCGGAAGGCGGCGTACACCCTGGACAAGTCGCCACCTCATCGCAGGGCCAACACAGATAGACAGACAACATTCACACTCACATTCACACACTAGGGACCATTTAATGTTGCCAATCAACCTATCCCCAGGTGCATGTCTTTGGAAGTGGGAGGAAGCCGGAGTACCCGGAGGGAACCCGCGCATTCACGGGGAGAACATGCAAACTCCACACACAAAGATCCCGAGCCTGGGATTGAACCCAGGACTGCAGGACCTATGTATTGTGAGGCAGACGCACTAACCCCTCTGCCACCGTGAAGCCCTATCAAATAAAATGACCCCTTTAAAGGCCAACTGAAATGAGTTTTTCTTATTTAAACAGGGATAGCAGGTCCATTCTATGTGTCATACTTGATCATTTCGCGATATTGCCATATTTTTGCTGAAAGGATTTAGTAGAGAACATCCACGATAAAGTTTGCAACTGGAGAAAAGCCCTGTCTCTACCGGAAGTCGCAGACGATGACGTCACAAGTTGAGGGCTCCTCATATATTCACATTGATTTTAATGGGAGCCTCCAACAAAAACAGCTATTTAGACCGAGAAAACGACAATTTCCCCATTAATTTGAGCGAGGATAAAAGATTCGTGTTTGAGGATATTGATAGCGACGAATTATACAAAAAAGAGACATTTATTAGGATAATTCTGGGAAATCCCTTATCTTTCTATTGTGTTGCTAGTGTTTTAGTGAGTTTAATAGTACCTGATAGTCGGAAGTGTACGTCCACGGCCGGGTGTTGACGCGCAGTGTCTTAGGGAAGTCGACGGCAGCTTTATGGGCAGCACAAGCTCAGCTGATATCCGGTAAGAAGCAACTTTTTAACCACAATTTTCTCACCGAAACCTGCTGGTTGACATTCGGTTGGGATCCATAGTAAAGTTTCACTTCCGTGAATTTTAAACAAGGAATCACCGTGTGTTTGTGTGGCTAAAGGCTAAAGCTTCCCAACTCCGTCTTTCTACATTGACTTCTCCAATATTAATTGAACAAATTGCAAAAAATTCAGCTACACAGACCTCCCAAAATAGTGTAATTATGCCGTTAAAGCAGACGACTTTTAGCTGTGTGTGTGCGCAGCGCTCATATTCCTAACAGCTCTTGACGTCAAGCGTACACGTCATCATTACACAACGTTTTCAAGAAAAAACTCCCGGGAAATTTAAAATTGCAATTTAGTAAACTAAAAAGGCCGTATTGGCATGTGTTGCAATGTTAATATTTCATCATTGATATATAAACTATCAGACTGCGTGGTGGGTAGTAGTGGGTTTCAGTAGGCCTTTAAAACATTTGGTTCTAGTTCATCAGTTCCATTCCAACGCTCTAGGTGGCAGTAACCAAAATGGGGGTGCGCTGTTTCACACACGCTCACTGGATCTGCTCGCCCACTGCCACAACGGAAATTAAGGAAAATAATGCAGTATAGCTGCACTTGTATCCAGATCTGCACTAAAACGTAGAACTGGGCCCATGTGACACATCCTCATGCTGTTTGTGTGATCATGTGACCTATACGCCAATGTTGACTTTTGCTCATTAACAATTTAAATATATTTGTGTTTGTAGAGCACAGTGATGTCATATGTTGACCATCTCGTGTAGCTATTAGGGTAGTCACAATAATAGGAACAGTAAAAATAATATTGTACGATTGATATTTAGATGTACTTAATGGAGTGTCCAGGAGAACTAGACATAAAAGCGAATGCCCGACGATGTAAAAAACCTGTAAAGATACATAGGGCAACGTGACGTCATATCCAGCGCTCGCGCACGACGCGGAATTACGTCATTGGGTTTGAGAGCCAGCACACCTGCCAACGCATCAGGGTTGAAAAGAGGAGCAGAAAAAGAGCGAACCCGCGTACCTCATGATGTCTACAGGACGACCCACGGTGATGTTTCACGGCCGGAAGCTGACCACCATCGTCCGCAGCATCCTCATCCTGAGTGGGCCTTCATGTGCACGTCCTCGTCACGCACGCCGCTGAAGAAGAGAAACCACAAAGGCAGCCTCCCACCCTCCCCCTCCCCACCGCCACTGCGGCCGTTGCGCGTCATCTGCGCCACAACGATGATGACGATGATGATGACGTTGCCTTCCTCCACCGACACGCAGCCCACGATACGCTATGTGGGACCCAGCATGGCGTGGGGAGGAGTAGGCGGGTCTGGGGGAGGAGCCAGACGGTGAAGCTCCAGAGGACGCAGTGCTCCAACAGAACCAGCAGGTGGCACTGTTTCCTCTCTTTAATGCAGTGAAACCCGCTTCTGTCGCCAACCGGTCTGTCTCGAACTCATCTAATTCCCGTCCACCGTGAAAAGATTTAACAATTTTTAATTCGATTTCATAAAAAAAAAAGTATACATATGTATTTTTTTATTTTTGTGTAGATTAATAAATGTTATAATGCTCAGATTTTTTTTTCATCACGGAACACCCCCCAAATAATATATATATATATATATATATATATATATATATATATATATATATATATAAAGTTAGTCAGCGATTTAATTGAAAAGTTGCACTGTCAAAAAATTAATTATATTACCGTTGCTACTCGTTTCCAGCGTGTGCAGCGAGACAGATAGTTAACAGAATGAAGGAAAAAAAAAGCTCCTGAAGTTTTGTTGTGTATTGATGTTTCTTTTGAATTATTTTAATTATTTATTTTTATTCCTTTACCTGTCTTTACCATGAATTGATTTACGTGAAACCCGACTTAAACAATTTGAAAAACTTATTTGCGTGTTACCATTTAGTGGTCAAATGTACTGAACTGTGCAATCTACTAATAAAATGTTTTCAATCAATCAATCTTTACGGAGCCGCTAAAGGGACATGGGGGAATTTATTTATATATATATGTATATATATATATATATATATATATATATATATATATATATATATATATATATATATATAAAATTGAACATTACACAAATGTAACACATTTTTTTCCTCCCAGCACAAGCATGCAGCTATATACCATTTGTCTGTCACAGAATGACATCACACTAAGACATTCAGTGACAGTTATCCAGTGTTTATCAGTGATTTTTATTTAGTTATTTAGAATTTTGGTACAGTAAAAACCGAAATAACTCCTGAACTGGCATTTTCACACACACCTCAAACCATCCACACATATCCAATGCTTTCTCGTACACACAACATACATATCTAAAAAAAAAAAAAATCCCCAAAAAATAATATTTTTTTCCCGCAATATCCCTTTAGTGGCTCCATACTTCTTCCTTCATTTAGGTTTGTAAGACTGAAATCATAAACATAATATATTACAAAATGTATATTATGTATTTTACATAAATCAAATAGAAATTTCACTGTTAATACATTGACATAATAAACTACAGATGTTTATGCATATACAAATTAAACAACATCCACAGCAAACATTGCATACAATGAACATGGCTCATCACAATGAAACCTAAGGTGTAGTGTCATCACCCTCTACTGGTCAAATTTAACCCAACACGTATTTAACTTTGATTGATTGATTGAAACTTTTATTAGTAGATTGCACAGTTCAGTACATATTCTGTACAATTGACCACTAAATGGTAACATTTAGTGGTCTTAAGTCGGGGTTCACGTCCAAAAAACTTTGATCGCCAGAGTTACTCTCAGACAAATAATAACACAACCTCGAATGCAAAAGACATCACAAAGTCAGCAATTTCAATAAAAAGCAAACTAAATATCTTCATTCACAGTATCTACTCACAAAGATCTGACCAAGTTTTGTGATGAAGCTTACGCGTGTGGATTTCCACCAAGGTTGCTGCTTCCCTGGAACAGTGTGTCCGTTGCTTGAAAGGTCCGACAGGAAACAATGACTCGGGCACTTGATCGGGGCAGAACATTCATACTTTTTCCAGTCTCTGTCAAAAGTCAAATTTTCACAATTTATTTTTATTTTTTTCCAGGGTCAATGCAATTTTCTTCTACTCACCCCACTGCTTCTTCATTGTGACACATATACCTCGCTGTTGCCCGCTGTGGGGTGGCGAGAGTACTGCATACTTAAGCAACCCTACTTTGAATGTTTTCTTCGAGCGTATTTGGGGAATGTTCGGCGGGCCAAATGAAAAGCTTTGGTGGGCCGGAAGTGGCCCGCGGGTCGCCAGTTGAATAGTTCTAATCTTTACTGTACATTGTTTTTGTTTTATCTTGCTTTACCTCAAAAATGTTTACCAAAACAATTCTCTAAATGTATTACTTTTTATTGTATTATTCACTGTTTTATTGCTTTTCTGCAGCACTGTGGTCAAAAACTTTATTTTAATATGCTACTTGATTAATGTTTGACTTGACTACTACAATGTTGATGCGTAATAAAGCAGATTATTAAAAAGGAAGAAAAAAGAACAACTTGGACTAAACTACATATTAAATAACATGAATGCGACAATTGAATCACTGCTCCAACTATTCTTCATCTGTGCAAGGAGGTTGCTGTTAGTTATTTAGTTAGTTAGCAAAATAACTCAAAACGTTATGGGCAAATTTTTATGAGACTCTGAGGATATGTCCAAAATGTGATAATGAAAAAAAATACCCAAATCATTTCTACTATGTTACCTTAAGTATGCCAGCCCAGCAGACACAGACAAGTGTTTCTTTCATTACATTATAGATAGCTCAAAAAGTTAACGGCAGATTTCCCTCAAACTTTTAGGAAATGTCTAAAAGAGGATAAGGAACGAGTGATGACATTTTGGGGCTGATTCAGACCATTTCTACTAAGTTACGTGTTCCAACTTCTGCTTGTGTATGCTTGCAGCCCTGCCTCAACACAGAGACAAAGACAGGCTTCACTCTTTTTATTTCATTCCGCTATAGATAACTCAAAATGTTGTGGGTATATTTTGATGAAATGTTCATGAAATATCAGAAATGGGATACAGAACACCTTTTAAAAAAAAAAAAAAGTATTCATTATTATTGGGAGATAATACCTGGCGGAGTTCTGCAGTCTCTGAGTACATCGTTTTGGTAATGATAATAGTTTGCTTAATCTTACATAAAAGTTGTTGACAGTTCTGTCTTTTTCAGCAAAAACTAATTAATCAATCAATAAAAAATTGACAGAAACTAAAATATTTAGTAAGTACATGATATTAATAACTTTTTTTTTTAAAGCATTTCTTAATAAAGAGTAAATTCCAGGTGATATTAGAAACAGAGAATTCCTCCATGACATGCTTTTGATTGGACAGTGACAACTGCAGCTATTTTTGACTGGCCTATGAGAAAGCTATTGAATTCTGCCAAGCAACATGTTTAGCTACCTTGCTAAAAAAAAAAAAAAAGTAATTTATGTTGTTGATTGTGCAAATCTCAACATTGAAACAACCACTTGTGTGTGCATATATTACTTTATTTCTCTTAATCAACAATCTCTCCACTTTGAACACAACACTTACCATTTAACTTAAACAACAAAACAAAAATAACCTGCATGGCCAAACCACAATGGCCTATCAGTTCCAAACAACACAATTTAACTTCATCCAGCATTTGAAACATTGAAAAAAAAAAATATATCAAATGTGTTCACCTGCAAAACAGGCACAGCAATGAAAGCCAGACAAAGTCATTTACTGTAAGTATACATTCTATACCGTCCACTGGAAAGCTTCACTAACTAACCGGCAATGCGTCAGATTTTAGTTTTATTCTAACACAATACAGTTTAAGCGTCAAGTTCTGACTTTAACTCAAAAAAATGAATCAGTTACAGGTTGAACTGGATTCCTTAGTAGTTTCTGGATCTTAATTCTTCACTTTGGACAATTCTACGCTTTCTACATTGTGGGTACACTTTGGGCAGCGTTCTTTTCGGATGTAGGTTTTCAAATTGACTTAAAAATGTACACAAATCACCATAATATTTTTTAAAAAGGTGGAAGCTGCTAAACGTGACACCAAACACGTCTAAAGTACGGCTCACAGAGCCATTTGTGGCCTTGGGCTGATTTCCATCTCAATAATTGTAGATGATTTGTCATATGAGTGAATATACAGTGCTCACAAAAAGTTAGGCATCGGGTGAAATTTCAGGATGAAGTTACAATGCACTTTAATTTAAATTAAATGTAGTGTACCTTCTCGAAACTTTTGATTTTCCAACTGTTTAATATTACCCATCAGGAATGGACTTAAGCTACTGTATGTTTAAATTGAAGTGGAGTGGTATTTTTTTTTTTAGCAACACCTACTGGTCACAATAATTTATTAAGTTATGGTATAAATAAATTGAATTATGCAAACGGGCTTTTACTGGATACTTTCTAATACACTTCTGCCTTGGAGACTTTATATTTGTAAGTAATATGCAACTATAGTTATTCGATACTTGTTTATATTGGCAAATGTGCTGTTTTAGACGACAACATTGTTAAATTAGGGATACTTATTACATATGTCTAGCTTGTGTGCTATTGTGTACTTAGCTGTTGGATAGCTGCTAGGCTCTAGTGTATAGCTTACCATGTTTTAACCTTTGTAAATAACTTGTCTAAATAAAATAAAATGCCAACCAAGTACGTGTTCAATGGAAAACATTTTGATGTTTACTGGCTGTCCAACTTTGCACAAGTAAACACGCTGCAGTACTGCTTGTATTGAAACACAAGCCGATATAATAACATACTTATTTTTTGTTGATATCGGACCGATATCATTATCGGACACCTCTAGCAAAAAGTACTGAAACCTTCAACAGTTGGACATTCAAAAGTTTTAACCGAAAGCCCAATATCCCTAACTTTTGTACATATGTGCTCCAGCTACAGTATATGTTTGTTTGTATGTATATATATATAAATATATATATATACATATATACATACATACATATGTGTATAAATATACACACAAATGTATATATGTATATATTTACACATACATATATATGCAGACACGCACATATGTGTATGTATATATATATATATATATATATGTATATATATATATATATATATATATATATATATATATATATATAATTTGGATTTTTAGCTTTCAAATGTTGAGAACTGAGAGCTGGAGTTGTAATGGTAGTGCATGAAAAATAGAAATATGAACTAGAATAGCAGCAGTTTGAACAAAATGTTTGACCGACAGCAGCTAGAAGCTTATAGTTGATGACGGTGATCCACACATCGAAAAAAAAAAAAAAGCAATATTTGAGCATTATTGACAAACTAAATGCTTTAAAAAAACAAATTGCAAAGACAAACAAAAGCAACTGTGACTGCTACTCTTGGAGACAATACTAATAATGCTAATAAAGACTGTTAGCTTCATACATGGCTTGCTGTATTTACATTGTCCTCTGGCAGTAAATTGACATGAAATGATGACATTTAGTGTGAAATCTTAACTCCAACTACTCTAACACCCTTTAGATGCATTAACAAAAAGGCACAAATATAATAAAAATGTAAATATATATTACTCTACTGAAAAAAGACATTTATGCTCTCAGAGGTCTGAAGGCTGGCGAGTGCTCACCAACGATCCACTGCCCGTCCGCGTCCCGCCTGGCGTGGATTGTCGCGTGATCCTGGACGTCTTGGTCACCGTGGTGACGGCCCCTCCTCCCCCAGCGGAAGACACTTCCTGGGTGGTGACGTCCATGTCTGCTGTGTGCAGGCAGAAGGACCCTGAGACGCTGGCCTCGCCCCCCACCTCTCCTCGGCGCTGCGCCTGAGGAGACCCCTCTGGCGTGATCTGGAGGAAGCCTGCCAGAGGGTGTAGCCAAAGGACAAAGACAGGACAGGAGGGAAGACAGGAAGGGTGTAAGACGGAAGGGAAACTTAGTCTTTATAGCAGAAAAAAAAAAAAAGATGTGGTGATTAGGAAGTTGGAAAATGATGAACATGAACAAATGAAATCTTACGCCATCTAACGGCTGGAGCTCTTAAAATGAATTATGCTCGCAGTTTAAAGCATAACAAAAAGCAGAGAAAGACCTCATATCTCCAAATATGTATAAGTTATGGTACACGTAAGTTGAGGAACCATTCTAAGTCCAAATATAATGGATGTTAATGTTAAAATGTGTTTTAAAAGTGGACCAAATCAAAGTTAGACCCACGTAACAGGACTGTGGTCAAACTCTAAGATGCCATTTCAAACAAAATGTCTACATGTGTCTTATGTGAGACACTTGCACACTAATGTTCCTACCTGTGGTGTGTGGCTTCAGGGTGAACTTTGGGGCCTTGAACCAGGGGGAAGACTCTCCCTCTTGGGAGTCTCCTTCGGTGTCTGCCTTGCTCCAAGTTTGGACCTTTGCTGAGCTGAACTCCACAGTATAACCAGAAGGAGACCAGGAACTGTCTCTTTCCAGCTTTTCTGTCCGAGAGAGTGAGACAAGTTCCCTTGGAGAGTCCTCATGGAAACTTTCAAATGAAATATTGTGGGGTTTTAGTTTCATTCCTGCAGGGTTTTGCTCAACTTCCCCTGGTGATGAATGTTGAACAACTTTGCTTCCTCTTTCCATGTTGGCGTCGGCTGCAGTCTTCTTGCCGTGAGGAGACGTGAATTCTACCTTTGGAAGTCGGACGTTGCTGCTCACTGTGCTTGTGTCCACTTTAAATACATTGTCAGGGCTTGAACTTGAATTTTCCGCCTTGAGAGCGACGTCAGCTGACCATGATTTTCCAGGACTGACTGTCACTTCAGGAAATCTAACAGTCCCTCCCTGTGTAACAGAAGTTTCTATTGACTTTGTTTGGATCTTTGACATCTTCAGCTTGGTGTCACCTGTAGATAGAGTAACGTCCTCTGTTCGTGGTGGATTTGCTAAAACAAAAACCGCTTTCTTCACTTTAGGGATTTTGGAGCCCTCGTATCTGATTTCTGGCCCACAGAACTCCATCCTTCCTTCAGGGGAGGACATGGCGGGTAACGGAACACCAAACTTTGGGATTTTGATCTTCTTTTCTTCCTCTTCATCCTGTGATGTGCCGATGTCAAAGTCTATGTCTGGAATATTTGGTAAAACTATTCCTCCTTCTTTCCCCACACTGGCTGAGCCACCTGATAACCTGACACCTTCCATTTTGATGTTTGGACCTGCTGTGTGTCCATCGTGGTTGTCCAGCTCAACATTTTGGGATATCTTTACACCACCACCATTTGTCTTTTTTGGCATTCCAATATTAAACTTAGTTCCTTTCACTTTTGGCCCTTTGATTTTGCCACTGGCTTCAGTTGAGGCCTCTCCTTTGCCAAGTCCTAAATCCAGTTCCAGGTCTCCTTTAGGAGCTTTGATATCAAGTTTTGGCATCTTCAGTTTCAGACCTGTTCCCTCAACATGCACATCAGCTTTGTCTTTTTTGCCTTTGTCTTGTTTGGCTTTACCAATACGCAGATCAACGTCCACATCCGGTGATTTGACTTTTGTGTCCACTTCAAAATTTCTGCTTGCTTTTTTTGCTTCTCGCAGGTCAATGTCAGCAAGCGGTGTCTTCAAGTTGCCTCCATAGATGTCAACATGTGGCGCTTTGGGGAGGGACACATCAACTGGCAGTGTTTTTAACTTTCCCTTGATTTCAACTTCTGATTCTTCAGTCTTTAAAGGTTTTGCTTTCGGCAGTGACATGTCCACATCAGGAATGCTTTTGTGAGAGATTCTTAACTTCCCCTTTTGAACTTCAGCCCCAGCATGACTTCCTGCAATGTTTCCTGCCTTTCCTTTAGGTAAGGATATGTCAACATCAGGGATCTTGAATTTGGCTCCCTCTTTCTCATGACTGGGATCATATCTTATTTTTGTATGATGATGGTCTGATACATCCACCTCTGCTTTGGGAAGAAGAACCTCAGATTCTGGTGATTTGTTAGCTGGTAGTGATAGCTCTACTGAGGGCACCTTGACCTTAGCCTTTGTTTCAAGGTCACCACCTGGCCTTCCAAAATCTATGTCTTTTGAACCAAATGCTCGCATGGAGAATTTTGGTACTTTGATGGTGACATCAGGTGCATGAAATCGACCTTTCCCTTCCATGTCAGCCTCTGGGAGTTGAACATTTGATTGAGGAAGGTCGACTGCCCCCTTTTTTAAGTTAACATCTAATTCAGGACAAGATACTGATACATCTGCTTCTATTTTGGATGTTCCCCAGGAGGGCTTTTTAACTTTATTTTTTTTCCCCTTTATGTTTTTTTCTAAGTTCAACTCCATGGAGGGGGCATTGAGAGAAATATCCCCCTCGCTGCTTTGCCCTGATATATCCAAATTTCGACTCTTAGATTTCCCACCAAATCGGGGAAGAGAAAAGCTTGGGACTTTGAGAGAAACACTGGGCAAATCAAAGCTTCCTCCTGAAGAAGGCCGACTTCGCTCAGCCTTTAGAAGCGCCACTTCCACATCATCACCTTTTGGTTTGGAGATGCCAAAGTCTAGATCCACCTTTGGAGCGGAGATGTCCACTGTTGGCAATTTAACAGTGTGAAGTTTAAGAGATGAATCTGGACCTTCTATGTTACCTGTCTTAATATCCACACCTTTTACCTCAAATGTGGCTGGACGAATATCTCCTTTTATTCCAGAAATTTTGACTCTTTCACCTTCACCATCAAAGTTGACATCCAAATCTGGAGATTTAATTTTGGGAAGAGAAACACCAACACTTGGCATGGATACCTTTCCACCTTTCATGTCAGGACCTTCAATATTTATCTCAGGACCTTTTGTTTTCATTTTCGGAAGAGAAATATCAACAGAGGGCACATGGAACTTTCCTCCTTTGTGAACATGGCCTTCAATTACCATTTCTCCTTCTGCTTTTCCTTTGATAAGTGAAACATCAGCGTCTGGTATTTCAATCTTCCTGCCAAAGTCTGGACCTCTTATTTTAACGCCACTCTCTGGAAGATTCACCTGTGGCAAAGAAACATCAATTGTCGGAATTTTGTACTTTCCTTCTTTCATTTCTGGACCCACAACATCCAGGTCAGCTTCAACTTTCCCTTTTGGCAGTGAAACATCCACACTTTGCATTTCAATTTTTCCTTGGATATCTGGTCTTCCCAAACTGGGATCAAACTTTGGGAGATTGACTTTTGGTATAGAAACATCCAACGTTGGCATTTTGAATTTTCCTCCTTTAACATCAGGCCCTACAATGTCAAAGTTTCCTTCAATCTTTCCTTTGGGAAGTGAAACGTCAACATCCATTTTTTCTACTGTCCCTCCTTTGAGGTCAGGACCTTTTAGTTTTATACCACCCTCTGGAAGATTGGCTTTTGGTAAAGAAACATCAAATGTTGGCATTTCTACTTTTTTCCCTTTGGCATCAGGACCTTTAATATCCAGGTCTCCTTCAACTTTGGGAAGAGAAACATCAACACTTGGCATGGAGATATTTCCACTTTTCATGTCAGGACCTCCAATGATTATCTCAGGACCTTTTGTCTTCAATTTAGGAAGTGCAATATCAACAGAAGGCGTATGGAACTTTCCTCGTTTGCCAACATGTCCATCAATTCCTATTGCTTCCTCTACTTTTCCTTTGGGAAGTGATACATCAGCATTTGGCAATTCCGTTTTTCCTTCAAAGTCTGGACCTCTTATTTTAACACCACCTTGTGGAAGATTGACCTTTGGCAAAGAAACATCAAATGTTGGCATTTTGAACTTTCCTCCTTTCATCTCTGGACCCTCAACATCAATGTCAGCCTCAACGATTCCTTTTGGAAGTGAAATATCCACACTTGGCATATTAATTTTTCCTTTGCCAACATCGGATCTTTCCAAACTGGGATCCAACTTTTGGAGATTGACTTTTGGTAAACAGACATCTACTGTTGGTATTTTTAACTTTCTTCCTTTGACATCAGGACCTTCAAGATCAACACCTGTCTCAACTTTTCCTTTAGGAAGCGAAATATCTAAATCAGGCATCTCAATCTTTGCATTACTGAACTCTGGACCTTTAAGTTTGATGCCACCCTCTGGAAGACTGACGTTTGGCAAAGAAACATCAAATGTTGTCATTTTGAATGTATCTCCTTTAATACCAGGACCTTCAATATCCAGGTCTCCTTCAACTTTTGGAAGAGAAACATCAACACCTGGCATGGACACTTTTCCACCTTTCATGTCAGGACCTTCAATGTTTATCGCTGAACCTTTTGTTTTTATTTTAGGAAGAGAAATATTAACAGAGGGCATATGGAACTTTCCTCCTTTGCCAACATGTCCTTCAATTCCAATTTCTCCTCCTGCTTTTCCTTTAGGAAGTGAAACATCAACATCTGGTATTTCCATATTTCCTCCTTTGAGTTCTGGACTTTTTATTTTGATTCCATCCTCTGGAAGATTGACTTTTGGTAAGGAAATATCTAACGTGGGCATTTTGAACTTTCCGCCTTTGACATTAGGACCTTCAAAATCCAGGTGTCCTTCAGCTTTTCCTTTAGGAAGTGAAACATCAACATTTGGCATATCAATCTTTCCACCAAAGTCCGGACCTTTTAGTTTGATGCCACCTTCTGGAAGACTGATTTTTGGTAAAGACACATCTAACGTGGGCATTTTGAACTTTCCTCCTTTGACATCTGGACCGTCAAGATCAACACCCCCCTCAACCCTTTCCTTGGGAAGGGAAATATCTAAATCAGGCATCTCAATATTTGCCCCACTAAACCTTGGACCTTTCAGTTTGACGCTACCCTCAGGAAGATTGGTTTTTGGCAAAGAAACATCAAAAGTTGGCATTTTGAACTTTCCTCCCTTTCTATCTGGACCCTCAACATCAAGGTCAGCTTCAACTTTTCCCTTTGGCAGTGAAATATCCACACTTGGCAATTCAATTTTTCCTTTGATATTTGGTCCATCCACTCTCGGCTCGAACTTTGGGCGATTGACTTTTGGTAAAGAAACATCGAACGTTGGCATTTTGAACTTCCCTCCTTTGATGTCAGGCCTTTCAATGTCAAAGTTTCCTTCAACTTGTCCCTTGGGGAGTGAAACATCAACATCCGGCATTTCAACATTACCTCTCTTGATTTCTGGACCTTTTAGTTCAATACCACCTCCTGGAAGATTGATTTTTGGTAAAGAAACATCAAACGTTGGTATTTTGAATGTATCTCCTTTAATACCAGGACCTTCTATATCCAGGTCTCCTTCAACTTTGGGAAGTGAGACATCAACACTTTGCATGGAAACCTTTCCACCTTTCATGTCAGGACCTTCAATGCTTATATCAGGACCTTTTGTTTTAACTTTAGGAAGAGAAATATCAACAGAGGGCATATGAAACTTTCCTCCTTTGCCAATATGTACTTCAGTTCCTACATCACCTCCTGCTTTTCCTTTAGGGAGTGAGACATCAACGTATGGTATTTCCACATTTCCTCCTTGGAGTTCTGGACCTTTTAGTTTAATCCCACGTTCTGGAAGATTTACTTTTGGCAAAGAAACATCTAAAGTGGGCATTCTGAACTTTCCTCCTTTGACATCCAGACCGTCAAAATCAACACCTCCCTCAACTTTTCCTTTGGGAAGGTTAATACCTAAATTAGGCATCTCAATCTTTACCCCAGTGAACCCTGGAGCTTTGATTTCACCCTCTGGAAGATTGACTTTTGGCAAAGAAACATCCAATGTTGGCTTTTTTGCCATTGCTCCTTTCATTTCTGGACTGTCAACATCAAGGTCAGCTTCAACTTTTCCTTTTGGCGGTGAAATATCCACACTTGGTATTTCTAGTTTTCCTTTGATATTTGGTCCTTCCAAACTTGCATCAAACTTTGGGAGATTGACTTTTGGTGTAGAAACATCTAATGTTGGCATTTTGAACTTCCCTCCTTTGACGTCAGGACTGTCAATGCCAAAGTTTCCTTCAACTTTTCCTTTGGGAAGTGAAACATCAACATCTGGCATTTCGATTGTTCCTCGTTTAAGGTCTGGACCTTTTAGTTTGATACCACCTTCTGGAAGATTGACTTTTGGTAAAGAAACATCAAATGTTGGCATTTTGAACTTTCCTTCTTTGATGCCAGGACCTTCAATATCCAGGTCTCCTTCAATTTTGGGAAGTGAAACATCAACACTTGGTATGGAGACATTTCCACCTTTCATGTCAGGACCTTCAATGTTTATCTCATGACCTTTTGTTTTCATTTTAGGAAGAGAAAAATCAACAGAGGGCATATGGAACTTTCCCCCTTTGCCAACATGTCCTTCAACTCCTATTTCTCCTTCTGCTTTTCCTTTAGGAAGTGATACATCAACATCTGGCATTTCTATCCTTCCTCCAGAGTCTGGACCTCTTATTTTAACACCACCCTCTGGAAGATTTACTCTTGGCAAGGAAACATCAATTGTTGGCATTTTGTACTTTCTTCCTTTAATATCAAGACCTTCATGATCAACACCTGCCTTAACTTTTCCTTTAGGAAGTGAAATATCTAAATCAGGCATCTCAATATTTGCATTACTGAACTCTGGACCTTTCAGTTTGATACCACCCTCTGGAAGGCTGAACTTTGGTGAAGAAACATCAACATTTGGAATTTTGAACTTTCCTCCTTTTACAACAGGACCTTCAATATCCAAGTCACCTTCAACTTTTCCTTTAGGAAGTGAAACGTCAACATCTGGCATTCCTATCTTTCCTCCCTTGACATCTGGACTTTTTAGTTTAATGCCGCCCTCTGGAAGATTGACTTTTGGTAAAGATACATCAACCTTTGGTATTTTGAATTTTCCTTCTTTGATATCAGGACCGTCAATATTCAGGTCTCCTTCAACTTTGGGAAGTAAAACATCAACTCTGGGTATGGAGACTGTTCCACTTTTCATGTCAGGACCCTCAATGTTTATCCCAGGACCTTTCGTTTTCATTTTAGGAAGAGAAATATCAACGGAGGGCATATGGAACTTTCCTCCTTTGCCAACATGTCCTTCAATTGCCATTTTTCCTCCTGCCTTTCCTTTGGGAAGTGAAACATCAACATCTGGTAATTCTATAATTCCTGCTTTGAGTTTGTGACTTTTTACATTGACTCCACCCTCTGGAAGATTGACGTTTGGCAAAGACACATCAAATGTTGGCATTTCAATTGTACTCCCCCCAATATCAGGACCTTTTAGTTTAATGCCACCTTCTGGAAGATTTACTTTTGGTAAAGAAACATCAATTTTTGGCATTTTTAACTTTCCTCCTTTCAGATCAGGGCCTTCAATAGCAAGGTCTTCTTCAGCGTTTCCTTTAGGAAAAGAAACATCAACATCTGGCTTTTCCATTTTTCCTCCAAAGTCTAGACCTTTTAGTTTGATGTTTCCTTCTGGAAGACTGACTTTTGGTAAAGAAACATCAAACTTTGGCATTTTAAACTTTCCTCCCTTCATCTCTGGACCTTCAATATCAAGGTCACCTTCAATTTTTCCTTTAGGAAGTGAAACATCAACATCTTGCATTTCCATTTTTCCTCCAAAGTCTGGACCTTTTAGTTTGATGTTTGCCTCTGGAAGACTGACTTTTGGCAAAGAAACATCAAACTTTGGTATTTTAAACCTTCCTCCTTTCATATCTGGACTTTCAATATCAAAGTCACCTTCAACTTTTCCTTTAGGAAGTGAAACATCAACATCTGGCATTTCCATTTTTCCTCTAAAGTCTGGACCTTTTAGTTTGATGTTTCCTTCTGGAAGACTCACTTTTGGTAAAGAAACATCAAACTTTGGCATTTTAAACTTTCCTCCTGTCATATCTGGACCTTCAATATCAAAGTCACCTTCAACTTTTCCTTTAGGAAGTGAAACATCAACATCTGGCATTTCCATTTTTCCTCCAAATTCTGGACCTTTTAGTTTGATGTTTCCTTCTGGAAGACTAATTTTTGGTAAAGAAACATCAAACTTTGGCATTTTGAACTTTCCTCCTTTCATATCTGGACCTTCAATATCAAAGTCACCTTCAACTTTTCCTTTAGGAAGTGAAACATCAACATCTGGCATTTCCATTTTTCCTCCAACGTCTGGACCTTTTAGTTTGATGCCAACTTCTGGAAGACTGACTTTTGGTAAAGAAACGTCAAACTTTGGCATTTTAACCTTTCCTCCTTTCAGATCAGGGCCTTCAATATCAAGGTCACCTTCAACTTTTCCTTTAGGAAGTGAAACATCAACATCTGGCATTTCCATTTTTCCTCCAAAGTCTGGACCTTTTAGTTTGATGTTTCCTTCTGGAAGACTCACTTTTGGTAAAGAAACGTCAAACTTTGGCATTTTAAACTTTCCTCCTTTCATATCTGGACCTTCAATATCAAAGTCACCTTCAACCTTTCCTTTAGGAAGTGAAACATCAACATCTGGCATGTCAATTTTTCCTCCAAAGTCTGGACCTTTTAGTTTGATGTTTCCTTCTGGAAGACTGACTTTTGGTAAAGAAACATCAAACTTTGGCATTTTAAACCTTCCTCCTTTCATATCTGGACCTTCAATATCAAAGTCACCTTCAACCTTTCCTTTAGGAAGTGAAACATCAACATCTGGCATTTCCATTTTTCCTCCAAAGTCTGGACCTTTTAGTTTGATGCCACCTTCTGGAAGACTGACTTTTGGTAAAGAAACATCAATCTTTGGCATTTTAAACTTTCCTCCCTTCATCTCTGGACCTTCAATATCAAGGTCACCTTCAACCTTTCCTTTAGAAAGTGAAACATCAACATCTGGCATTTCCATTTTTCCTCCAAAGTCTAGACCTTTTAGTTTGATGCCACCTTCTGGAAGACTGACTTTTGGTAAAGAAACATCAATCTTTGGCATTTTAAACTTTCCTCCCTTCATCTCTGGACCTTCAATATCAAGGTCACCTTCAACCTTTCCTTTAGAAAGTGAAACATCAACATCTGGCATTTCCATTTTTCCTCCAAAGTCTGGACCTTTTGGTTTGATGCCACCTTCTGGAAGACTGACTTTTGGTAAAGAAACGTCAAACTTTGGCATTTTAAATTTTTCTCCCTTCATCTCTGGACCTTCAATATCAAGGTCACCTTTAACCTTTCCTCTAGGAAGTGAAACATCAACATCTGGCATGTCCATTTTCCCTCCAAAGTCTGGACCTTTTAGTTTGATGCCACCTTCTGGAAGACTGACTTTTGGTAAAGAAACATCGAACTTTGGCATTTTTAACTTTCCTCCCTTCATCTTTGGACCTTCAATATCAAGGTCACCTTCAACCTTTCCTTTGGGAAGTGAATCATCAACATCGGGCATGTCCATTTTTCCTCCAAAGTCTGGACCTTTTAGTTTGATGTTTCCTTCTGGAAGACTGACTTTTGGTAAAGAAACATCGAACTTTGGCATTTTTAACTTTCCTCCCTTCATCTCTGGACCTTCAATATCAAAGTCACCCTCAACTTTTCCTTTTGGAAGTGAGACATCAACATCTGGCATTTCCAGCTTTCCCCCCTTAAGTTCTGGACCTTTTAATTCAACACCAACTTCTGGAAGATTTACTTTTGGGAACGAAACATCCACCGTTGGCAATTTAAATGTTCCTCCTTTGACATTAAAACCATCATTATCCAAGTCTCCTTCAGCTTTGGGAAGGTCAATGTCCAAGTCTTTGCCTTTGGGAAGAGTCAGGTCTACAGTGGGTAATTTAAACCCTCCTTCAACATCTGCTCCTTTGAGACAAACCTCTCCTTCATGTGGTTTGACATTTGGCAGAGATACGTTAAAATTAGGCAGTTTGAACTTCCCATCTCCACCAATGTAAATGTCCATGTCTACGTCTCTAGTCTCAGCTTTTACTTTGGGTGGGGAGACGTCGACAGAAGGCAGACTGAACTTCCCTGCACTTTGTGAACCTTTAATTTTCCCATCAGAGGATCCTATCTTTGATAAAGAGACATCAAGTGTGGGCATAGCAATTTGCGGTCCTTTAAAAGTGCCCTCTACCTCATCAGGAAGTCTGCCATCATCCAGCTCAAGGTCAGGCACTGAGATGTCCATGCCAGCTTTTCCTTTGACTTTAGGTAAAGAAATATCCACGGAAGGCATGCTCATTGAATGAAGGTCTGCTTGTATCTTTGGTTTGGTGACATGTCCTTCTATCCCACTTCCTGCTTCCATTTCTACCCTAATGTCTCCTTGAGGAACTTTTACCTTGACGCCATCATCGCAGACATCCAAATGACGTGAGAGTCTCACTGTGGGAAGTTTTATTTTTGGCATTCTAAGTTTACCATCTCCTTTTCCTGATTCTACTTCAACTTTTCCCTGAGTGGCTTCAGCTTCTAGTTCTCTGACCTTCCCTTTTCGAGCTTTAATTTCCATTTTTCCCTTCCTGGTGGGCAAAGAAGCCTCAGCTTTGCCGGAAGGAAGAGCAAATTCTATATCAGGGGAAGTAAATATCGCCCCTTTCTTCTCTTGACCAGCAGACAGACTAAACTCCACCGATGGAGGCTGGATGTTCGTGTCGGGCTTCTTCAGTTCCACAGATCCAGGCTTGGTCTTTGGAAAGCTAATTCCAAACGTGTGACCTTTTGCTTTGCTCTTTAATTTAGCTCCAGGAATCTCAGCTCCCTCCAGCCGTCCGCTATCCTCCTTTCCTCCAGTGTGACTTTTTGTCTTAATGCGAGGAAACCTGAGGAGACATTGTCAAATGACTCAAACGGGCCAAAATCAATTGGGAAACACATAAACTTTCCTTTGGGAGATAAGTTAAAGTTTCCCGTGTGCTTGAATTGATAAAATCATTTTATTAGAAGCAAACAAAGTACTAATATGTTAGTGCCAGAAAGATTATTTCAAGAACACATGAGGCATTCATACAGGGGAACTGCCAAAAGTGACTTTAAAGGGAGTCATATTAGGATTTTTGTTCTACATTTGAAACAATTCCTTGTAGTCTACATAACATTAAATGGTGGTTGTTTGGTCTAAATGTTGCATAAGTTATGTTTTACAGACCATCTTGAAGATGGGGCGTTTCGTGGGCGGTCTTATTTACGTGCTTCTACTTCGACTGTGTCCCTCCCCTGTCAGCCATGTTGCAGTTTTTAGCACTTCCATATGGAGTCCACTGATAGATATAAGTTTGAACTATATGCTACTTTGTATTACAAATGGATACAGCAGAGGATGCATGTGCATGCACGAGCCAATCTGCCCCACAGCAAGAGGATAGAAAAAAAGAAGGAACTTATTGACTACAGCATAGGACTACATCGGCGGACTCGTACAGAGCTGTTTGGGTAAATTTCTATCACATATGGAGATATTCCATGATATAGTCTCTCATAATTGGGAAAATCGTCACAAATGGGGGAACATTCCAAACGGCTTGTTTTTAGGAAATATGGAGGAAAGCAGGACTCTTTTATAAATATCTTTGCCATGCCTTCATGGTTTGGTGTCAAATACCTTAAAACAATGACTGAATCTGCAAAAGGATCAAGCATTAGCCATCATCAAAACATTACTGACTGTACAAGCAATGTTTCATAAGAATGTTTCAGTGTATATCTGTAAGAAAACTAAAGTGATGTACAACTATTTACCATTTGAAGATGACTAACCCACACATAAAGGAGAGGAAACCGGAAGTTGTAACCTAAAAGAATTAAAGCCTTTAGACGTTCAATAAATTGTATTGACAGTTCTGTATTGAGCAGTCATCTCTTGTTCCATATCATCACAGTTTTTCTTTTTGCCATCCCAACATTTCTATGGTGGTATCATACAAAAGCCAAATTATTTGTGGGGTAAATCCTGTGGATCAGAGGTTCTCAAACTTTTTTCACCCAGTACCACCTCAGAAAAAAAATGTCTCTCCAAGTACAACCAAAATTCGTATACAGTAGCATATTATAAGTAGTAACAAGTATATTTAACATTTGTAACACTGTAACAATACACATAGTGTGAATAGTAAAACTGTGTTTAAAAATAGGAAAATAAAACAATGTAATTTAATCAAGTGATTCTTTGGCGTACCACTATATGAAGCCCAAGTACCACAAGTGGTACACGTACCAGAGTTTGAGAATCACTGCTGTCGATGCTCACTGATCTGAAGTCTCACAAGGGTTTTTTGTGGAGGGAGGTTCTTAATGTACAAGATGTGGGCTGTTTTAACTTTAAGGGTTCCAGTGTTTAAAATGCTAACAGGTAAGTAGTATATCCATCCATCCATCCTACCGCTTATTCCGGTAAGTAGTATATACCAAAGAAAAAAATACCTGATTTTCTTCTTTGCCTTCACAGTAGCGCCACCTTCTGCCTTGTCCAGGTGGCCGCCCTTCCTGTGTTGGAATATAGGAAGGGCAAACTCCACGTCACTTATCTCCAGCCTGGGCGGCGTTCCCTCGATGACTAGCTCCTCTCGACGCTTCTCCTTCAGCCTCTTCAGACCAAATCGGCCACCTCGCTTCTTCTTGGCCTTGAATGCCTTGGTGCCCTTCACGCTCTCAAACACAGAAAAATTTGAAACGGTAAACATGCTAACTTCATAGCTACTGACCTTGAGGCCAGAGCAGCCAGCCGCTAGTTAGCATGCTATGTTGGCGCTAGTGATGTGTGATACTACTGATTTTTTTCACGATCCGACATCGAGTAAAATTCAGGCTGGTATCGGCGATATCGATCCGATACTTTTTGCAAATATACCTATTGCACAGGTGTCAAACTCAAGGCCCAGGGGTCATATCTTGCCCGCCACAAATAATGTGTCAATTAAGTACTTCATTTTTCTTCTTAAATGTACTATTTCTTGCCGTTTTGATGGAAAAAATTGTATCTACATGCCCGCAATTACATATAGTTTAAAATGTATTATGTGATCATCCAACAAATATATCATTATATTACAAAATAGAGAACAACTAATTCCCTAAACTATTAGTTGTAACCATAACTAATGATTTCAACTTAAGTTGTTTATCAATTTTTACGTAAAAAATTACTCTATAATAATCAAATTTGTTGGAAATTAACTAATATTATGAGGCATTTACGCACTTTTATTCATATATATTCACCGTTAAAAGTATCCCCCTGAAGGCAGCCATAACTGCGATATGGCTGTCAATGAAAACAAGTTTGACACCTCTGACCTAATGTGTCTCGTAAAAATGTAAAAAGTAGCGTTGGCCCTGCGATGAGGTTGCAACTTGTCCAGGGTGTACTCCGCCTTCCGCCCGATTGTAGCTGAGATAGGCACCAGCGCCCCCCACCCGCGACCCCAAAGGGAATAAGCGGTAGAAAATGGATGGATGGATGTATTTCAAGTGTTGCTACTCTTGGGGAATCATCTTCAAACGATAAACATTCACAGAGCGGAACAACTGATGGTGTTATTCTGCACTGAAAGCGTTATCTTATTTATATTCATCTCTGTATCCAAGTGTCTACAAACAGCCCACAATTAAAGGATAAATACACTTACTGTTTTATAATACTGAGTGACTCATTTTAATTGCCAGTACTTTTCTTAAAGGAGAACTGCACTTTTTGGGGGGAATTTTCCTTAGTGTTCACAATAATTATGAAAAGGATGATGACGGATGTATTTTTTGTAATGCATTTTAACTTATAAATATACGTTATAAAAAAGTCCGGTTGCAGCAACGCCAATAGGAGGTCGTCTATTCTGCCTATAAAAGCCAATTAAAAAACACCCAAAAAGTGCAAAAAATACTCCAATTACCCATACGACTTGAATATTAACCAAGTATTAGTGATTTTGTTATTATAAGTGCTAACGCAGACAAACTATTTACAGCAGCACCGTGATCACAAACTTGTGTGTCAATGTTGACATGATCAACTAGTGAGCTGTTTTCTTGTTTCCATGCTTGTCAAACGTTAGTCTAGATCATAAAGCGTGCCTCTCACATGGATAGTCAAAGGATGAGGATGTATTCCGACAAGTTAGTACACTTTGACAGACAATTTGGACCCGAAACTGCCGAGAACAACCCGAAAAGACGCTTGGCGCCACCCCCCCTTTTTTCACGAGGATTATGAGTCATTCTTCATCTAAATGGGAATATATGAACATCTGAGTAGTCGGCATCCTAATGACTAAGATCCTGTACAGTAAGTGATGTCTTGTTATGTTTGTTGGCTATCGTGAAGTCTGCAGTGAGTAGTAATCAGTGATAGTTTAAAAAAATGAATGCACCGCGAATGCTTAAAATGATCAAAATATGTTAATATTAAATGTTATTATGAATGTGGTTGTTAGTATATTAGATATATACTTACATCAAAACCTTAATTGAGTTGCTTTGATGTTTTTAAGGGCTTTATAGGCGGAATAGTGCGGCTCCTTTAGGCTCTATTGTAAGCCGTCTTTTGATCGCATTTATGTATTATTTAGAATGCATTAACAAAAAAATACATCTGTCTTTCATAATGACTGACAAAATTCCCCAAAAAGTGCAGTTCCCCTTTAAATAAACATATGATAGACTAAATGACTGAGCACAGCATAGGCGAAAGAAAAAGTAGTTCCCACCAATCGCGTTTCATTGACACAAAATCTCAAGAATTGAGTTACTTTACACTGTGTTCTTGTAAATGATGTGCATTATCTCAAATAACTAAAGTATCAATATGAGTTCATGAAGATCTGGTATTGGCAGTATCGATATTTCAGTATTGATTCACACCTCACTACTTGGCGTGTAGCTGCATATGGCCAAAATGAAGAGAAGGCTCTGAATATCTGTGAAATTGCAGCCTGGAGTTTATATTTTTCTTTCAGCCACTGTTCTAAAAACTACTTGATTCATCCTGACTGTAACCTTGTGGGGAGTTTTTGACTGCTAAGACATGAAACAAGTCCACAGTAATAGTGAACTAATTACCATTTTGGCCATTTTGGCTTTGGGACCTTTGACCTCCACGATGGGCACTCCAGTTCTCACAGTGATGTCTGCTTCTGGGACGGTCCTCTTAACCAGGAAACTGACCTTGTAGGGCTCGGCACACTGGAGGATCTTCAGAGCGTCTTCATACCTCACATTGTCAAAGTACACTTTGGCGCTCAGCAGCTGGTCACCTGAACGCAACATTGGAAAGAGTTGGTCACTAATACAATTCCTGGCCTGTCCGTGGTAATTTTGCAAAGTAGGATCGTTCCTAAAAGTGTAATATTTCTATAACCTGTTCAAAACCTTCTAATTACATTTTAAACAATATTAGAGCCCATTTAACAAGACTAAAACAACTACATAGTCACCTTTTATTCTGCTTTAATTCAAGACAGTAGCCTTGAGAACGTTCTACATGCTGGTACCGGGAGGATTTTCCTCATGCAGAGGTTTCCAAAGTGCAGCGTGGGGGCCATTTGTGGCCCACAGCTAATTTTTTAAAGGCCCGTGGCACATTCTAAAAATATAATTACAAAAACCCCCAATAAAAAAGTTAAAAAAAATAGCATACGGGTGAAATGTAATGAGAACAAGTTGCAATCTTGACTCCAAAAACACAAAGGTGCCATGCAGGTTTGCTTAATAAAATAATAATGAATCAAAATAAATGTTGTTATGAACTATTGACCTATTAAAGGTTCCAATTACTTCACTTAAAAAATTCAACTTTGAAATATTTTGGGGAGAAAATTTTGTATATTTTTTGGGTTTACCATTTTAAAAAAGTGTTCTATGACAACAAAGACGTTATGCAAACAAACAAAAAAAAAAAATGAAATTAAAAACTTAAAATTGACAAAAGGATCTGAAGTTGATCTAGAGATTTAAGTGTTTAAAGTAAAAAAGAAAATGTTTGATTTATTTACATCACTCTTATTAGCGGGGCCCTTTTGGATCCCAATAATTTTAATGGGTTTTAAAGAAAATAAAATAAAAACATTGCTCAAAAAAACAAATGAATAAAAAATGTTAAGAATTATTGACCTACTTAAGGTTCCAATTACTTCACATCAAGTATTCCACTTTAAAAACATTTTGGAGAAAAGGTTGCATATTTTGTGTTTTTGCCATAAAAACTGAGTTTTCCTTAACATGATGGGCATAAAACATTGCAAAAAACATGTATATTATCAGATGTGAAGTTGATATTGAGATTTAAGTGTTGAAAAAAAATAAAATATAAACACATATACAGTATATATATATATATATATATATATATATATATATATATATATATATATATATATATAGACACCCACACCCACATATATATATATACAGTATATACACACACACACACACACACACACATACATACATACATACATACATATATATATATATATATATATATATATATATATATATAAGGGCTGGGCAACGATTATACATTTTAATAGAAGTTAATTGCACTATTTCTCTGATTAATCGCGATTAACTGTGTGTATACGCAAAGCCCAATAATGAATTCAAAAGTAGTGTGTAGTGCAGCTTTATTGGAATATTCCCCCACATGAACAAAAGCGCCAAAACATTTGTTGTGCGAACACAATTTAAATCAGTCCTTGTTAAACAGCAGCAGTTAAATAGCATATTTTATGAAAATGAACTCAAAATATGTAAATACAAACATTTAAGCTTATTACTACCACTGCCAGGGTATTTAAGTTATCCTCTTTGTTATGGAAAATAAATATAATTTACATACAAATCTCTGAGCCACAATCATAACATCCGAACAGGCAATTTCTGAGGTAACAACAGAAACATTTTTTTTATCAGGGATCTCATGTTTAAAAAACCTATATTATAGGTAGTGGGCTGTTTTAGGGAATTTTTGATCAAATTACCTGTAGTAGCAATATTAATAATGTTGTGTTTATTCTGCGTAGTGCACTTAAAATAATTATGACCATATCTAGGAATTGATATGATGGGAATTTTCCGATTGTTTGCTTGGTGCTTTGATAAACTGAACGCATCATATACATGGTACTATATTGTGACGTTATGAGCCAGGGAATAAAATAACTACCCTACCCAGCATGCAACAGGAGTGACGAGCATGCGCGGTAGCCCGGTATAGGTTGTGTGTCGCCATGACGGCATCTTGTATGTTGTGATATGCACGCTCTGAAAGCAAACGTTAAGAACTCAGCCAACACTCCTCATCTGCATTATTCATAAATAGACAGACAACACATATACTCCGCTGCTTCACAGGCCGCTGGATGTAGCTGGCAAAGTATTCCCATGCTAGCTAGCCGGTCTAGCAAGCACGCGTCATTCAGTCCAAAACGGCCCGATCTATCCACATTCAGAATTGTCTGGCGGTCGTAAGTGATCCCGGAGTGACCACGCTGTAAGCCAGCCATGAAATTTGCAGAATTGTCCGGTATTTTTGCCAAATGTTCTATCTTTACCAAGAGCTCCTCGACGCCGGGCGACGCCATCTTGTTAAGAAAAGGCGTTAACAAAATAAAAGCATGTAAACAACATACGCAAATGCGCGATAAAATAATTGGCGGCGTTAATAGATTGATGAGTTAACTCATAATTAACGCACTAATTTGCCCACCCCTAATATATATATAAACACACACACACACACACACACACACACACACACACACACACACACACACACACACACACACACACACACACACGCACACGCACACAAACACACACACACACACACACACACACACACACATATATACAGTATACAGTGGGGCAAAAAAGTATTTAGTCAGCCACCGATTGTGCAAGTTCTCCCACTTAAAATGATGATAGAGGTCTGTAATTTTCATCATAGGTACACTTCAACTGTGAGAGACAATGTGAAAAAAAAATACAGGAATTCACGTTGTAGGAATTTAAAAAAATTTATTTGTAAATTATGGTGGAAAATAAGTATTTGGTCAACCATTCAAAGCTCTCACTGATGGAAGGAGGTTTTGGCTTAAAATCTCACGATACATGTCCCCATTCATTCTTTCCTTAACACGGATCAATCGTCCTGTCCCCTTAGCAGAAAAACAGTCCCAAAGCATGATGTTTCCACCCCCATGCTTCACAGTAGGTTTGGTGTTCTTGCGATGCAACTCAGTATTCTTCTTCCTCCAAACATGATGAGTTTAGTTTATACCAAAATGGATACATGAATGATACAGCAGAGGATTGGGAGAATGTCATGTGGTCAGATGAAACCAAAATAGAACTTTTTGGTATAAACTCAACTCGTCGTGTTTGGAGGAAGAAAAATACTGAGTTGCATCCCAAGAACACCATACCTACTGTGAAGCATGGGGGTGGAAACATCATGTAGTTAATCATACAACTGGAAACCAATGTTATTATAAAAATATTGATTTTGAATAGAGAATCGATTCTGAATTGAATCATTACCCCCAAGATTCGAATCAAAACAAACCGCATGGTCCCCAAGTATTCACAGCCCTAGTTAGTGATGTCAAAGATGAAGTGCAACAACAGAGTTTCTTTCCATTCAGCAGTTCGCCAACATTAGCAGTTAGCATGAAGTGGCGCACTTATCGAGTTCTGCAACGTTGGTCCTCTAGTTGTCTTTTGATATCGCTCCTGTCAAAGGCTCAACAATGTGGAGATGTGTTGTTTTACAATGAACTGCATAAACAGCTACATGCTTTCCGCTTAACATGAAACCAAACATGACAGCAGAAGTTATCGATCACTCGGAAGCAGAGGTCCTGCTTAGTGAGCATGTTTTATTGATCACCACGACACATTAATAGAAAATAAATAAATATTGTATCTGTTATACATAAAACATAAAAAAGACTACCTTAAGAGTTAATTTCCTTTTCAAATACATGTTACATGGTAAAATTGTTTTGTTTTAGGGTCTAAGCACCAATGAAATTCAAATTAATGAATTTCAATGGGCGACGTTGACCTAAGATAAAATTGTTTGAGTTAAGAGCTACGTCACAAAACTAATTAAGCATGTAAGTGGAGGTGCTACTGAACTGCTAATAAATATGTACAATTTTCTGAGGGTGTTCTCACTGAAAAAAGTCTGAGCAACCTTGGATGAATATAAATAACGACTCATTAAGGTACCAGTCCAGTGTAAAAATAAGTTCCCTCTATATAGAAGCTATTATCATATATATCTCCTTTATGACACCGAAAGACTTACAGAGTTTGCGAATAAACAAATATGATCAAAATAGCATCAATCTCACAGAGATTCCCAAGTCATTTTGAGAGATAATGAGGAAGCCAGCAACGTGGTAGCATGACGTAGAGGTAAGGACCGCAGATCCCTTCCCCATCAACAACAATGCAGACATTGTGAGAGCCAACAATAATTGCTTTGTGAAAAATTATGATAACGAAACTAATATTATACTTATATCTTAAATATAAGGAGGATGAGCAACAAGTTTTAGAAGCTCTGCTCGGCAGAGCTAGCTTTAGCGAAACACTTAGCCTCATGTAGCAGTATTGCTAAGTGCTAAACAAGATATACAAACTACAAACATAATAAAACGATAGCTTACTGTACAATGTCTGCTCTCACTTTGAAGACAACTGATAGGATGTCCATAGGATGATCCACATGAAGAGTTAACAAGGAAAAGTCTCCCTGCAGACACCGTCTTCGGTTGTGTGTGTCTGTCTCCATCACCGGGTATAAACTTAACGTCAAGATGAACAACTTCTCGATTTATGGCTAAATCCTCCTAATGTCCAGATGAGAGGAATGATTTGTAATCTAGAATGACTGACGAGCCGAGACATGATGATGCGGGAGCAGCAGGACACTTACCTTTGTCTTATCAAAGCGCCGCAAAAAATACTGTGTCTGCGTTAGCACTTATAATAACAACATCGCTAATATTTGGCTGATATTCAGGTCCCAATATCTATAGAGAATAATGTTGGCGGGTTTTGGATGGTTACTTAAAGGCCTACTGAAACCCACTACTACCCACCACGCAGTCTGATCATTTATATATCAATGATGAAATATTAACATTGCAACACATGCCAATACGGCTTTTTTAGTTTACTAAATTACAATTTTAAATTTCACGGGAGTTGTGTCTTGGAAACGTCGTGTAATGATGACGTGGACGCAGGACGTCACGCGTTTTTAGGAAGTATGAGCGCTGCACACACACAGAGGTAAAAGTCATCTGCTTTAACAGCATAATTACACAGTATTTTGGAGATCTGTGTTGCTGAATCTTTTGCAATTTGTTCAATAAATATTGGAGAAGTCACAGTAGAAAGATGGAGTTGGGAAGCTTTAGCCTTTAGCCACACAAACACACGGTGATTCCTTGTTTAAAATTCACGGAGCTGAAACTTTACTATGGATCAGAGCCCGGTCAAGCAGACATGGATCCCAACCGAATGTCAACCAGCAGGTTTCGGTGAGAAAATTGTGGTTAAAAAGTCGCCACTTACTGGATATCAGCTGAGCTTGTGTCGTCCGTACAGCTGCCGTCGACACCCGTGAGACATGGCGTCAAGACAAACCCCTCCGACTATCAGGTAATATTAAACTCATTAAAACACTAGCAACACAATAGAAAGATAAGGGATTTCCCAGAATTATCCTAGTAAATGTGTTTAAAAACATCGGAATACGTCCCAATGCAATAGCGTTTTTTTTTTTAACTGTTTTTTTTTTTTTTTTTTTTTGTAGTCCGTCGCTATCAATATCCTCAAACACGAATCTTTCATCCTCGCTCAAATTATGGGGAAATTGTCGTTTTCTCGGTCCGAATAACTGTTTTTGTTGGAGGCTCCCATTAAAATCAATGTGAATATGTGAGGAGCCCCCACACTTGCGACGTCATCGTCTGCGACTTCCGGTAAAGGTGAGGCTTTTTCAGGAAGTACCAAAAGTGGCGAACTTTATCGTCGATTTTCTCTACTAAATCCTTTCAGCAAAAATATGGCAATATCGCGAAATGATCAAGTATGACACATAGAATGGACCTGCTATTCCTGTTCAAATAACAAAATTCCATTTCAGTAGGCCTTTAAGAGGGTTTTGTGGGTGGAATAGAGAGCCTCCAATGATGGACTAGTTATGTTTTATTTACTATTTATTTATGACTTGGAATGTATCATGAAAGAAAAACATGTGTTCATGTCTTATATAGGGATTGCGAATGATAGACAGCACATCTCTCTCCAATTTTTAATATTTCCAGTATGACTGATGTATGTAAATACAATTAGATATGATTTAATGGATACAACCAAGCATATGAAGCCAACTTGTTTTACAACTCTACTGGTACTTTAAAGTGTGAAGCGAGTACCTTGCTGCAAACTGAGATGTTTGGCGGCCGGCGAGTCTTTGAGGACATCTTTGATGAAGATTCCCTGCTGTCCTCCGCCCGTCACGCTGTAGCCGCTGGCTCCGGCCTCAGCCTCTGTCTCCACCACGATCTCCTGCGGCTTGGAGGCTTCCGCCTCGACCTGGTCCACAAAGGCAGAGAGTACATTTTGAGTGATGACTCCAGTTTAAGGTGGAGAGGTTGCTGGCGCTTACGGTGGACTCGCTGCCAGGTTGCGGATCCATCACCGGCTGCGCCAGTTGACAGGCGGACTCTCTCAGGTGACTTCTCTTCTGACTCAGCACCTGCTTCAACTCTGCATGGAGCTTCTCCTTCTGCTCCTGCAGAGCACACATGCACTCGATGAGATCACACTGGGATGTTTTTTTCCTTTTGTTGACGGGCGTGCACCTGCTTCCCAATGAAAAGACCAGCGCTGAAAATCTGCTGACTGGATGGGAATGAAAGGTGTTTACGCGGCCGGACCAGACCATTGTGCTCTACAACAGTGAGGGGTGAGGGTTTGCTGCTAGGGGGTCATCGCCGACCAGTGGCGGCCATGTTGCCACAAATACAACATATGGACAAAAGTAAGGGGGCAAAGCTCTTCATCTGTCCATGGATTGATAAGAGATTTTAGTCCTGGGTTGGCCTTGAATCTTATCTACTCATCTTCGCAATTGGACATTGAGTGCTTTGATGCATGTATATTTGCGTCTCACCACTCTCTCTGGACTCTCGTGGTCCTCCGCAGAGCCGCTGTGGTGAGCGTTGCGATGCGGGCCAGTGGGGGGAGACCGCCTCTTATCTTTTACCTGTGGACATTAGGACAACGTGTTCCGTCTTACTGACACTTGATGAACAACATGTAGGTAGATTACTCATGTGTGGCCAAATGTTTGAGGTCAGCGTTCACTTACAGCTTGATCTCTGCTCGTGCTGTAAACATGGCCGTCTTCTTCTCTGTCAGAGTCTGAAAAGGGAACAACGTCACGTTTATTCGTGCTTTCTGTGACTGTTGAGCTCGCTGGCAATAATAGCTTCATTTTTTTCATTTTATTTTATTAGTTTATTTGAACAGGGACAACGCACATTGATCAGCATTGCTATAAGTGCTCAGGTTTTAGGTACAAAGCTACTTTCCAACCATAGTCTCTGGGCAAGATGCATAGACCACCAGCAGAAACAGTATCCAATAAAACAATAATTAAGACCTTACTTAAAATAGAAAAACATTGTATTAATATATTTATAATAATAACAATTTTCTTAAATGTTCTATATCTAAGGTGTCCGAAGAGCGGCCTAGGAATATCTTCGGCCTACATGTAATTTTTTTTATTGGCTCTTCTGCTTTACACTAAATCAGAGATTCTCAAACTGTGGTACGCAGTCTTCATCTACTGGTACGCCAAAGAATCACTTGATTAAAGTACAGTGTTTTATTTTCCTATATTCACACACAGTGTTACTGTTAAAACTGTGTGTGATGTTAAAGTGGCCCGAAATATTAAATATACTGTACATTCCGGACTATAAGCCGCCACTTTTTTCCTATGCTTTTAACACTGCATCTAGTGTGGCTAATTTATGGGTTTTTCCTTTGCTGACGGCCACAATGCAAATAGTTAAAAAAAACAAGCAAATACACTGAAAAAGTGTGATATTGTTTGTGCTATGGCGCCATCTTTTCGACAAGTTTGCTCACTGCAGGTGCTGCAGTGTTTCAAAGCTTTGGGCCATAAGTACAAGTGCCGATCCGTTTCCTAGGTCGTCCATAGCGTTTCTACTTGAAAGGATTTTTCAGCTTTCTAAGCAACATTCATATGTTTTACAATATATCTAAAACGATTCCTATTTACTAAACCGACCCACTTGTAGGAGTGTTTTCATGCATATTTTTACGTAGCATCAGCTAATATGCTAACATGTTTACAACTCTCTGTGTTAGCATTAATAACGTACAATGGGATTCTCTTTGTATTGTTCCAGTATCAAGGATTCCTTAGTAAATTCTCCAAAACGTCACCACGGACTTATTGAAGAGCTAGCCTGCGCAGCTAGTGGGTCCAAGACAATGACTTCTGTTTTGTTTGATCATCTGTTTTAATGCTGTGTTACACCGTTTGGAAACAATTAAGGTGCGTAAACAAACATTTACAACATTTCTGTGTAAATAACTCATTTCACAACGTATATATCTGCGGCTTATAGTCTAGGGTGGCTTATAAATGGGAAAAACATTTTTTTCCTAAAATTTAGTGGATGCCTATATATATATATAGTGGATGCACTCTAGAGTCCAGAAAATATGGTACTTGTTAAATAAAATCTCTGCCTTGTTTTTCATAAATACATAAGTCTACTACGCTACTGTATTGTAATGTTGGTCATCATTGTGCAACTGGGAGAGCTAAGGTTTTTCTGAGGTTGTGAAAAAGTGTGAGAACCACTGCACTACACTTTTGCAGCCTTTCAACATAACCAAATATCCGACAACACATTGTTTCATTAAAGGACAATACTGCTAATGATAACGACCACCAATCCAAAGGTCTATTGACAAGAGCATGTGTGATTGGTTGGAGATCAATAAAACAGGTTATATTGTTTTAATCTGACAAGTCATTGAACACAAAATCCTAACTATCGATCAGCCAACCCTGTTGCTATGAGACAAGAGGCAGATTTTAGACATCATCATCATCAGCAGCAGCAGCAGCAGCAGCAGCAATCGTAAACAGGCAACAAAAAGTAGGAAGCAAGGCTGGTTAAGGTTGTTACTGCACTATATTGTGTGTGTGTACAAACTGGCATGCCACCGCCCACTTTGGGAATGACTTGGCTTGCGTTCACTGTGGCCCCCCTGCTATGTCATTCCTGAGAGTTCCACCTTCATATGATCACTTTTTTAACTCGCATCTGCTATGTATGTGCACGCACGTGTGTGTGTGTGTGTGTGTGTGTGTGTGTCATTTCAGCGTGGATGCCGAGCCCGTTTGGGCGTGTTGGGAGTGTTGGGTGTCCGGCGGGTCACAAGATGACATAACACACATTCTCTGGTACCCATTTAAAGAAAATATAAGACTTGCTGTGTCCATTTTCGTGTCTGCAACTCAGTGAGCTTTAGTGGAGCGTCCATTGATCACATCTCACGTCCAAATATTAAGTCCATTTTCACCTTTACACAGTGGAGATGATGCAAGAGCGCAATCAGCGTCTGATGTGAAAGCTCTCCACCGTAAAGATGAAGACCACTTGGAGGTTTCAGCTTGGACTGCAGACAGACGGCAGCAGGTGGACGAGGCGGCACAGCTCCCTCCGTTTACCACATGCCTGACCACGCTTACCTCTTATTATAGACCAGGATTGCAGGCCCTGCCCGACTGGTGGAGAAGATCCCCACATGATAGACGGAGGCGGGAACATGCTGAGGTACGAGGAGCTGTCTCATATAGTGGATGTCAGCAGCATGAGAAGAAGTACAACAACTTGAGCATGAAGGATACACATGATGAGAAGTCACTCCACGGCAGTTCTGTTGGACTAGAACAGAACTGTTCTGTTCCACTAGATCATGACTGTTCTGTTCCATTAGAACATGAGTATTCTGTTCCACTTGATCTGACTCAAATACGATGGTACTGTTCCACTCGATCTGATTAGAACATGAGTATTCTGTTCCACTTGATCTGACTCAAACACGATGGCACTGTTCCACTCGATCTGATTAGAACATGACGGTACTGTTCCACTAGATCTGATTAGAAAATGACGGTACTGTTCTACTCGATCTGACGAGAACACGATGGTACTGTTGCACTAGATCTGACTAGAACACGACAGTACTGTTCCACTAGATCTGACTAGAACACGACAGTACTGTTCCACTAGATCCGACTAGAACACGACGGTACTGTTCCACTAGACCCGACTAGAATACGACGGTACTGTTCCACTAGATCTGACTGGAACACGGCAGTACTGTTCCACTTGATCTGACTAGAACACGACGGTACTGTTCCACTAGATCTGACCAGAACACGACGGTACTGTTCCACTAGATCTGACTAGAACACGACGGCACTGTTCCACTTGATCTGACTAGACAACGACAGTACTGTTCCACTTGATCTGACCAGAACACGATGGTACTGTTCCACTCGATCTGATTAGAACACGACGGTACTGTTCCACTCGATCTGATTAGAAAACTACGGTACTGTTCTACTCGATCCGACGAGAACACGATGGTACTGTTCCACTAGATCTGACTAGAACACGACAGTACTGTTCCACTAGATCTGACTAAAACACGACGGTACTGTTGCACTAGATCTGACTAGAAAATGACAGTACTGTTCCACTAAATCTGACTAGAACACGACAGTACTGTTCCACTAGTTCCGACTAGAAATCGACAGTACTGTTCCACTCGATCTGATTGGAACACTGCGGTACTGTTCCACTAGATCCGACTAGAATACGATGGTACTGTTCCACTAGATCTGACTAGAACACGACAGTACTGTTCCACTTGATCTGTCTAGAACACGACGGTACTGTTCCACTAGATCGGACTAGAACACGACAGGACTGTTCCACTTGATCTGACTAGAACACGACAGTACTGTTCCACTAGATCTGACTAGAACACGACGGTACTGTTCCACTAGATCTGACTAAAACACGACGGTACTGTTGCACTAGGTCTGACTAGAACACGACAGTACTGTTCCACTAAATCTGACTAGAACACGACAGTACTGTTCCACTAGATCTGACTAGAACACGACGGTACTGTTCCACTCGATCTGATTAGAACATGACGGTACTGTTCCACTAGATCTGACTAGAACACGACGGTACTGTTCCACTAGATCTGATTAGAACACGACGGTACTGTTCCACTTGATCTGATTAGAACACTACGGTATTGTTCAACTCGATCTGACTAGTACACGACAGTACTGTTCCACTAGATCTGACTAGAACACGATAGTACTGTTCCACTTGATCTGACTAGAACACGACAGTACTGTTCCACTAGATCTGACTAGAACACGACGGTACTGTTCCACGAGATCTGACTAGAACACGACGGTACTGTTCCACGAGATCTGACTAGAACACGACGGTACTGTTCCACTAGATTCGACTAGAACACGACGGTACTGTTCCACTAGATCCGACTAGAACACGACGGTACTGTTCCACTCAATCTGATTAGAACACTATGGTACTGTTCTACTCGATCTGACTAGAACACGACGATACTGTTCCACGAGATCTGACTAGAACACGACGGTACTGTTCCACGAGATCTGACTAGAACACGACGGTACTGTTCCACTAGATTCGACTAGAACACGACGGTACTGTTCCACTAGATCCGACTAGAACACGACGGTACTGTTCCACTCAATCTGATTAGAACACTGTGGTACTGTTCTACTCGATCTGACTAGAACACGAGTGTACTGTTCCACTAGGTCTAACTAGGACACGACAGTAGTGTTCCACTAGATCTGACTACAACACGACAGAACTGTTCCATTAGATCTGACTAGAACATGACAGTACTGGGTGTAAACCTACTCAATAGCCCTCATGAAGTTGATGATGTTATTGTTGGCAGTCGAACAAAACAAGCAACATCCTCTCATCCTGAAGAACACACACACACGCACACACACACACACTCACACACGCACACAGACACAAACACAGACACACACACGCAAGCAGACAGTTTTTTCATGTTCACAATTAGAAGATCTAATCTGAACAATCATATGATCAGAGGAGTCAATGTTTGTTTATGAAGAGGACGGCATGAAAACGACAACATTAGACACAAGACAACATGAGACAAGAGAAAAACAACATTAGAGTTAATACCATAAGACAGAAGAATGCATCTGTAATATGAGAAACAAGGCAAGAGAAACGATATTAGATAGCACTAAAAACATGAGACAACATTAGACCAAATGAATGATGATCTTACACAGCATTAGACACACCACACAAAATGGACAAACAACACAGAATGTGAGGCACATGAGACAACATGGCAAAAAAATACTGCACAGCATGATATAAAACTAGATCATTGTTAGACAACAGGCAACATGAAACACAACTAGACAACATTAGACACAACACAACCTAGACCACAGTTGAGCAGGGTGAAGATTTGTGTAGGAAAAAAATGTACCTCAATCATCATCAACAAACTCTACTGACAACATACGCGCGCGCGCGCACACACACACACACACACACACACACACACACATACACACACACACACAAACACAAACACAAACACAAACACACACACGAGCACACACTTCCTGTTTCAGTGTTGCGATAAGAAGACAACAAGTCCAGACAAAAGCATCCTCCACCTAATAAGTCAAGTGTCCAAGCCCACGTGTCTTCTGACCGTTCAGGTGACCTCGCCTGTGGACAGGAAGTGCGCCCATGTAAACAGGAAACAGAAATATGCACATATCTCATTTATAACTCACTGTAAAAAGTCGGATGCTGTATAACGGTGTGTTTGCATGAGTCTTCCTCCCTCACTGGTGTGTGGATGCTGAGGGAACTTCTCCCTCCAGCACATGTCAAAAAGTATTTCCTCACCTCCCAGACCCCCCGATCCACCCGTGACCGTACTTCCTGCTGCAAAATCAACCCCACCAACAAATACCACCAGCGCCGCCCAAAGCCTGACGCCAGGAAGTGGCCATCATTATCCATCATGTCACTTCTGTTCATCTCTGTGAAGTCCTCAGCTGCCTTCATAACATGAGACACTTGGAACATTACTTGAGGTTTTGGACTGAGTTTGAGTATCGTCCACTTTTTGGCTTCTGTCACCCCAGCTGGACTCCCGGAGGCTTCGGATGTCTTGCGTGTTTGAAGCAGTAAGAGGATCTATTCGATCCAGTTAGTGGGCAGAAGACAGTAATTGATGTCCAAATGTGTTATGAGGTCACATAGAGAATTGACAATGTAGTCAAAAGACACTGGATCGAACCACAGCAGGAACCTCAAACACGTCCGGACATAGGACATATTTTACAACATTGTCCCCTTCCTGAGTATTTTGTCCAAGTGGTGTTGTCGTACCAATGCAGATTTGATAGCAACAATAAAGATGTGCATAGACATGTATTGCCAAAGGACAGTCACAGTATGCGGGAAGACAGGTCTTAAACAAAAACCAAAGTCACAGCACAGTGGAAGAATGTATGCTGACACTGGTAGCAAAATCTCGTCTGGTGACCCTACATAGAACCAGAACCTCTCAACCAGTGCTACCTTCAACACAACAGGACCTACACTTGAGCCAAGTCCTGACAGATCTGCTCCAGTGTATTGTCAATGTGTATTAATATACATTGTACAGTATAGTAAACAGGGATAGGAATCGAGAACCGGATCTTGTTTAGAACCGGTTCCTAGTGTATCAATTCCTTGGAATCGCTTGCCAATTTTTCCAACAATTCCCTTAATGCAGGGATGTCAAACTAGTTTTAATTGAGGGTCACATTGCAATTACGGGTTGGGGAGGAGACCCTGCCCCAAGTGGAGGAGTTCAAGTACCTAGGAGTCTTGTTCACGAGTGAGGGAAGAGTGGATCGTGAGATCGACAGGCGGATCGGTGCGGCGTCTTCAGTAATGCGGACGTTGTACCGATCCGTTGTGGTGAAGAAGGAGCTGAGCCGGAAGGCAAAGCTCTCAATTTACCGGTCGATCTACGTTCCCATCCTCACCTATGGTCATGAGCTTTGGGTCATGACCGAAAGGATAAGATCACGGGTACAAGCGGCCGAAATGAGTTTCCTCCGCCGTGTGGTGGGGCTCTCCCTTAGAGATAGGGTGAGAAGCTCTGCCATCCGGGAGGGACTCAAAGTAAAGCCGCTGCTCCTCCACATCGAGAGGAGCCAGATGAGGTGGTTCGGGCATCTGGTCAGGATGCCACCCGAACGCCTCCCTAGGGAGGTGTTTAGGGCACGTCCAACCGGTAGGAGGCCACGGGGAAGACCCAGGACACGTTGGGAAGACTATGTCTCCCAGCTGGCCTGGGAACGCCTTGGGATCCCCCGGGAAGAGCTAGACGAAGTGGCTGGGGAGAGGGAAGTCTGGGTTTCCCTGCTTAGGCTGTTGCCCCCGCGACCCGACCTCGGATAAGCGGAAGATGATGGATGGATGGATGGATGGATGGATGGATGGATGGATGGATTGCAATTACGGCTGGCCCCAGAGGGCCATTATAATCGACGTGGCAGACTACATTAAATGATGTGGCAGACCACATTGAATGACTTGACGGGCCACTTTAATGATATGACGGACCACTTTAAGTGATCAATCAATAAAAATAAAAAAATCAATCAAGCTTTATTTATATAACCCTTAATCAAAAGTGTCTCGAAGGGCTTCACAAATCACAACAATATGCTCGGATCTGAACCTAGAAATGTTGTGGCAGACCACACTGATTGACATGGCGGGCAACATTAATGAGGTGGCGGGCTACAATAAATGACATGGCGGGCCACTTTAAATGTTGTGACGGACCGCAATTAATGACGTGACCGAGCAGATTAAACGTTGTGACAGACTACGTCAATGTCGTGACAGACTACGTCAATGTCGTGATAGACTACATCAATGACGTGACGCACCACTGTAAATGAGGTGATGGACTACATTAAATGACATGGCGGGCCAAATTAAATGATGTGACAAACCTCGTTAAATGACGCGGCAGAACACACTGATTGACATGGAGGCCAGATTAAATGATGTGATTTCCAATGTGAATGCAATCTGACCCGCATGCGGACATGACTAGTACTATCATGACATAGTACTATCTAAATAAAGTACTATCTAATGACATCATGACGTCATACGTACTGCAGTGTTTACGGACATAAAATGACTTAAATTAAACTTGTCTCAGTAATGTCACATTTGTGGCAATTTCAAGGATTTTCTGCAAAGTCAACATTTTGTAAACCGGATTATTGTGCGCAGAAAATTAAGAAAGAAGAGGACGAGAATTTTGGCTATCGCAGTTTTAAAGGATAAATTGCTACGACATTTGATTTTCACCTGCCAACATTTAAATTTCACCCGTTTTCTGCTACGTTGTCAACTATTTATTTTGTAACAGTGTATTTTGGCAAATACTTACGACACTTATCGTTTTTGGTGACGTTCCGGTCGGCCGAATGAGACCTAAGCGCGGAAGCGTTCACATTGAGGACGCAACGCATCTCGGCTTGAAATATATTGAGTTGCACGTTATGAGGCTATGTCATATATAGTTTCACTTTGGAAATCTAAACAAATCTTTGCACGGTATTTTAATGTTTTAAGTTTCACCAGTGTATTTTCTGGGGAGATTACAAAGATTCTTAAAAGTTGTTAAAAATTTACTAAAATTACATGCTTATGTAATTTCCACACAGGTTTTATTTTGTTAAATTCTACAAAATATTTATTTCTTACATATATATTTTTTAAGCTGCATATGTCCCTCTTACTTTAGGTTTGTAAGGTCATGTTATCTCTAAACCAAACAAAACTGATTCTAATCTACCTGTTTGTTCTTTTGTTGAAAGAAGAAACAGAACAGGAAAAATCTTATCAATTTCCATCCCTATATGCAAGACGGCTATGCGACTGGTCTGGCCCGAGAAGAACACTGGACCAGTCCATGAGTTCAGTTAAACACTTAGAAGAGACTAATATTTGTGCAGCAGGTTCCAAAACAGTTTTTTTGCGCTCCTGTTGGCTGCGGGCTATTTTTTTTTCAGAATGTTGTAACAAGGACATAATAAATAGACAAAAATCAAATGTCCAATGCAGTGGATGGTGGTTCTTAGCAATATTAAAATGAGGAATAATAGTCAAGAGAGAAGTTAGGCCTCCCGATCCTTTTAGTTAAATAACCCTGCTATACAGTGTTAGCAAGCCACACAACAGAACAGTAGGCGTCAATCTGTTCAACACATAGAGTGACATTCTGGAGTCCAGAGTCTCTTAGAATTCTTGGAGAACCTTAGAGAGTAGCATCCCACAGAAAAGTAGTCACATTGAGACTGGTCGAAGGAAAAAGACGACACATTTGTGTTGTCCTCTGTGTTGTCACACAGACTGTCATGGTTGTGCCCAACATACCAGGCTTCATAGGTATGTGGGGGTCGGCTCGGTGCCGCAGGGGGGCACGGAGATCCAATGACTATGGCAGTGCAGCTGTCACTGCTGTGTAACGTCAACACACACACTAACGAAGTGACAGCCGTGTGTCACTAATTTATAAAGGGATTCTGGAATGCCACAAAATTTGCTTTTTGGGTAATGCTTGGGCCAGGTCTTGTTACCAAATACTCTGATGGTTCTGGTGACACAAACTAGTCTGTGTGGATGCTAACAGCGTGCCATTGTTCAGCCATGTCCACTCCTTCATGCAGTCTAAGCAACTTTCCACAAACTTTACTGTAAGCTGCTGATCCATCCTACCTTCTGGCCAGCTGCAGAGCTTCAATCTCAGCCTTTATCCTAAACTGCGGTCACTCCTTCTTCCTGCTGGTATTCCTAAAATCTCCCCCCCCTCTCCGTCTATAACTTTCGTCCCAGCCCGTTACTCCCTTACTGAAGCCTCAGGCCCGGTCTGGGACCACGGCATCTCCAGGAGGGACGGGTCAAACATCCTGATTGGCCGTCGGGCAGGGAGATGCCCCCACATTAGGGCAGCGAAAGGCGGGGCTTTGTGACTGATAACGGAAGGGGGAGAAAGAGATAACAAGGTTTGGAATATAGTGGACAGTCTGTGAGGGCGCTGAGAGGACTGACTGTCGTCAAATCAACAGAGATGGACAACAAAACAAGTGAATTAGACTCATACACATTACGAGTTTGTCGTAAAAATGGTAATTTTAGGAATGTGAAGAGAAAATTAAGTGTATGAAGTGACGCTATCAGCAGGCGATGTTGTTTATAGATTATTTTTAAACCAAACAGCTAAAAATAGAACGAGCAGGATTTGAAGAAAGGGTGAAACTTCCTCTCACTATGCTGCACCAGCTGCTGTGTGTGTGTCTACCATTAGTGTGTGTGTGTGTGCATGTATGAGTTTGCCTTCATCCTTCATGGTAAACAACAAGCGCCTTCTCAACTGTACACTCCAAACCACAAACAGAACCAGCACACAAACATTCAGAATTCCTGCTTCGGGATAGGGTTGACTAACCCTAAAGACAACATTCCTAGAATTCCTTTTGGCTTAAATTGACGCAGAAAGTTCAGTTTTGGACAATAAACATTCGTGTATGTGCCTCACAATATGAGGGTCCTGAGTAGTCCTGAGTTCAATCCCGGGCTCGGGATCTTTCTGTGTGGAGTTTGCATGTTCTCCCCGTGACTGCGTGGGTTCCCTCCGGGTACTCCGGTTTCCTACCATCTCCAAAAACATGTTCCTGGGGATAGGTTGATTGGCAATACTAAACTGGCCATAGTGTGTGAATGTGAGCGTGAATGTTGTCTGTCTATCTGTGTTGGCCCTGCGATGAGGTGGCAACTTGTCCAGGGGTGTACCCCGCCTTCCGCCCGAATGCAGCTGAGATAGGCTCCAGCACCCCCCGCGACCCCGAAAGGGACAAGCGGTAGAAAATGGATGGATGGACAATCACATTCAGCATCGGCCCGGCTGGTGTTGGAATGTTGTCTGGGTGATATTGAGATGCTAAAAATCAGTGGTTCTTGAACTTTTTTCCACCAAGTAACCACCTCAGAAAAAACTTGGCTCTACAAGCTGTCCCCAGCATAATGACCAACATTAAAATACAGTAGCGTAGGAGTCCCAAGTATTATTTAAAAGCAAGGCAGAGTTTTTATTTAACAAGTATACTTAATATTTTTGGCCACTGTACGACTGCACATTGTTTGAACAGTAACACTGAGTTTGAATACAGTAAGAGAAAACACTGTACTTGAATCAAGTCATTCTTTGGTGTACCACAAGATGGAGCCCGCATACCACAGTTTGAGTATCACTGCTACAAAGGATGACATTAAGATCTTTGCAGATGTCATCACTTTGTTTTTAGATGTTTTGGCATCATTATAAATTTAGCTATGGGGCAGTCTTTGAACTGTGCTGCAAAGTGTTGAATTGTTTTGGGAATGTTGATGGATGTTGGGTAGGGATGTTCCCATTAGTGTTTTATGCTGCAGATTCTGATACTGATCATCCATAAGTGACATTGGCCTATACCATGGGTGTCAAACTCTGGCCCGCGGGCCAAATTTGGCCCGCCGTGTAATTTCATTTGGCCCTTGAGGCAATATGAAATTGACATTACAGCTGGCCCGCCATTATTGAACAGCAGCGGTGCCGCTGTAACACCGCAATTTCTCACACTTGCCAATCCTCCCGAAGTTCAGTGCCCCTCCCAAAAAGCTCCCGGAGCAAGCATTCTCCCGATTTCCACCCGGACAACAATATTGAGGGCGTGCCTTAAAGGCATTGCCTTTAGCATTCTCTACAACCTGTCGTCACGTCCACATTTCCTCCATACAAACAGCGTGCAGGCCCACTCGCATGATATATGCGGCTATTACACACACATAAGTGAATGCAAGGCATACTTGGTCAACAGCCATACAGGTCACACTGAGGGTGGCCGTATAAACACCTTTAACACTGTTACAGATATGCGCCACACTGTGAACTCACACCAAATAAGAATGACAAACACATTTCGGGAGAACATCTGCACTGTAACATAACATAAACACAACAGAACAAATACCCAGAACCCCTTGCAGCACTAACTCTTTCGCGAGGCTACAATATATTTTGATATTTACCTCAGAAGGCTGCAAATAGAAAAGAGGCATTAAATTTGTATTTAAATTTTATTTGATATGAGGTGGCGACTTGTCCAGGGTGTACCCCGCCTTCCGCCCGATTGTAGCTGAGATAGGCCCCAGCGCCCCTGAAAGGGAATAAGCGGTAGAAAATGGATGGATGGATGGATGCCATTGATATTTTTTTATTATTATTATTATTTGAAACTCGATGTTGCATGTCACTATAAAGTTACTGTATATAAATAAGCCTTGCTTGTTCAATGTTCAATGCAAAACTTGTTTGGGTCCCTATTAAAAGGTTAATTTGTTCAACCTTGGCCCGCGGCTTTGTTCAGTTTTAAATTTTGGCCCACTCTGTATTTGAGTTTGACACCCCTGGCCTATACCAATACCGGTGTGGTAAAGTTTTGATTATTTTTTTCCTATTTGACAGTTAACCATTATCAACACAATATTTAAACCAGATTTTCTTGTATCACATGAAACTGTTTGAGCAAAACAAAATCAATAATATACAATACCTAAACAAAGCAAACACAACAATTTATTACTATTCATTTAAATCCTCTGGTTGTGGTCCTTAAGTCCTCCTGTGTCTAGAGATTAGTGTGGGGAAAAATGGTTGATTGATTGATTGAAACTGTCGATTCTCCGATGCATCACGATTAAAACCTGGACGATTCATGAATAGATGGACAAATGTTCAAACATTGATTATTTACATGATTGATTGAGACTTTTATTAGTAAATTGCACAGTACAGTACATATTCCGTACAATTGACCACTAAATGGTAACACCCGAATAAGTTTTTCAACTTGTTTAAGTCAATTCATGGTAAGTATGTTAAATAATATTTAGCTGTGGTGTTAAACTATCTTGAATGTGAAGTAGTGAAACACAAAAAGAATAAATACTTTGTACATTTTAACAGAATGCTAAAAGGAACCACGTTACAGTAGAGAGTAACCAGCTAAGACTAAAAATAAATAGCGTCAGCCGGGGGGGAGAAGGTTTATTATTGGCATTAAAAGAGCAAATTTGTTACAAAATGTGTTTGTTGCCATTGTGGGGGATAGTGTCAGAAATTCTGTTGGGATTTTGTAGTGATTATGTCGGAATATTGAGGAGTTTTGAGAAGTTGTGTCAGGCGGTTTTGAGGTGTTGTGACATACCGGTATAGTGTTAAGATGCTGTTGTTAAGGCTTCAAGGATATTCTAAGGAAGTTGTCGTCACGGTTTTCAGAAAGGTGTCATTATGTTGGAAAAACTTTGAGATTAATGTTGAGATAGTTTTGGAATAGCGTTGGATAGTTGTGGTGGAGGCATAACGATCGTAAAGGTGTTTGGATTCTGTGCACAGGGTTTTGGGTATTCTATGAGAACGGTGTTATGATAGTGTTGGCATGTTTTGGCAGTATTATTGGGATAGTTAGAACATGTTTTGAGTATATTGGGATTTTTTTTTCAGGATGTTGTGGAGAACTACTGTCATGCTGGGATGTTGATCAGATGAAGAGGAGGTTTGGCCAGGACAGTGCTAGGGTTTTCTGGGGAATTTGCAGGGAGGGTGTTGGCATATTGTCAAGATGGTTTTAGGATGCCTTTGGGATGAGGTGGTTTCTCTCAATGTCAGCAAACATGGACATTGATGCACATAGACAGGATTTAGATACCTACACATTTTGTGTGCTTCTGGGATTGAGATGTTCCTGAATCCTCATTTAATGCTGGATGTCACGCAGCATTAACATCTTTAACCTCAAACATTAATAATCAGAACTTTTTAAGTGGAAATTATTTTTTTGCACATAAAGAACTTCCAGTAGGCATAAAGTCAAATGACCATTCCAGCAGAGAACATCTAATCAAACTAACTCAAGCCCAAAAGGATGAAAGACTGCAAACAAACACTGGTTCCTCCTGTCAAGCCAAAGCAAATGTCACAGGATCTCACATTATTGCATACAAGCATCAAACTACAAGGCAGACACTTTGACGTGTAGTCATCTCCATCAATTAAAAATCCTAAGATTTGGTTAATAGTTGCTTTTAACCATTATCTGGTGTCATATTACATTTGAACTAATTAAATATCTTGAAGAACAGACCCAAGTCAACTGTCCAACATGACAACTATCTTTCAAAGTACTTTGGTTACATGTCCTAATGAACTAACTCAGTCAATGGTCCAACGTGTCGTCTTTCCCAGTAATTTGGTTACATAGATGTCTTAATGAGCTGATCTTAGTCAACTGTCCAGCATGAAGCCTTTCCCAGTAGTTTGGTACATGTTGTAATGAACTAACTCTGTCAACGGTCCAACATGATCTCTTTCCCATTACTTTGGTACATGTCCTACTGAAATTACTGCATTTAACCATACCCAACATAACGTCCTTCCCAGTACTTTGGTACATGTCCTAATTAACTGACTCAGTTAACCGTCCAGCATGACATATTTCCAGTACTTTGGTTACATGTGCTATTGAACTGACTCCATAGTCAACGGTCCAACATGACGTCTTTCCCAGTAATTTGGTACATGTTCTAATGAACCGATCCAGACCGCCACCAAAGTTTTTTCATCCTGACCTGCATCAGAGGAAGGTGTCCAGGTGACTCTGAATATTCCACGGAGACACTCACACATGGTCCGCAGGAGGACGCCGCTGGAGTGCACCAACACAGCTGCCTGCACTCGAGCCTCGGGGTGGGCGGACGCGATCCCGAAGGTGGGCTTGATGCGACGCTCTCAATGTGGCTCACACCGAGTGAAAGACCAAGCTCAGAGGACGGATGGAGGGGAGCAAAAAGATGGGAGAAGGGCAGAGAGGGTAAAAAAAAATCTAACAGTGAACTTTGCATTCTCACATCATCAGTGTGTGTGTATGGAGTAGGCGTGGGGTGTCCGGACAGAATGGACGCGCATTAGCTGTGGAGGACAGTCAGCAGTTTGCCGCGTGTCTCTGCAAAACTCCATTGTTGTTGGCGCTGGAGGCTTTAGCCGGCCTTGTTGGTGGGCTTAGAGGGGCTGGATGTTGGACCCCAACACTGGACAACGAAGCCTAATTATTGCGGCATCAGAACATCTTTTTAATGAACACATTGTCTTCTTGTCATTGCCCAAAACGTGTCCACAAAAAGTACTGAACCTGAAACTTTATTTGTGACAATTCATTATGGAAGCTATCATGAACCCTAACCATCTGCTTTTTTAGACTATTTTAGGGCTTGAGTGACATCATGTTGTCCAGCTAGCAGGTTAGCTCGCTACTAACTGATTAGCTTTTGTAGTATTAGATTTAGTATTCAGGATCAATACTGTTTCTTATGTGCGTCAATGATATTTGCATGGGTTCCAAACTGCTTGAATGTATTTTATATTCGGACAACACAACCTTTTTTATTCACAACAAAATATTACAGATGTGTTAGAGGTGGTTGGAAATGAATTCATCAAAATTTAAAAGATGGTTTGTTAATAGACTATCCTTGAATACTAGTAAAATGACATTTTGTGATATTCTGCAGTAGTAGGTAAAGTGTGGATACTTCATATGTCGAAGAAGTTGAGATTCAAAGAACACGAGATCACGTTTTTGGGTGTTATGATTGATGAACATTTGTCATAACAATCACATATAAATTATAAACAATCTAAAGTATCTAAAACTATTGCTATAACTCACTGGTTGTTCCATATCTAACAAACTGTATTAAAGTGTGGGTTAGTGCCTGTAAAACATTTTTAAATTCAATCTTCCTTCTACTGAAAAGAGCCGTAAGAATCATTACTGAAATGCATACAGAGAACCCACAAACCCAAAATTCAAAAAACCTGAACACAGGACATGCAACAATTCTTCCAAACAACATTCAAAACAAAAAAAGAGAAAGTAATTAGAATCTGAAAGGAACTGAGATCTTTAATAAATCTAGTTTTAGAACAGTGCCAATGGAAATAAGTATTTCAATCATACAAGTAATTTTATGGAACAAATTTGAAAGTGGAATGAAAAAATGTAAATGTATTTCTGTATTCAAAAAAATGCAAAAATCATGTTGATGAAAAGATATGATTGAGTAGAATAATTTCTTCATTATTGGTCTAATTGTTGTAAAATGGTAATATGGCTTTGTAGTCATACTTATTAAGGTTTATTCAGGTGTAGTGGAGAAGAGGCTACACCGAATAGTCGAACTTCAGATTCCAGAGGAACAGTGTGGTTTTCGTCCTGGTCGTGGAACTGTTCTTGGCAGGGTCCTTGAGGGTGCATGGGAGTTTGCCCAACCAGTCTACATGTGTTTTGTGGACTTGGAGAAGGCATTCAACTGTGTCTCTCGTGAAGTCCTGTGGGGAGTTCTCAGAGAGTATGGGGTCTGACTGTCTGATTGTGGCGGTCCGCTCCCTGTACGATCAGTGTCAGAGCTTGGTCCGCATTGCCGGCAGTAAGTCGGACCCGTTTCCGGTGAGGGTTGGACTCCGCCAAGGCTGCCCTTTGTCATAGATTCTGTTAATATCTTTTATGGACATAATTTCTAGGCAGTCAGGGCATTGAGGGTATCCGGTTTGGTGGCAGCAGAATTAATTCTCTGCTTTTTGCAGATGTAGTCCTGATGGCTTCATCTGGCCAGGATTTTCGGCTCTCACTGGATTGGTTCGCGGCCGAGTGTGAAGAGACTGGGATGAGAATCAGCACCTCCAAGTCCGAGTCCATGGTTCTCGCCCGGAAAAGGGTGGAGTGCCCTCTCCGGGTTGGGAAGGAGATCTTGCCCCATGTGGAAGAGTTCAAGTACCTCGCAGTCTTGTTCACGAGTGAGGGAAGAGTGGATCGTGAGTTCGACAGGCGGATCGGATCTTCAGTAATGCGGACTCTGTATCGATCCGTTGTGGTGAAGAAGGAGCTGAGCCTGAAGGCAAAGCTTTCAATTTACCAGTCAATCTACGTTACTATCCTCACCTATAATCATGAGCTTTGGGTTATGACCGAAAGGACAAGATCACGAGTACAAGCGGCCAAAATGAGTTTCCTCCGCCAGGTGGCGAAGATCTCCCTTAGAGATAGGGTGAGAAGCGCTGCCATGCGAGAGGAGCTCAAAGTATAGCCGCTGCTCCCCCACATCAAGAGGAGTCAGATGAGGTGGTTCGGGCATCTGGTCACGATGCCACCCGAACGCCTCCCTAGGGAAGTGTTTAGGGCACGTCTGACTGGTTGGTGGCCACGGGGAAGACCCAGGGCACATTGGGAAGACTATGTCTCCCGGCTGGCCTGGGAACGCCTCTGGATTCCCCGGCAGGAGCTGGACGAAAATGCTGGGAAGAGGGAAATCTGGGCTACCCTGCTTAGGCTGCTGCTGGATGGATGGATGGGCTTTGTAGTCACCAACATTGAAAGTCAATTGTTGTACTGGTGAAAATAGGGGGCAGATATTGTACGTTTTTAACTTCTTTCAGCTGTTTTTCATTCATATTTGACTTAAATATGATGTTGATTGATTTTTATTTTAATCCTTTGTTTAATGAATGCATTAAATAAATGAACTAAACTTCTTCCAGAGATAACTGAAGCCAAATTTACACCAAGCGGTACACTAAATCTTCAGTTTTGTGTAGTGATACTTGATGGTGCTACTTTCAATAACAGAGATGCAACAAAAAATGCCCTAAACTGCTTGGCGCTAACATTAGCATGTAGCAGAGGGTCACCATAATGCTGTGCGAGCTAACACTAACAACGAAATAGCATGAAGTCCAAAAAGGTCACTTTTTGGTATATATCTAAAAAAATATACAAATAATTAAAAAAATGCTTTAAAAACCTATTTAATGTCTGATTGGACAATTTATGAAAACAGTTGCTTGTTATAATTCTTTGTAGCAGGAATGTTCTCTGGATCATGCTTTAGCATGATTAGCCTTCTAGTGGGCGTGATGTTTACTTAAATATTCTTTTTTTAAATTTAGTTTTTGTTTTATGGCTTTAGTTCAGTGGCCAGCAGACAGAAATAGACACACCATGGGTTGGGCTCTGCTGCATTCCTTACTACATAATTACACTGGAGGGGGACATGTTGTCCAATTTAAATACATTCATTTTCTAACAGCAATACTATAATCTAATGAAATCCAACACCTGAGTGGTATTTCAAAGCCTAATAATGTATGTTATTACAATATTAGCGACATAATATATTGCTAGCCAATACATTAGGTGTATTAGAAATAATTATAATGTACCTTTTGTAATAATTGTAGTTTTCTGCTTTTAGTTTCTTACCTTGACATTATTGTTGTATCCGGCCACCCTTTAGCCACGCCTATTTCCTTGTGTCTCAGCCAATCAGGTTCTTGCATTTCTGAACAACTTCACTTCTTTAAATTAGTGGATTTTTTTAAGCAACAGGAGTGCCCCCTGGTGGTAGCTTTATCAGATTTTTGGCATGTTTTAACATCCATCCGTTTCTACCGTTTATTCCCTTTGGGGTCGCAGAGGGCGCTGGTACATCTCAAGCTACAAAACATATAAAAGTTAAAGTACAAATGGGTTATACTTGTATAGCGCTTTTCTACCTTCAAAGTATTCAAAGCACTTTGACATTATTTCCACATTCATCCATTCACACACACATTCACACACTGATGGCGGGAGCTGCCATGCAAGGCCCTAACTACGACGCATAACGGTCAAGGGTGAAGTGTCATGCTCAAGGACACAACGGACGTGACGAGGTTGGTAGAAGGTTGGGATTGAACCAGGAACCCTCAGGTTACTGGCCACTCTGTTAAGAGAGTAGCCGGGAGTGCAACATGAGCGCCCCCTGCTGGTAGCTTTATCACGTTTCTGGCATGTTTTGACATAAAAGTTAAAAGCCTACTGAAATGAGATTTTCTTATTTAAACGGGAATAGCAGGTCCATTCTGTGTCATACTTTATCATTTCGCGATATTGCCATTTTTTTGCTGAAAGGATTTAGTAGAGAACATCGACGATAAAGTTCGCAACTTTTGGTCGCTAATAGAAAAGCCCTGCCTTTACCGGAAGTATGTGCGCGTGACATGACAAAATGCAGGGCTCCACACATATTCCCATTGTTTTTAATGGGAGCCACTAGCAGTAAGAGCAATTCGGACTGAGAAAGTGTCAATTTCCCTATTAATTTGAGCGAGGATGAAAGATTTGTGAATTAGGATATTGATAGTGAAGTAATAGAAAAAAAAAGAAGAAAAAAAAAGCGACGGCTCCGGGTGACGGCAGTGTGCGTGTTTCAGATGTAATTAGACACATTTACTAGGATAATTCTGGAAGATCCCTTATCTGCTTATTGTTTTAATGAGATTTTAAAGATTGTAAAGTAAAGATTGTAAAGACATACCTCGAGGTCGGATGGCTGCGGTGAACACACATTGTCTCAGAGAGAAGCCGAGGAGCCAAGCTCAGAGCTGCTGCGGGATGACGAATAATCCACCGATGTCTTCGGTAAGATATATATCACAATTTCCTCATCCAAAAACATGCTGGTTGACGTGAGTAAACACTTTCGCTGCTTCACAACAAACAAAGAAACACCGACTGTATCTCGGTGCTAAAGGCAGCTGCAATACACCGCTTTCCACCAACAGCATTCTTCTTTATAGTCTCCATTATTAAATGAACAAATTGCAAAAGATTCAGCAACACAGATGTCCAAAATACTGTGTAATTACGCCATGAACAGAGACGGCTTTTTAGCTGTGTGTCGTGCAGTGCTAATATGTCCTAACAGTCCGTGACGTCTCGCATATGCGTCATCATTCCGTGACGATTTCAACAAGAAACTCGCGGGAAATTTAAAATTGCAATTTAGTAAACTAAAAAGGCCGTATTGGCATGTGTTGCAATGTTAATATTTCATCATTGATATATAAACTATAAGACTGCGTGGTCGGTAGTAGTGGGTTTCAGTAGGCCTTTAAAGTTAAAGTACCAATGAGAGTCACACACACATGCTAGGTGTGGCAAAATTATTCTCTGCATTTGACCCATCTCCCTTGATCACCCCCTGGGCGGTGTGGGGAGCAGTGAGCAGTAGCGGTGGCCGCGCTCGGGAATCATTTTTGGTGATTCAACCACCGATTCCAACCCTTGATGCTGAGTTCCAAGCAGTATCCTTTGTCAAATGTGATATTTGTGATGCTTTAAATGTCAAACTCAAAACGTATTAGGAATAACTTAAATTTGTCCAGACTCACCTCTTCTCGATTAGTTGGACAGTTGATTTGATGTTCGAGGACAAATTAAATTTCAATTTTATTGGAATTCACTTCCGTTAATAATATCCTGTGATTTGATTATTTACAGCATGGCAGATTCCCACAAACAGTTTTGTTCCTGAGATGCGCTGCTATGGATAAAGTCTGGACATGTAAAAATTATGACATCACCATGGTGGTAAAGTGTCATGTCTGTCAAGAGTCTTAAAAATGGCCGAGAGAGCAGCTTTTTTTGTGTTGTCGAACGCTACGGGAGTGCGGGATGCGTGGACTAGCAGACAACTTTGTGGTTTGTGTGCTGCGTGAGGGGGACGCTGTAGGCGGAGCTCCAGTCTCTCTCGAACACATGCCTCAGCTGTGATTGGATGGTGGGCCCTCCGGACGCGGATAATGTCTGGTTGACCACCAAGGCGGATCCTGCCGTGTTCAAAAAGTAGTCTCCTGACCAGTTGGACGTCCCTGAAGACACAAATAGACCCAACCTCCTTTTAATAGAAACAACATGCAGCTTTTATTACTATTTAAATCACAGAGGCGTTTTTTTTTTTTAATTGTTTACTGTTTGTTTATTGTGGCCAAACAGCTCAAATTTTGTTTCATCTGACCACAGAACTTTCCTCCAGAAGATCTTATCTTTGTCCATGTGATGTCAGATGAAACAAAAAATTAGTTCTTTGGCCACAATACCCAGCAATATTTTTGGAGGAGAAAAGGTGAGGCATTTAATCCCAGGAACACTATCCTACCGTCAAGCATGGTGGTGCTAGTATTATGCTCTTGGCCTCTTTTACTGCCAATGGAACTGGTGCTTTACAGAGAGTAAATGGGACAATGAAAAACAAAGATTACCTCAAAATTCTTCAGGACAACCTACAATCATCAACCCGGAGGTTGGGTCTTGGGCACAGTTGGGTGTTCCAACAGGACAATGACCCCAAACACGTCAAAAGTGGTAAAGGAATGGCTAAATCAGGCTAGAATTAAGGTTTTACAATGGCCTTCCAAAAGTCTTGACCTAAACGTGTTGACAAAGCTGAAGAAACAAGTCCATGTCAAAAAACCAACAAATTTAGCTGAACTGCACCGATTTTGTCAAGAGGAGTGGTCAGAAATTCTACCACAAGCTTGCTAAAAGCTTGTGGATGGCTTCCAAAAGTGCCTTTTTGCAGTGACACTTGCCAAGGGAGATGTAACCAAATATTAATATTGCTGTATGTATACTTTTGACCCGGCAGATTTGGTCACATTTTCAGTAGACTCATAATAATGAGATAAACTTCATGAATGTTTTTTGTGACCAACAAGTACGTGCCCCTTTCACTCTATCACAAAAACATAAGAGTTGTAGAAATTATTGGAAACTAAAGACAACCATGACATTATATTTTTTACTAGTGTATGTAAACTTTTGACCACGACTGTTTATACATACATATATAAATATTAAGTGTATCGACTGTGTATGTATATTTATAAATAATATATATATATATATATATATATATATATATATACACACACACATACACACCGCAGAGGCCACCACGGTGTATATGTTTCTTTTAGTTTTTATTCATAGCTGTATGTAGAATTGGCTGGTTGTATCAGCTCCGTTACTTTAATGTCTTGAATGTTCTTTGTGTTCTTTGATGTTTGATGTTTCCCTCTTACACACATGTAAGAGGGATGTGTACTATGGCTATGAGTTGTTTTTTTCCCTTGGCCACAGTCTGGACCCCCTCTCCAAGGCCCGGAGACTGATTTTGTATATGTTATTTTAATCTTCTATTTTTTTCTCCCATTGTCCCCCCCCCCCACTTGTTTACCTGTATCTCACCTTTTTTGTAAGGGGCGCTGGAAGCCGGCAGACCCGTCAGCCATCCTGTTCTGTCTCCCTGTAATGTTTTTCTGATCTTGAATGGGATTGTGCTGAAAATTTAAATTTTCCTGGAGGAACTCTCCTGACGGAATAAATAAAGTACTATCTAATCTAATATATATATATATATGTACACACACACACACACCGTATTTTCCGCACTATACGGCGCACCTAAAAACCTCAAATTTTCTCAAAAGCTGACAGTGCGCCTTATAATCCGGTGCGCCTTATATATGGACCAATATTGAGCCACAACAGGTCTCGCAACTACAGTAAGCAGCCGCCAACCATATTTTCCCCCGTAGAAGAAGAAGCGCAGTGCACCGCGCGCTTCTTCTACGGTAAGCAGCCGCCAACTTCCTTTCCCCTCGTAGAAGAAGAAGCGTGCGGTGCATGCGGGGATATATGACTGCGGGAGGCGTGCCGTTTCTGTGTGTTTATGTAGAGACCCCAAAATGGCTCCTATTAAGAGACTTGCTTACGACGCCGAGTTTAAACTCAAGGCGATCAGTCACACAGTATAACACGGGAATAGAGCAGCAGCGAGAGAATTTAACATTAACAGCAGCGAGAGAATTTAACATTAACAGCAGCGACACTGACTCGTTTTATGACGACTTCGACGAGACGGAGCCGGGCATGTTGGATGCTCTATTCGCCCAACTGTTTGATTCGAACACTGAAGAAGAAGAATTTGAGGGATTCGTGGATGAGGAATAACTTAATCAAGTGAGCTTTACATGTTTATTTTGTGTGTTGTGTGACATTATCGTTTGAGCAATGTTGAGTTATTGATATATTATTGCTTTGCACTATTTCGAGTGTTACTATATTGTGATTGCACTAACGTGTGATTTACCGTAACAGTATCAGACTGTTTTTTGCGTGTTTATTGAATCGGGGAAAATAATAAAACACTTATTTATTCATTTTGGGAGTGAACGGAGTTGTCAGAATGCTGGTTTGTAATCTATTAATAAAGTTTGACTGACCTATCTGACAGTTTTGTTGACATTCCCTTTAGCGCAGCTCCATCTAAAGCAGTGGTTCTCAGACAGGGGTACGCGTACCCCTGGGGGTACTTGAAGGTATGCCAAGGGGTACGTGAGATTTTTTTAAATTATTCTAAAAATAGCGACAATTCAAAAATCCTTTATGAATATATTTATTGAATAATGCTTCAACAAAATATGAATGTAAGTTCATAAACTGTGAAAAGAAATGCAACAATGTAATATTCAGTGTTGACAGCTAAATTTTTTGTGGACATGTTCCATAAATATTGATGTTACAGATTTCTTTTTTTGTGAACCATTTAGAGTTCATGACTCTAAATGGATCTCTATTACAATCCCCAAAGAGGGCACTTTAAGATGATGATTATTTCTGTAGAAATCTTTATTTATAATTGAATCACTTGTTTATTTTTCAACAAGTTTTTAGTTATTTTTATATCCTTTTTTCCAAATAGTCAAGAAAGACCACTACAAATGAGCAATATTTTGCACTGTCATACAATGTAATAAATCAGAAACTGATGACATAGTGCTGTATTTTACTTCTTTATCTCTTTTTTTCAACCAAAATTGCTTTGCTGTGATTAGGGGGTACTTAAATTAAAAAAACGTTCACAGGGGGTGCATCGCTGAAAAAAGGTTGAGAACCACTGATCTAAAGGATGCATAACGTAACCCCAGCCTCTACTGTAGCATCTATTCTATGCGCCTTATAATGCGGTGCGCCTTATATATGAACAAAGTTTTAAAATAGGCCATTCATTGAAGGTGCGCCTTATAATCCGGTGCACCTTATAGTGCGGAAAATACGGTATATATATATATATATATATATATATACATATATATATATATACATATATATATATATATATATATATGTATATATATATATATATACATATACACACACATATTATATTATCATAAAGGATATATAATTATTATAATTGGATATTAAGTCACATCTACCTTGTTTACTTTTGTGACAACCTCCTTAAAGTTTTGCTAGGCAAGTCAGCAGACTCACCAACATGCACTGTCACACTACTATTAAAACCTCTATCGTTGGTCATATTTGTATAATTTATATCGTATATATTGCGCAACCTTAGTACAGATAAAGGTCTTTACTTTCCTGAAACGGGGCAGTGACCCAGCAGATGTGAGGGTTTTAGAAAAAAATAAAATTAAAAGGTTTTCTGAGTGTGGCAAACTGCACTTACTTTCTGCATTACTTTCTGCCACCTAAAGGAATGGAGTGGGATTTCTTTTTCTTCAGTGCGGACAAATCCAGCATTATTTGGGCTTGGCACTGATATGCATTGTTTTGTCTCTTTGATATTTCGTATCGGCTGGTGAACTTACCAATATAGGCGACCTTGTCGGTCACCATGTATTTGTTGTGGTTGACTCTGGCGTAGGGTATCAGCTTCTGCTTGGTAGTGGCAGGAACCATGAAGAGTCGCTGCAGAGAGAAGAGACGGGTCGTCTTTCAGCTTGTGATGTGCGTTACAGCGCCTTGGGATCAACATGGCGTCTGCTCACCGCCTGGATGTCCAGTTTGCTTTTCGGCTCGTAGATGGCCGCTAGCGATTTGAGGAAAGGGAACGTGGCGGGCGACGTGTGAGCCCAGCAGCTGATCAGCAGCCGTACTCGCACGTGCTTCTCGTAGACCACCCGCCTCAGCTGGGTGTCGATGGCATCCCAGTACCTGGGAAGGGTCGGGGGCGCACTGAGTGTGATGGGTCACTTTAGGAAACGAGGAGGGGTAATAAGAGAGGTACCTTGGCAAATGAGAGAACTCCATTGTGGGCAGGTAGTTCATGACAGAGATGTAGATGAAGCTTTCAGCGTCCTCCATCACGCTCAGGATGGACTCCAAGTCAGATGTCCTCCCGGCGGCACAGAGGGACGGAGGAGAGCTCTGATGGGCGAGAAGAAGAAAAACATTTGCGGGGAAAAAAACAAACAGCCTCGTCGGAGCCTCACCGACAAGTAGACACTGGAGGGCGTGTTGTTGAGTGGCAGCTGGAGGGGCGTGTCCTTGTTGTACGCCGTGGAGTAGTTGCTGGGCCATGGAGACGGAATGGACTGGCTATCACCCAAGAACCAGTAGGCCTCGAAGATCTTGGACAGGTCGTTAGCCAGGCAGCTGCAGTTGTAGACCACAGCACCCAGCTCCTTCACCTGGAACACACACACGATGCTTTGTCGGATAGGATAGATGGGATGTATTTTGGGGTGGTTTAGCTCGGTTGGTAGAGTGGCCGTGCCAGCAACTTGAGGGTTGCAGGTTCGATTCCCGCTTCCGCCATCCTAGTCACTGTCGTTGTGTCCTTGGGCAAAACACTTTACCCACCTGCTTCCAGTGCCACCCACACTGGTTTGAATGTAACTTAGATATTGGGTTTCACTATGTAAAGCGCTTTGAGTCACTACAGAAAAAGCGTTATATAAATATAAATCACTTCACTTCACTATCCCAAAATGGGAATGTGGTTGCAGTGCAGACACACAGAGACCCCAAAAAATTAAGTAGAAATACATGATTAAGGCATGAGGGAAACGTTACAGAACATGAAATAAATTTAAAAAAGAGCAAAAAGATGATGCAACCAGCTGACACGTCAGCGGACCTGTGTCTACATACAGTGACAAAAGTAAAACAATGAAAACCCCAACAATTTGCAATTAAATAACACAATTTGCGCAAATACGATTGCACCATGCATAGACAAACAACAAAACAAAAACTTACGCCTCCTCCTAATATTTTTATCCTCTAATGTCCATGTTGCCTGAACTTGAAACTTATTTTTCCCATAGGAAAATCATGGAATAGAAATGGTCTGTTCCAGGGTCAAGCTATGGCCATAATAAAAGCTTTATTTAGCGTACAGCAATGTTTGAAGTCACATGATAACAATCTTCTCTGTCATCCAAGGAGGGATGAGTACCTTTCACTTTTGAGTCGATGTGGTGCCAATTCCTGGTACCTGGGAATAGATACCGGTACTTAATGGTACTGATTTTTGGAGGTTTTGTATGTGTTTAAATGTGTTAATAAATGTTAAATGATTAATAATAATTTTAGAAACAATTCTACCATCATCCAACACTGAACAGTGCTGTCCAGTTTTCTTGTTTTCTTTCTCTCATTTGCACGTACTGTATTACACTGTATTATATAGTAGACTTTGCATGCAGTTGCAATTCCTAGAATTCAGTGGTGTATAAACTCCTGTGTTTTGCCTTAGCCAGATAGTAGTCTTTGCCATTAAGCTGAGTGTGCCAGTCTTTCCTTTTGTTGAGTCGTACACAATGTTTATATTACACGCCAGCTGTTTAATTATAACGTGCATTTTTGCTGTAGTTTTCATTACCAAATTTGGAGGTGTCGAAATTGCCATGTAAAATTGCTAATGCTAATATTTAACATGTCGATGGTAAATCCAATGTAACGTAGCATCGACCAAGCGCATTTTGAAAAGTGTAGCCTTGCTGTACTTTCGAGCGACGTCTTCTTTCTTTGTTGGCATGGAAAATTTTAAAATTACCTTGAGGCAGTCTGACTGAATGCTTGATTGCTTGTTTCCCAGCCTAGTGCTTGAGCCGGTAGCGGGTCTGCACCCAAACTTGACTGTCACTACACGGTTCGTACCGTAATACACGATCGGTCTAGCATGCGCAAAAACTACGTCACTTCCTGTCAACTTGTTTTATAGCAGTTATGTTTGTAGCACACGTCACTGTTACCACAGTTAAACTTTTTTGTCATCTTCATTTCAATAACAATGTCATATAAAACATTACATACAAAACAACAAATGAAAACAAACGGTATTTAAGGATACAGTATTCATTTTAAAACTGTACAGATCCATTGAGAAACCCAAACGATGAGCTCAGCAGCCTTAAATGATTAAGAAATTCATCTTTACTTACATTAAATACATCCATTCACAACACTAACAATTTAAAAGTCAAGTTATTGTTAGGTTGCAGTCATAGATTTAAGTGAGGCGCCTTGTTTGAAAAAAAAAAAACGACGGAATGCAGGCAATATCTATAAAAGTATCGAATTTGGTACCCATGACTACAAACAAGTGTAAAAAGAAAGGAAACACTGTCAACTAAAATAAAACACATGGTTTGAAAGGGCACGTGATTTTGCAATGCATTGTGGGTGTTGGGTAGCCATTTTTTCTGGACGTAGGGTTTGTTTACATGGCTGTAATGTACCCGCGGTAATGTGAGAAAGCAACAAACTGGCTAAAAACGGATCGTGCAAAAAAAAAAAAATCAAGCGACAGTACCGAGACAAGCTGTACCCTTTTTTAAAGACTCGCTACCTTGAATAAATACATTAAATTGGGGGAATTGACTCATAAGCAAGTCCAATGAACAAGAAAGGTGAACTAACAGTGTTGGGATTGTAATCATCCAAATATGATTAGCAGCAAAGTCAAAAGCCGTCAATATTGTGGCTCGGAGAGCGAACGCAGGAGACTAGTAAGCTAGGCGATGCTAACTATTCTTACAAGCGAGCTTGTTTTGACGCCCCTGTTGTCAGGCCCAATTTTTGGACACTCCTCCTTCGACTCCCATCCTTAAACGCTACAATATTTAATTAAAAAAACGCGGAAATAGATGTTTATGAACACAATTTCCGTGTTCCCGCAGACATTTCACATGCCTGAAACTTACCAGTGTGAAAATGCTGTGAACCCACCAACATGTACCAGGTGATGGTGTTAAAAGTCTTGTTTAAAGGGGAACATTATCACAATTTCAGAAGGGTTAAAACCAATAAAAATCAGTTCCCAGTGTCTTATTTTATTTTTCGAAGTTTTTTTCAAAATTGTACCCGTCCCGGAATATCCCGAAAAAAGGCTTTAGAGTGCCTGATTTTCGCTATCTGCGAAGCCACCGTCCATTTTCCTGTGACGTCATCCAGTGATGCCAATACAAACAACATGGTGGATACCATAGCAAGATATAGCGACATTAGCTCGGATTCAGACTCGGATTTCAGCGGCTTAAGCGATTCAACAGATTACACATGTATTGAAACGGATGGTTGGAGTATGGAGGCAGATAGCGAAAACAAAATTGAAGAAGAAACTGAAGCTATTGAGCGAATAGCTATTGACGCTATTCGGCCATGTCTGCCTTAGCATCGCCGGTAAAATGTGCGGACCAAACGATCGGGACTTTTGCATTCACACTGGAGCAACTTAAATCCGTCGATTGGTAAGTGTTTGTTTGGCATTAGATGTGGGTGGAAGGAAACGCTGGATGCAAATACAACTACAAATGTACATACAGCTAGCCTACATAGCATGTTAGCATCGATTAGCTGGCAGTCATGCTGTGACCAAATACGTCTGATTAGCACATAAGTCAATAACATCAACAAAACTCACGTTTGTGATTTCATTGACTTTATCGTTGGAAATACATCTGCTTTGAGTGTCGCAGGATATCCATTCATCTCTGTGCCATGTCTGTTGTAGCATCGCCGGTAAAATGTGCGGACCAAACGAGGGTCTTTCGCATCTCTTGACACTGGAGCAACTTAAGTATGTCGATTGGTAAGTGTTTGTTTGGCATTAAATGTGGATGGAGGGAAAGGCTGGATGCAAATATAGCTACAAATGAGGCATAACGATGCAATATGTACATACAGCTATCTTAAATAGCATGTTAGCATCGATTAGCATGCCGTGCTAATCGATGCACATTCTACGCAAATCAACTTGAATCCGTCCCTGATCGTGTTGTTACACCCTCCGACAACACACCGACTAGACATGATGTCTCCAAGGTACTGGAAAACAGTCGAAAAAACGGAAAATAACAGAGCTGATTTGACTTGCTGCGTGTAATGTGTTTGAGAAGATGGCGTTGACTACCTAGGAGACGTCATGTTTTGACGTCATCGCTCCGAGAGTAAATAATAAAAAGGCGTTTAATTCGCCAAAATTCACCCATATAGAGTTCGGAAATCGGTTAAAAAAATGTATGGTCTTTTTTTTGCAACATCAAGGTATGTATTGATGCTTACATAGGTCTGGCGATAATGTTCCCCTTTAATCGTCTCACGGCTGCTATACAGACTATTCATTGTCTCTTTAATAGCTTCGTAATCTGACTTCCTTCAGTATTGCTTTCACGCTGGCAATGAGAAAAATATCACAAGTTAATGATGTGCACGTTCTTGCCATGCTTTGAACTTACTCAGCTGTGTAGATAAGCTGCTATTCAAGAGTCCAGCAAGACCCAAAATGTTATCGTCACAATTTCAAGCCCTATACTTTGTGTTTGTACCTGTGTGAGGGATCTCCAGTCCATGTTAGCGCTGCCGATGTAAATGTGTTTCTTGTCCACCACCCAGAATTTGGTGTGGAGAACCCCTGTGGTGAGCCTTTTCATGTTGACGGTCTTAATACTGGCTCCTACAAACACGCACATTTTACTTGATGTTTCCATGGAAATTTGTGACTACACAGTACAGTCACGTGACAAAAACACATCATTCGCATTGAAGTTTTTGTTGACTCACCAGAGGCGTTGAGAACATTCAGGTTGTCAGGAAGTCGACCTCCAGTCGGCGCGTTGACGGCAATGCGGACCGACACGGACCCCGTGAGCTTAGCAAGGTTCTTCAGGACGTTCTCGCCCTGCGCGTTGGCATCAACTGATAAATGTCACGGCGCATGCGTCGGACCGTGTTGTAGACGACTACGTCAACGTGTTGGCGCTGACCTGATCGGCTGTGGGCTCTTCAGTCCTGGTGTCATTGTTAGTGAGCGTCCAGTAGAAGGACGCAATGTCCACGCTGCTGCGGGCTTGGGCCATCAGATCGAGCCAAGCCTGGTAGATGGAGCCATGAGTGGTGCTGGAGTTGAAGTCCATGCCCTGAGGAATGCTCTCCACCAGGAAGATCCTAATGAGGAGACCAGGGACCTCATGTATTAAAACTGTTCGCACAAAAACCTTTTTCACGGCAAAGTTGAGATGTATCAGGAGACAACTGGATGTGGAAATGTGCGGTGCCTCAGAACAACTTCATGGCTGTTATAGACACATTTCTACATGCTGTGGATATTTCGCTGACACTCAGATGTGATGCGGGTTAAATGTGTGAATAAAAGAATGTCGAATAATTACTCTTGAGACTGATTGATGTGCACACCAGAAACATAAGAACAATCAACACACCTTTATATTTTGATATCGGGGATCGAACCCAGGACCTTTGTATTGCACACGCACTAACCACTGTACCACCGTGCTGCTAATTACTAAAAACAATATTGTAGCTAAAACTGCACAGATAAAACATGGATCAGGTAAAACAAAAATAGTAGCAATTTGTCACAAAATTCTGTCATTTTATTTGCATTAGTCTGTGTTACGTAGGCGGTTTGGACTCCGTTAATATTTGGCATCAAGCAAAGCAGCTGGGTGAGCGTCTACATATCTACATGGGCACAGCAGAAGAGATATTTAAGTTTATTACCTTTGGATCTGACTGCTTTTTTTAATAGTTTAGTTAAGTTTGAAGCAAAGGTAGTAATACTTTAATCATGCAACCTTTGGCGAGGCTTGTTTCAAACCCTAGCAGCAAGGCACTTCCGTGTTTAGAGCGTTATCTTGATCAAGAGTTTTGAAGTCTAAATAGCTGCCATATTGCGCTTCAGGCAACCTCTTTATCAAGCAATAGATTTGCCTTTATTTGCCATTTTTCCTCTCCCTGCAGTGCCTTCTTGTGGGCTCTGTGAGTCTGTCCGCGCTGACACACTAAACATGGCCCTCAACATGAAAAATAGTACTGGTATTTTTTTTTAAAGGCAGCATAGTACCGTTTTGAAATCATTAGTACCGCGGTACTTTACTAGTACATGTATACCGCACAAACAAACACCCGGGTGTGTCCAAATACACAAAAGCACAGCCAAAGAGGTGAAAAAAACAACATAAAATTATTGGCATATTAGCCAGGTATCTTAAATTTCATTCCAAGACAGCTGAACATTCCGGAATTAAAGCACAATTTGAAACCATAGACGGTTTTCCTAATGTATTTGGAGCTATCGACTAAACGCACATTGCTCAATATCCCAAGGCACCAGGAAACATTTATGCGGATCAATGGATGTGATGTGCAAATGTATTGAAGCAACATTGTAGCGATGTGGCCTGGTTCAACGCATGGTTTGTGCGTTCTGCGCCATTTGTGGCTTCATGGTGAGTGACTACATACATTTATGTAATCGTCTTGATTTTAATTCCTGCAATGCAAATTGAGCATATGTGCCCCCAATATTTTATATCCTGTCTTTACAGTATCATTACGAATAGGTAGTTAAAGACAGTGACTTGCTGTCTTTTCTGGTTAAACTACATCTGAAGATCTTTCAAACCAGTCCCTGATTTTCGCTGTGTGTCTCAGTCATAATGGAAATAATAATGGATTCGATTTTGTATAGCGCTTTTCCAGACACTCCATATTTACACACTGGTGGTGGTAAGCTACATAGACCTGACAGAAGCGTGGTAATTGATTTGTGCCTACGACCCCTCCGACCACCACCAAACATTCATACACCGGCGTGAGCAGCAATGGCGGCAAGGTGGGCAATAACATAAAAAAATACAAGATAAAAAAATAAACTTTTGGCCTTCCTATTGCCTAGATCTCAATGATGCAACTTCCTGTAAACCAGGGGTTCTTAACCTTTTAGACCTCATGGCCCAAATTTTCCACTACGGAGTGGTCCGGGACTTACTCAATTATTAACACTGAATTAGTCATCTTACTCTTGTTTTTTAATCATATTCAATAAATATATCGAACCGACTTACAGTTTACAACATTGCCAAATGATATGAAAGCATGTGTTAATCAAAAATATTATTTGTTTAACACATAAATCTTAGGCTCAGGTCAGGCTGATTAGAAAAATACACACTAACCAAATATACTACATTAGGAGGGGACTCATAAATAACTGATGAAATATACATACATCCGGAGGGGGGGGGGGGGGGGCGTCGCTGGAGCCTATCTCAGCTGCATTTGGGCGGAAGGCGGGGTACACCCTGGACAACTCGCCACCTCATGGCAGGGCCAACACAGATGGACAGACAACATTCACACTCACATTCACACACTAGGGCCAACTTAAGTGTTGCCAATCAACCTATCCCCAAGTGCATACGTAGACATATAATTGTGTTGTACTAACATAAATAAATTGAATTAGTAATTATGTTTAAATAAACTATCAGTTTATTTGAAAATAAAAAATGAAAATACAGATTCAATGTTTTGGTCATAATTTTTACGCTTAAGAAACTTCTCAATGACTTTAGCTCCGGACTTCCTCTGTTTGATATTGTCATCACTGCCAAAATACGCCGCAATCTAATTCAGGTGCGTGGATCGCGTACCGGCACACAATTGACTTATCTCCTCACGGTATATAAAAGGGGAAAAGGAGGAGAGATCGAGCCAGAAGGAGTTGGAGAGCCTGCAGTACTGGAAGAGAGAGAGCGACAGAGAGCGAGCCGAAGACAGCGACGACGAGGGCGGCTGAATGCGACCGAGGAGCGAGCAGTGGAGAAGGAGCTGAAAAGCGACCCGACCGCAGACAAGCTTGTGTTATTGAAAGAATAAACAAGAGTCAAACCTGCAAATCATTGTCCTTCCTTGATGGTCCGTGGAACCCGCAGGACGACGGCAAGAGTCCGCCACAATAAGAGTTATTAAGAGTGACAGGTAATAATGTAGTTGTTACACCTGTCCTGCTGTTTGGATCGGCGCAGACCCTAGTCGAAGAGCACAGGAAAGACATTCCCTTCCGGGTCGATGCCATTTCAATGCCTTTTAATTTATATTTTGGCCTTGTAAAATTGTTCTTTGACTGTGAGTGTTTAATGTAGTTTAAGATTTTCTGTTAAAATAAAGCCAATATTGACATTTTCCATAGTTCCCTTTATTTGGAAAAGTAGCGATATTCATTTTCGTACCAGTACCGGTACTAAATCATTGGTATTGGAACAACCCTAGTTTGTATTATAATTAACACTATTTCATGGTAATGTCTATGTCTAATTTTAGGAAGTGAGAAGAGGCAACAAATGCTGTTTTTCCAGTGTTCATGGTAGTTAAAATACAGTTTTAAATTAATCAGATCACAGCTACACAACATAATATATTGTAGAGTAAATTTTATTGTACATTTATTTCTTGGGGAAACAAAATGGTACCAATTTGGTGGACTGGCCCCTATTTCATTAATAATTAATTCATTTAATTTTACAAAGACGTGGACCAAAAGAAACAACCACCTCCTGGGCTGCTCCGATTTACATGCTGCACCCAACAATTCTAGTTTGCTTTCAGCCGAATGAAAGCAGACAATTTAATTATTTTTTCTGTTGGCGTTTTCTTACTTGCATGGGTCCAAGCAGGACTCGACCGAGTCCAGCCGTAAGTCGCCACTCGCTTTTGGAGGCGCGGACAAAGCAGTCGGCACCAGCAGGTTGTAAAGCGCCGTGGCAGCCAGCAGCGAAGAGGCGACAGCAGCCAAGGCCAGCAAACAGCAGGAGAACTACGAGCAAAACCCCAACAGATGTTTGTATTCGTTGCCGCCTGTGACTGAATTCACCATGTGTCTTACCGTTTGTGCTTTTCTGTTGGAGTCCGACCTTGTCCATCTGACGTTTGCCAGCTGGAGAACAACATGGGCAACGTTAGTTAGGGAAGTTTTTATAGGTTAAGAATAGAATAGAATAGAATGCCTTTTATTGTCGTTATACACAGCTACAATGAGATTAAAAACAACTCCCACTCCAGAGAACTTTTCCCACTCCAGACTGGGCCCCCTTCGGATACCTGTCTAGATTCTATTTTTTTCCTCATCCTTCCCCAGCGTTTACCTTTTTCCCATCTTTTACGTGGCGCCTTGTGGCGACCCATCAGTGTTCCTGTTTGGTAACCCTGCACGCTGTTTGTCTAATCTTGAACGGGTTTGTGCTGAAAACAAAGTTTTGTTGTACTTGTCCAATTACAATAAAGACCTACCTACCTACAGTATCAGTGCGGCAGTCTACAAAATATGCAAAACATAGGAAGAAAATAAAAGTAGTGCAAAAGGAGGTAGATGAACAGTCCCGTCCTGAGAAGATGGTCTGTAAAACATAATCTATGCAACATTTTGACCACAAGGAAGTTTTATCAATTAAGAACAAAATAATAATAATATGACTCCTTTAATGCGCCCTATAATCCAATGCGCTTTATATATGAAAAAAAATCAAAAACAGACCATTCTTTGGCAGTAGCCTTATGATGCACCCTCCATCCATCCATTTTCTACGGCTTATTCCCTTCAGGGGTCGCGGGTCGGAAAATAAGTTACTTAAAACAGTGGATGTTTTTTTGCCAAAAAAATAACAGTTTGTTGTAATAAATATGATTAGAACATTTTAGCCTTATGTTTGTGTTCAATTACAGTGTGTTTATCCTAAACATTCCTGCCACTTCATATTACAAACTATACATTTTAATTAAGCTTTTTTTTTTTTTTTTACATATACCACAATAATATAATACCGTGGCCCTATTACTGTAACAGTATCATACCATAAGATAAAAAAAAAAAGTTGATCTCGAGTATTTTGCACCTAAGCAACACAAAATTGGCCCCAGTGGGTGAATGTGAGTGTGAATGTTGTCTATCTGTGTTGGCCCTGCAATGAGGTGGCGACTTATCCAGGGTGTACCCCGCCTTCCGCCCGTGTGCAGCTGAGAGAGGCTAAAGCACCCCCCGCCACCCCGAAAAAGACAAGCGGTAGAAAATAGATGGATGGATGACACAAAAATGGCAAAAAGGACAAACACAAACCTTTGTGAAAGAGTGAGGAAAAGCTTATTATATTTTCAGAATGTTTCAAAGGTTTGTTTTAGCCTTTTTTAAACATTTTCCTTAATTAGTCAGTGAAAAATATAGAAGGTGTGTTTAGATGTAGTAGTTTTTTAATCCAAGAGTAGATAAAAAAGTATGAAATAAATTGTTATCAGAGCAACATTATCAGAAAGATACGGACCAGTAGTACAACTACTTTAAGTATTATTCTTATTTGATATATAATGTCAGTGTAACCAGCAAAAACGGACAAAATGGTCATGAAGTCATGCTTGTCAAAGATGGCCGACCACAAGATAAATTGTAAAAGGAGAATTGAAACTAGAGAACCGTGTCGTTTTACCTTCTCGTAGGGGATGTCTATAGCCATGTTCACGCAGGAAGTCGCTCTGATTTCATGCGGCGGCTCAGGCCCAATGATCAAATGTTCTCCTGTGGACAGGAAAAAGCAGTTTCATGTCTTGCGTTTGCGGCAACAACGCGTGACGACTAAAGCGGCAGCAATTACGTGAGCCGACAAAGAGCTGTGCACAAAGAGAAGGTTCCAGGAGTTTTTGTACTCTTTGTGAACTCACTCGCTTTAGTTATGCAGCGATATTAGGTTGATATTATTGTGTTAATGTCTACAGGACATCAACACAATAATATAAATGTTACAAATAGTCATACTGTGAATGAGATATATAGAGTTAGGCAAGTGGTGAAAAACACAAAGAGACTTCTGCTTGACGTTGGACTTCTTTTTTTAGCTGATACTGACAATTTGTGACACATGTCACGTGTCCTTATATGCTGCTTAGTGCAGATTTTAGCGGTCATGTGATAGTGTTTTTTTAACGGAATAATGAGGACGCAGTTAGAACATATCCATATTTCTGACTTCCCTCAAGTTTTTCATACTATTTTGTTAAAACTTAGCAAACCTGTTATTTTTTCAAAAACAGAATCACAGTGTTTTGGTCGGTTAGAAGTATTAGAAATGTTGGTACTGATCATGATTATATATGGAATAAAGATAAAGATTTTTATCAATATTAGTATTAACATACAACAATTATTTATCATTAATAACAGCGTCAACACAATACTCCCGTGCAAAGGCAAAATCCAGTAACTCAATTTTGGTCAAAACTGAGCTGATAATAATTTTGGAGTTACTAGGTGATATGTTTTACATTAGTGTATGCGATATTGTAATTTGTTCCGTAAGTAAGCAGCTTACTTACGGAACAAATAAATCGATATTTGGATCGATTTATTTAACCATGTTCCCTTCATAGAGTGTCCTTTTAGTCAACTGTTTGCGTTTTTAGTTCATTAATGTAAGTAAGCAAATGAATAAGAGTGTGTCATACAAGCTGAAAAGATAAAAAATAATAATGCTAAAGCTTGACGCATTAACATAGCACAGTGTTTCTCAAATGGGGGTACATGTACTCATGGGGGTACTTGAAAGCATGCCGGGGGTACGTGAGATTTTAAAAAAAATATTATATAAATAGCAACAATTCAAAAATCCTTTACGATATTTATTGAATAATACTGCAACAAAGTATGAATGTAAGTTCATAAACTGTACATCAAATTAAGTACTAAGCTATTCCATTAATTACCATAAACCCAGAGTTTTCCCCCATGCCTTGATGGTTTGATCGTACCTGGCGGTGCCGCACAACACCAACTGTTAATCAACTATCGATGTAGGAAACAATGGAGGCATGGTTAAAGCGTAGCAGTAATGCAGCTGAAAACGAGGAGGAACATGTGCCAAAGAAGGCCAAACCAGAGCCGGCACAATTCAGACAGTATTCCGAAGAATATGGGTTAATGGGATTTACGGCTTCGAGTTGTAACCCCCCCAAGGCATTGTGTTTTTTCTGTTGAGAAATGTTAGCTAACAGCGGCATGAACCCTGCACATCTTCAGCGGCATCGCAAACACACGGTCATTCCATGTTTAAAATTCACGGAGGTGAAACTTTACTATGGATCAGAGCGGACATGGATCCCAACCGAATGTCAAACAGCAGGTTTTGGTGAGAAAATTGTGGTTAAAAAGTCGCTTCTTACCGGATATCAGCTGAGCTTGTGCCTCCCGTACAGCTGCCGTCGACTTCCCCGAGACACTGCGCGTCAACACCCGGCCGTGGACGTACACTTCCGACTATCACGTACTGTTAAACTCACTAAAACACTAGCAACACAATAGAAAGATAAGGGATTTCCCCAAATTATCCTAGTAAATGTCTCTAAAAACATATTAATCTGTCTCAATGCAACGCGATTGCAATCGTGTTTTTTTTTTACTTTTTTTTTTTTCTAGTCCGTCGCTATCAATATCCTCAAACACAAATCTTTCATCCTCGCTCAAATTAATGGGGAAATTGTCGTTTTCTCGGTCCGAATAGCTGTTTTTGTTGGAGGCTCCCATTAAAAACAATGTGAATATATGAGGAGCCATCAACATGTGACGTCATCGTCTGCGACTTCCTGTAGAGGCAGGGCTTTTCTCCAGTTGCGAACTTTATCGTGGATGTTCTCTACTAAATCCTTTCAGCAAAAATATGGCAATATCGCAAAATGATCAAGTATGACACATAGAATGGACCTGCTATTCCCGTTTAAATAAGAAAATCTCATTTCAGTAGGCCTTTAAGTTCATGAATCCAGATGGATCTCCATTACGATCCCCAAAGAGGGCACTTTAAGTTGATGATTACTTCTATGTGTAGAAATCTTTTTTTTATAATTGAATCATTTGTTTATTTTTCAACAAGTTTTTAGTTATTTTTGTATCTTTTTTTTTAAATAGTTCAAGAAAGACCACAATAATTGAGCAAAATTTTGCACTGTTATTAAATTCAATAAATCAGAAACTGATGACATAGTGCTGTATTTTACTTCTTTATCTCTTTTTATCCAACCAATAATGCTTTGCTCTGATTAGGGGGTACTTGAGTTAAAAAAATGTTCACAGGGGGTACGCCACTGAAAAAAGGTTGAGAACCACTGACATAGCGTATAAATGTGTGATAATTAAAAACAAAGAAACACAACACGTGATGCTTTCATTGGAAGAAGCGAGCTTGTTTTGTCAACAAGTCGCTGATCAAGCAAAAGTTAAAAGTCAAAGTTAAAGCAAAAGCAAGTTTCTTGAAGTTATTTTTAATTTGACTCACCTGCTCAAACGCATCCTGCCCCGCTAAAATCCCCACACAAAAAAACACACTTTTAAAGCAGCTTTTTCTAGCTTATTTTCAGCATAAAAACAAAGAAATGGGTCAGCGTCATGAGAGGCTAGCTAGCCTCAGAGGCTACAGTGAAATGAGTGATAGTCATCTGACCGGACCAGCCAGCCAATCAGGAAGTGAGTTGGTCACATGACTTCCCTTGCATGTTACGTAGTACTACCACCAGTGGGCACTGTCGGCCTGTTTTGAATTTAAAGCAAGAGCGGAAAAAGCGGCCCTCAAGGGCTATTTGTTTGCATCTTTCTATAAACTAGTTAGATAACTTTCTCCTCATTTGCAACCACCGTCTGCCACTACGCTCTGCCAGGTGATTATGCAACAAAATATTGAGGCTTATTAACACTGACATACTACGTCGTCAGTAATGCGGGCTTCCATAACAGCGGGCATTATACCTTCATCATGCCGTTGTCAGAGCCACGCATTTTTCCCCAGATATAAAGTTCTTGAAACTTAGTCACTTATCCACAAGTGTTACCTTTATCCTTGTTGGCTCCTTGTTCATTCAAACTTTACCCGTAGAAGGCCAACTATATGGACTGTAATCATCTTGTATTTGTGTACTTTTTGACAAGGGAACGACGCCATTGATGAACCTAATAAAAGTCACGTTCTTCTTGATTAAAAACGCTTCAGATGCTACCCACAAGACCAAAGGAACATGTGAGTACATAATAAGTAAAATAAGTGCTGTCATTTCTGGACAGTTAAAGGCCTACTGAAATGAGATTTTCTTATTTAAACGGGAATAGCAGGTCCATTCTATGTGTCATACTTGATCATTTCGCGATATTGCCATATTTTTGCTGAAAGGATTTAGTAGAGAACATCGACGATAAAGTTCGCAACTTTTGGTCGCTAATAGAAAAGCCCTGCCTTTACCGGAAGTATGTGCCCATGACGTCACGAGTTGCAGGGCTCCACACATATTCACATTGTTTTTAATGGGAGCCACCAGCAGTAAGAGCAATTTGGACCGAGAAAGCAACAATCTCCCCAATAATTTGAGCGAGGATGAAAGATTTGTGAATTAGGATATTGATAGTGAAGGACTAGAAAGAAAAAAAAACGACGGCTCCCGGTGGCGGCAGTGTGAGCGTTTCAGATGTAATTACCTCGAGGTCGGATGGCTGCAGTGAACACGAAGTGTCTCAGAGAGAAGCCGAGGAGCCAAGCTCACAGCTGCCTTTTAAACAGCTGCTGCAGGATGACAAATAATCCAATGATTTCTCTGGTAAGATATATATCACAATTTCCCCATCCAAAAACACGCTGGTTGACGTAGAGAAAACATGTTTGCTTGACCGCTCTGTGTTAAAGCTTCACAACAAAGAAACACCGGCTGTGTCTCGGTGCTAAAGACACCTGCAATCCACCGCTTTCAACCAACAGCATTGTTCTTTATAGTCTCCATTATTAAATGAACAAATTGCAAAAGATTCAGCAACACAGATGTCCAAAATACTGTGTAATTATGCGGTTAAAGCAAACGACTTTTAGCCGCGAGTGGTGCAGCTGCTAATATTTCCTGACAGTCCTTATCGTCACGCGTACACGTCATCATTCCGCGACGTTTTCAACAAGAATCTCATGGGAAATTTAAAATTGCAATTTAGTAAACTCAAAAGGCCGTATTGGCATGTGTTGCAATGATATTATTTCATCATTGATATATAAACTATCAGACTGCGGGGTCGGTAGTAGTGGGTTTCAGTAGGCCTTTAAGGATAAACGGGCTGTGTTGGGTACATTGAGTGAGTCTTACTTAAAGTAGCCCCTAGGGGACGCCATATTGAAAGTACTATTGTTGGATATCAATTCAAACCATAACCAACCAAGCATCGCTATAGCTCTTGTCTCAAAGTAGGTGGTGTACTGTCACAACCTGTCACATCACGCCGGGACTTATTTGGAGTTTTGTGGTGTTTTCCTGTGTGTAGTGTTTTACTTCTTGTCTTGCGCTCCTATTTTGTTGTTGATTGTCATGTGATGTACGAATGTACTTTGTGGACACCGCCTGCTACTCCACACGCTGTAAATCTTTGCTGTCGTCCAGCATTGATTTTTTGTTTACTTTGCAGCCAGTTCAGTTTTAGTTTAATTTTGCATAGCCATCCCTAATCTTCAATTTCTTTTCTTAGTGTCACTCGCCTTTTGTTTATTTTTGGTTTAACCGTTAGATACCTTTTTACCTGCACACTGCCTTCTGCTGTCGCCTGCATATTGTGATCACGACAAACCATTTTCCAATATCTACAAAGCAATTAGCTACCTGCTGCCACCTACTGATATGGAAGAGTATTACACGGTTACTGTGTCGATCTCAAGACAGCACAGACACTCAACAACGGCACATTTGCGGATTATAATTACTGGTTTGCAAAAAATATTTTTAACCTAATTAGGTGAAATTACATAATCTCCCATGGCACACCAAACAATAGCTCACGGTACAGTAGTGTGCCACAGCACAGTGGTTGAAAAACACTGTACTATACACTGCATATACCACATGAAGTTCTGTTTGCCAAAAACTACCGTGTATCACTTTTAATATGTTAATTATGTACAGTGTTCATATTATCCAATTTAGGAATATCAGTTGAATCTGATCAAACTTTGGAAAAAAAACCCTGAAATGTTTAATGACCCATAGGTTCCTTTATTTTGAGCAGTAAAATATTGGGGTTAAAACTGTGGAATGTGCCTTTATAGAAGGGTGAGGTCATATTCCCTTGTGTTGAGGGTGAAACCTTTCCACCAGATAAGCAAGAAAGAAAGAAATTCCAAGATTGTGAGGTGAAAGGCACGTTTACCTGTCGCAGGTGCACATGAGTTGAAATAGTAGGGCATGATGGGTAATGTGCCTGCATGCATCTATTGTCGCCTTCCCAGACTGTTTACTGTTTATTGCAGCTACCGCGGCAGAGTTATGTGCCAGTCATAAACGCTGGCTTCCAGTCAATATTACCCAACACTCGCTTGAAATATTCTCTACTAACTGGTGCTTTTCTGTCATTATCAACCAGCGCCACATGTGTACTTTTCTGTGTAGTTTGCTACTTTTTTGTATCTTATCAAGATGGTTTGAATGAAGAATAAGCACTAAACCTCTAAATGGTTAATACACCTAAAGGTGTGTAGTGATGCAAAATGACTCATTTGTAGACGTCACCGGTTGAGTTACTTCCTGCTGTGTGTGTGTGTGTGTGTGTGTGTGTGTGTGTGTGTGTGTGTGTGTGTGTGTGTGACTTGCATATGAACTCTCATATCAATAAGTGTGTGATGTCGCCGAAGGTGTGTTTGTATCCTGGTGATAGTGGATATGAAGACGTCAGGTCGCCAAGCAGCAGCATGGACATGGCAAAAGTCTTCCTGGTTTTTAGTTCTGTTTAAAGACTTGGATGTAGTTAACTTTGGTCACGTTTACAGTGTGGTCACACATTTAGTACAACCGTGTGGGGACCTGCAAACTATAATGTGTATGCCAGGCCAGTAGGTGGCGAGAGAAACACTACACACCTGCACACTCCTCCAAATATTACATAAACCATCTTTGGTCCCGTTTACACTGCATACTAAATCTGATTTTTTTGCCCTGAAGTGACACAGATCGGGTATTTGTTTGCCAGTCGAAACGCTCCAATGGGCGGATCTTTTCGCATCAGATTCAGGCCACATAAGGAGATAGTCCTGAATCCGTTCTTTTCTTTTCTTCCGTCCAAACGGCAATGCGACCTGAATACGACCCATATGTGACTCTTTTGTCATCTTTGGGCGAGCTACGTCATTCATGTGCGCCGGAAAGACGGAGCCCACCAGTGGAAGTGGATATTTCATCACAACATCTGGTTTTGGTGAGCAAAGTGTTTTTTAGAAAGACAAATTTTTGGTGCGTCACTTGTCAACAGTGCGCAAATAATTGGCTTTATGTACCGTATTTTACATACAAAAGCCGCACTTAAAATCCTTTTTTTTCCTTAAAACTTGACAGTGCGCCTTCCAACCCGGTGAGCCTAATGTAAGGAATAAGTTTGGTTGAGCTTACCAACCTCGAAGCAATTTGATTTGTTACATGGTGGAATGATAAGTATAACCAGTAGATGGCAGTCAAACATAAGAGATAAATGTCGCCTGCATCGTTTGATGTGCTTCAACAAAGGATATTATTATTATGTGTGTATAAGGTAAGGCATTTTATCTGGCGTTTTATTTGGCAATATTATGCAAAAGCAACTTTTCTTACCTTCTTGTACCTGCTAATCTGTGTTTGGGATCTGCATAAATCATGAAAAATTTAAAGCGTACGCCTTTGTAGTCTGTGTCGACACCATCGTCAATAAGCTTCTTCTTTTTCTCTATCTTGTTATGGGACATTACGGTATATAAAGTAGTGTAAAGTTCTTACGTGTATCTGTCAGTAAACTCGCCATGAAAGTGCTAAAACATGCCGGTGTAGTGAGTTTACATTATTCACCCAAGGAACTTTAGTCATTAAAGTTCCGGTCGAACGGTTTTTCACGGGAAACATTTCCGGTGTTGTTGTTTCCGGATGAGGAGATGCTGCTCTGTTATTGATTTAAGTAAAGTCTGAATGTCATTAAAACAGATAGCTCCATCTTTTGACACTTCTTCCACTCCCATCCTTGTACGCTACACCGCTACAACAAAGATGACGGGGAGAAGACGCTGCCGAAGGTGAGCCACGTAAAAAAGACCGCCCACAAAACGACGTATCCGGAAGTGACTGTGTGAAATCGACTTGAAGATGATCTGTAAAACATAATCTATGCAACATTTTGACCAAAGAACCACCATTAAATGTTTTGTAGACAACAAGGAAGTGTTTTCAATATAGAAAAAAAAAAATATATATATATGACTCCTTTGTTGCGCCCTATAATCCGGTGCGCCTTTTATATGAAACAAGATGAAAAATAGACCATTCATCGGCAGTGCACCTTATAATCCGGTACACCCTTTAGTCCGGAAAATACTGTATTTTGATTTCGAAGAAATAGCAATAGTTGAAGGACCAGAATTCACGCTGTGGCGCATTTGCTTGCATGTTACGTACATTGCGTAAATTCTTTACGTAAGTGAGTTAAAAAAAAAAAAAATCTTACGTAGATCCACGCTGATGTCTGTGTTGCCTCTCCTTAACAGCCATAAAAAATATAGAACCCTCCCAAATATATCAGTTAATTTCTATCCATTCATACATTATCATACACACACTACTTTCATTTATTAAAAAAAACACTATTTTTTAAGGTGTTGCGACTTTTATTGTATTTTATTGTAGAAGCAACTTCCTGGCCAACGTCCTTTGTTTTCACTTTATTTAACTGCATTGGCCTGTGTGCGTTTACACAAAAGTCTGATAAAGATCACATTTTACTTGCAGTGTAAACAACTAGAAAAATCAGATAAAACAAAAGTCAGATTCCAGACATTTTGGTGTTAAACGTCTCTTTAATACCTTTTGCTGGTTTTGGAAATTCACATATACAATAAAACCTTGTTTATCTCAGTTAATTGGTTCCGAAACTTAAGCTAATTTCTGCAAAGTAGGAGTTAATACAAATTTTAAATAAAATATGTTCATAGCTATAGCATAAAATACGTTTTTTAACATTACGAGGACCCTTGAGACATGAGAAAACGTCCCATTAGTCACCTTTAAACTCGTAAAAGCCGGACTGGATGCTGCCTGATGCTCATCCAATTAGGGCTGAAACAATTAAATGATGAATTTGATTACAAAAAGGCTTCAAATCATATTCTGTTGCTTTGATTAGTCGTTTGAGTGTGACCAATGAAAATGTATCACATCCGCGAACATTGCTTTCGCACGGCCGCTGGACTACAGCACATGAGAGTGGTGGTAGAATGTTTGAATTAATATAATTTTTTATTCATTCACACACTGAAAAAAGCGCAGTTTCCTTATCTTACTTGTTAGAAATTTTTGTTTTTATTTTGAGCAGAAAAATCATTGCTTATTTTAAATTACTTATTTTAAAATATGCATTGATGCTAAATGTTTACTCAATCAAAATGGAACCAATTAATCGATATATTACACGATTACTAAAATATGCGATAGCTTCAGACCTTGAGCCAATCAGTGGGACGTTCCTTAACAGCCTGCTGACTGGTTTGGTCTCATCTAGTTGTCAATCGTACGGTAGCATTTTAGTTGTATATATATAAATATGTTGTATTGAAAAAAATCAGCTCAGAAACACAATGTGGCGAGGGATGACTGCAGTCCCTATCAATTCTGTGTAAAATCCATGCCGTTCACTAGATTTAAATGTCTATCAAATTTTCCGGACTGAAAGCTGCTACTTTTTCCCCATGCTTTATTATGAATTTATTAACGTGGACCCCGACTTAAACTAGTTGAAAAACTTATTTGGGTGGTACCATTTAGTGGTCAATTGTACGGAATATGTACTGAACTGTGCAATCTACTAATAAAAGTTTCAATCAATCAATCAGCTTTGTACCCTGCGGCTTATAAAACGGTGCGGCTAATTTATGGCTTTTTCTTTGCCAACGGCCATAATGTCTTGTATTCAACAAATAATTTTCATAGAACACCGAGCACGACACTGATATAATGTCTTATTGTTTGTGCTATGGTGCCATATTTTGGACGAGTTTGCTTACTGCATGTGCTGCAGGTTGAAAATGTACTTCCTGTCTTGTTTGTTGAACAGGAAGTATTCGTCCATAGCCTTTTTGCTCGAAAATATTTTTCATTCGTCAATCCAAGCAACGTGTGTACATATTGCAATACAACTAGAACAGCTCATACAACCTAAACCATCCTATGTGTGATGTCTATAGGAGTGTTTTCATGCATTTTTTTCCCGCTATCGTAATGTAATCAAGCTACTCACGAGTGGTTAGCATTAAAGAATATGCTAACACGTTTAAAAGTGTCCGTGTTCGTATGATTAACTTATAATGGTATTATTTTTTGTAATGTTTCAGTTTTGTAAATTCCCCAAAACGTCACCTTGGACTTTTTGGAGAGCTCGCCTCCGCATCTCGTCGGTCCATGACGAGGACTTCTGTTTTTCATTGACCAGTCGTTTTACTGCAGTGTGACAAAAAATGTTTTGAAACAATCAAGAAGATATGTAAATAAACAGGTACACAACTTTTCGTACTGTTATACAGTATGTCTGCAGCTTATAGTAATAAGGTAAAATATGGAAAATACGGGAACTTGGATTTATTAAAAATAAATTAAGAGAAAAAATAAAAAATAATTTAGTTTTTTCCGCTTCTCCTTTTAACTAGATATTTTTAAACTTGCTCTATCTACTCCACTGTTGGCTCCATTAGTATTTTTTTATTGATCTGCACAAAGCTGTGTGAGGTTATCTCCCGCCACACACACACACACACACACACACACACACACACACATCGCTCTTTGGAAAGGCAGTCATCTGTGCCGTTAAAGGATGTGGAGAAGTAAATGGAACGCCAGCTCAGCGTGCTTTGAGGTGCCAACACCTGATGGTTTGTGGGGTATTTTAGACCAGTGTTTCTTAACCATAGGGCCAGGGCCCCTTGTTGGTCCGTTTGCACCCCTTAGAGGGCCACCAAAAAATATTAGTTTCCCAGTTGTGGTCCGTGGAACAATTTCCCTTGTGGATCAATAAAGTTTGTCTAAGTCTAATGTCTAAGTCTAAGTATGGGTCGCAGCAGGATTGAGTTGTAATACATTTTTCCAGCAGTGGCAGTAATGACAAGCTAAAGTCATAGGGAAGTTTCCTTAGCGCAAAAATTATGTTTGTGGTAGTAATGACAAGCTAAAGTCATTGAAAAGTTTCCTAAGCGCAAAAATTATGACTAATGTGGTGAAGCTGTATTTTCATTTGCCCCTACATTTATTTAAGAAACATCTACATTATTATTATTTATGATTCATTTAGTGTGAATGTATGTATTCTAGCATTCTGTAAATGTGTGTGTATGTAAATTTATTTTTCAGCAGTTTTTTATGAATTTTATTTTTACTATGATGAATCAGTATTCGTTTTTGTAATCAGTCTGACCTAGCATTGATAATATTTCTGATTAATACATGTTTTCATACCGTTTGGCAAGGTTTATCCTTTTAAACTGTAGGTAGGTTAGATATTCTAATTGAATATGAATAAAATCAAGAGTAAGATTCCTAATTCAGTATTAATATTTGAGTGGGCTCTGAACCCCTTTTGTAGTGAAAAATTTGGGCCCAGAGGTCAAAAAGGTTAACACCTGGTGTAGTCCACGAGTAATGCTTTTAAATGTAGAAAAAAAAATCATAATATGACCCCTTTAAGCGCATAAAATATGACTATAGTTGTACAGCTGTATTTTCATTTGCACTTTTATTTTGCAAACATATATATCATCATTATTAATATTATTATTATTATTGTTGATTTAGTTAGAATGTATCCATATCACCAAAATATAGTTTGTAAATTGTAATAAATAAGTGTAGTACATTTTATTAAATATGTGAAGATATTTTTCATCAGTTTTTAAATTCAAAATTAGTTATTAGTTATTTTTGCAGTATATTTGATGATCATTTTTGATCAGTCCGACCTAAGCCTTAATAACAATACATGTTTTTATATCATTTGGCAAGGTTTATCCTGTTAAACTGTAAGTAGGTTAAATATAACTATTGAATATGAATACAATCAAGAGTAAGATTACTAATTCAGTGTTAATATTTTAGTGTGCTCTGAGCCCCTTTGTAGTAAAGTTGGACCCCGTGCTCTAGTGTTAAGAACCTCTCATTTAAACAGCCTCCTTACTGCAATGGCCCCTCCAGGTGAGGACCAGCCTGTTCCGCTGTCCCCTGGGTTCGACACCGTCATATATGTACTATACTTTTATAGCGATACTTTTGTTTTTGAATGAGGTCATCACTGGACCAAATACACAAAATCAACCCATTCTTCCCCCACTTCCTGTAACTGTTGCAAAAGTCCAAAGAACCCACACCAACTTCGTAACTGCTCCATCCTGAGGAAACCTTTTCCCGTCAGACCCAAATATGGTCCTTCTTATCAGAGGTGTGGTTCAACTTTAAAACCTTTCCTCTGGCTCCAAAAGTTGTTTTTGCAACATCTCAGGTGGTCAGTTTGTTGCCGCCCCATTGAGTCCAATGTGTCCCCAACAGGCCCGAGGTGAAGCCTCCCTTCCTTGGCTGATTTAGAGAGTAGACCATGTGACCAGGAATTGATTTTGACAGTTGGCCAGTTCTTTCTGTCCGCCTACGTTTACGTGAGCTGGACTCTGTGACCAGGGCGGGGTCATGCTAGGAAGTACACCAGTGAAAGGTCGGCGTGGGGGTGGGGAGTTTGATGGGGCAAGCGAACCGGTCGTTCAGCTTCAGGTGAAGGCTGACAGATAACCCACGCACAAGGCGGAAGGGCGTCAGGTCAAACTGTAGTTAAATTTTTCATCAGATTCCAGTATTTTTCAGATCATAGAGCACACCAGATCACAAGGCGCACTGCCGATAAGTGGATCTTTCAGGTCTGTTTTCCAGGCGCATAAAAGGGGTCATATTATGATTATTTTCTACATTCAAAACATTTCTTTGTGGACTACATAACATGTAATGATGGTTATTTAGTCAAAATGTTGTATAGATTATGTTTTACAGACCATCTTCAAGCCGCTTTCTTCAGGATGCGCCGTTTTGTGGGCGGTCTTATTTACATGCCTCCACTTCTCCCCATCATCTTTGTTGCACATTTTTCTGCTTCTGTAGATATAAGTTAGAACTGTACGCTACTTTATATTAGAAATGGCAACAGGGGAAGATGAATGCCCCACAACAAGAGGATAGAGGAAAAAAAGGAGCTAATTGACTACGGTGCGGACTACAATGGTGGACATGCTCAAATTTTCCGTACTCTCTAAAATACATCAGCAGGTATCAATAGGTAGGTAAAAAAGTTGGTTTTGCATGATATTGTGAAACAAACGCCAGATAATGTCTCCTAATAGGTGCCATTTTGGGTCACACACACCACAATAATACCCGTATGTTGAAACACAGCACGTCTGACTATGGTAGGAGTAATGCTCCGGGTTCCATCAAGTGGTGCGGCTTTGTAGCTCACCAAAGTTGTACTAAAACATTTTGACATTGTTGAGCGCCTCAATGAAACGTCAAAAGTTTTGCTTGCGTCATTTATTGAACAGCCGTCAGTCAACCTGGAGTCCACACGTATTGCTTTTGTCTGACTGCCATCTACTGGTCACACTTTTCATTACACCATGTACCAAATCAAATTGCTTCAAGGTCAGTAAGCACAACCAGAATTAATCCGTACTGTACATAAGGCGCACCGATCTGTATGGCGCACTTTCCATTTTTTAGAAAAGGAAAAAATTTTAAGTCCAAAAATTTATTTTAGTAGTTTTATAGTCTGTTTGATGACACTAGCTAGGTTTCATTCCAAAACAACTGTAAGTGAACACATCCAGTAGCGGAAGTTTCTCAGTCATCAACATGCAAAGTCAAAATTGTCCAAAAGGTTGACTTACAGGGTTTCTATCCTAAAAATGTGAACAAAGAAACATGAGCAGGTTGCAGATCAGAAGTCTGACATCACTTTAAAGCTGCTTTACTGAGAGCAGGGGTCCCCTGGCTATTTTTTTTTACTGTTCTGCAACATGTTTTTAGTTAATTCATTATTAATTAGTACCAAATTCGATACTCTTATATCACAGGCGTCAGACTCAAGGACCGAGAGCCAGATCTGGCCCGCCACATCATTTTATGCGGCCTGTGAAAGCTTGGAAATAATATGTTATAAAGCAGTTCCTCTATAATGCTAAATGTATTTTTGTTCTTTCATCCATCCATCTTTAACCGCTTATCCAGAATCGGGTCACAGGGACAACAGCTCCAGCAGAGAGCCCCAGACTTCCCTCTCCAGAGCAAATGTCCCTCACTCGTGAACAAGACCCCAAGATACTTAAACTCCTCCACCAGGGACAGAGTCTCGTTCTCTACCTGGACTGCACACACCATTGGTTTCCTGCAGAAAACCATGGCCTCAGATTTGGAGATGCTGATCCTCATTCCAGCCGCTGAACATTCGGCTGCGATTCCATCCAGTGAGAGTTGAAGTACACGAACCGATGGTGCCATCAGAAACACATAATCTGCAAACAGCAGTGACGCAACCTTTAGCCCCCAAGACGTATACCCTCTCCGCTATGGTCTTGACTCTGCCTAGAAATCCTGTCCATAAAAATCACAAACAGGATAAGTGACAGTGCGCATCCCTGGCGTAGACCAACCCCCACCGGAAACGGATCCAACCTACATCCAAGGACCCGGACACAACTCTTGCTTTGGTTGTACAGAGATTGGATGGCCCTATGCAGGGTCCCCCTCACCCCATACTCCCTCAGCACTTTTCAAAGAATCTCCCTGGGGACCCGGTCATACGCCTTCTCCAAATCCACAAAGCACATGTAGACTGGATAGGCATACTCCCAGGCCTTCTACAGGATTCCCGCAAAAGTAAAGAGCTGGTCAGTTTTTCCACGACCAGGACGTAATTCATATTGCTCCTCTTGAACCTCAAGTCCGACTATCGGCCAGACCCTCCTTACCAGTACCTTGGCATAAACTTTCCCAGGGAGGCTGCGTAGTGTGATACCCCTTTATTAGCACACACCCTCTGGTCCCCCTTTTTGAATCGGGGAACCACCACCCCAGTCTGCCATTCCCTCGGTACTGTTCCAGACTTCCACGCAATGTTGAAAAGGCGTATCAACTAGTCCCTCAACACCCAGAGCCTTCAGCATTTCTGGACGAATCTCATCAACCCCGGGAGCTTTGCCACTGTGGAGTTGTCTAACTACCTCAGTGACTTCACTCCGAGAGATCGACGTCAATCCCCCATCATCCTCAAACTCTGCTCTTGTCAGGGAGGGTGTGTCTAATGTAGTTTGGTTCAGGTGTTCTTCAAAGTGCTCTTTCCAACGCCGTCCAACTTCCTCACTTGAAGTCAGCAGAGTACCATCCTTGCTGTACACAGCTTGGATGGTTCCCTGCTTCCCCCTCCTTAGGTGCCGTATGGTCTTCAAGAACAGCTTTGTTGCCGCCCGATAGTCCTTCTCCATGAATTCCCCGAACTGCTCCCACACCTCCTGCTTAGCCTCGTCCACAGCCATGGCCGCTGCCCTTTGGGCCTGTCAGTACCTTGCAACTGCCAACGGAGTACCCTGGGATAACATACTCCTTCATCAGTCGGACGGCTTCCCTGACCACTGTTGTCCACCAGGGTGTTTGAGGGTTACCGCCCCTTGAAGCACCTAAGACCTTCTGGTTCTTTCAATTTTCCTCAACTGTTTTTTTCACCAGGTACCACCTCAAAAAGCACTTGTTTCTCCAAGTACCACTATAATGACCAACACTAAAATACAGTAGCGCAGTGGAGCTAAATGTTCAATAGAAGCAAGGCAAAGTTTTTATTCAACAAGTAAATTATATATTTTTGGCCACTGTAACATTAAACACAATTTGCACCGTAACACTTTTCAATGGTTGCTTTGGCATACTACTAGATGAAGTCCGTGTACCACGAGTGTTACACGTTCCACAGTGTGAGAATAATTTTTCTAAACTTTAATATTATCTGACCATTCAACAAGATATTCCAAACATTTTTTTTAATCATCAAAAACTAAATACCAGAATAATAGGTGTGCCGATACAACTTTTTGACTTCCAGTACAATATAGTATTGGGGCTTGAAGTATTGGCAGATACCATTATTAATCTGTTGCGGTATAGTACATATATACATACTTTTATTATTTGTTGTAGTGTTGGATGTTAGAAAATGTTCAATCAAGTGAAATGAGTCAAACAGAGAACAATGAAAAGCATTAACCTATTTATTATTAACCATATGACAGATTTATGCTGTCTTTAAATTGAAGTAGAGTGGTAATGAGTTTTTTTTTTTTGGTGACACCAAGTTAAGCTTAGTGCTTTGCACAAGTAAATATGCTGCAGGATTGCTGCTATCGAAACTTTTGTCTGATATTTTACTTGCAGGTTGATATCATTCAATCTTGGTTATTTTGCCAATATCAAACTGATATCCGATATCAATATCGTATGGGGAAACTCTTTACCTAAATATCAGTTATCACCTCAAATTATGAGTTATCCATTAGTAAAAAATTTAAGAAATGTAAGGCGATTAAACATTTTCATTCATATTTTCACTGTTACAACCGGACCTCCGAAGGCAGCCATAACTGATACATGGCCATACTTGCCAGCCTTGAGACCGCCGAATTCGGGAGAGGGCGGGGGTCGGTGGTAGCGGGGGTGTATATTGTAGTGTCTCGGAAGAATTAGTGTTGCAAGGGGTTCTGGGTATTTGTTCTGTTGTGTTTATGTTGTGTTACGTGGGGATTTTCTCCCGAAATGTGTTTGTCATTCTTGTTTGGTATGGGTTCACAGCGTGGCGCATATTTGTAACAGTGTTAAAGTTGTTTATACGGCCACCCTCAGTTTGACTTGTATGGCTGTTGATCAAGTATGGCTTGCATTCACTTGTGTGTGTGCGTGTGTAAAAACTGCATATATTGTGTGACTGGGCCGACGCGCTGTTTGTATTGACGAAAAGCGGACGTGACGACAGGTTGTAGAGGACGCTAAAGCCAGTCCCTTCAAGACACGCCCCCAATATTGTTGTTCGAGTGGAAATCGGAACAAATTCGGGGGAATGGTTGACCCGGGAGATTTTTTGGGAAGGGCACTGGAATTTGTGAGTCTTCCGGAAAAATCGGGAGGGTTGGAAAGTATGTATGTGGCCCTCAATGAAAGTGCTGAAAATGCATAATAAAGAAGGAAAAAAACATACATATGTCGCACTGGAGTATAAGTTGCATTTTTGGAGGAAATTTATTTGATAAAATCCAACACCGACATTTGAAAGGCAATTTAAAATAAATAAAGAATAGTGAACAACAGGCTGAATAAGTGTACGTTATATGACGCATAAATAACCAGCTGAGAACGTGCCTGGTATGTTAACGTAACATATTATGGTAAGTCATTCAAATAACTACAACATATAGAACATGCAATACGTTTACCAAACAATCTGTCACTCCTAATCGATAAATCCGATGAAATCTTCTTCCTCGATGTCGCTTCTAACTCCAAAGGTATGTGTCGCTTCCTCTTGTCGTTTTCTGCTGAATATTTCACTCCGTCCAGCTTGTAATCTGCAGTACATGATTTCCCTTTCGGTGCCATTTTTGTTCAGCCCTTCTCAGTTACCGCCAACGATGAAATCAACCATTTTAATAGCTACGGCAGTAGCTTATAGTATATAGCAGTTAGCATTCCAAGACCCACAATGCACTTCTGCCATAACCCTCCACAGCCGAATTCTTATTGGCTGACGTGTGTGTGACGATTGCTGACGTGTGTGTGACGATTGCTGACATTTTCTTTGTCTATTCTGCGAATGAGATGAATAATGTTATTTGATATTTTACGGTAATGTGTTAATTTCACACATAAGTCGCCATACTTGCCAACACTCCCGGATTTTCCGGGAGACTCCAGAAATTCAGCGCCTCTCCCGAAAACCTCCCGGGACAAATTTTCTCCCGAAAATCTCCTGAAATTCAGGCGGAGTAGGAGGCCACGCCTCCTCCAGCTCCATGCGGACCTGACTCAGCAATGTTGTGACCCTCTTAAACAGGACAATACTGCCATCTACTGTACATAAAATAGAATAGAATGTACTTTATTGATCCCTTGGGGAAATTCAGCACCACAGTTAGGTCCCAATAAACAATGATAATAATAAATAATATAATATCCATCCATCCATTTTCTACCGCTTATTCCCTTTTGGGGTCGCGGGGGGCACTGGCGCCTATCTCAGCTACAATCGGGCGGAAGGCGTCGTACCCCCTGGACAAGTCGCCACCTCATCGCAGGGGCAATAATATCAATCAATCAATCAATCAATCCCCCTCCACAATATATAATGTATTATATTAATAATATATGAATAATATAAATATATTCTACATATATTCTACATTTAAGTGCAGTCAAGGAACATATGCATTATGGAGTCTGTTCTGAAGCCCACAGTAAAGAGACGTAACTTCATCACGTCGCCTGGTTATTGACTCCAACCCAATATATTACACCGTCGACGAGCAAAATGAAGAAATAAGCTTGCAAGTTCCAAAACGAATGGAAACAAGAATTTCAGTTTATCCAGGAGAGTTTGAAGGGGAAGGGGTATGTTGCCTGTAAATTTTGTAGAACAGACTTCTCCATTGAACATGGTGGCCGAACGGATATACTCAGTCATGAACGGTCAGCGGAGCAGAAAGCGTCCGCAGCCCAGCATCGTTCACAACCCAGTATTATGGGCCACCTTGCAAAATGGAGACCCGATGGTGTAACTTATGCTGAGACAAAGATGGCTATGCTGATAGCTGGAGGCAACATCCCGTTCTCGTTTGCGGATGTCTACAACAAATCCGTGAAGGAATATATGTTCCCGAATCCGGAGATCGCTCGCCTGTACGCAAATGGCATAACAAAGGTTACTCAAATAGTGAAAGGTAAGTGTTGCTGTTGTTTTTTTAGTAACCAGCAAGCACAATACAGTTAGTAGAACAACTGTGTTTTTATTACTGTGTATTTGATAGGTGCCGTCGGAAATTAAACTATTTCTTTTATTTATATATATATAATAAACTAAATATATATAGCTAGAATTCACTGAAAGGGAAGTATTTTATACATACTTATATTTATATATACATATATATATATATGTGTATATATATATATATATATATATATATGTATATATATATATATATATATATATGTATATATATATATATATATATATATATATATATATATATATTTATATATATATATATATGAAATACTCGAGTTGGTGAATTATACTCCTCCCCTCTTAACCACGCCCCCCACCTCCTGAAATCAGAGGTCTCAAGGTTTACAAGTATGTAAGTCGGCCAAACTATGAAAAAAACTGCGACTTATAGTCCGAAAAATACGGTACCTTAGCATATTTTGACAAAGCTGTTGGAACGATCCCAACACTTACAGCATTGGTAGTATCAGTATCGAACCAAAACGATCGATCAACATTAAATTTAAATTAACTTCTATGTTAATTCTCACTTTCTACCGATCACCACCTGGTGGTGAGTTGGCTGCAATGGTGGGGGAGGATGCCGGACAGACCTGGGAGGCCCAAACGCATTGTGAGGGTCTGCTGGGAACGTCTGGCAGAGTCTCCTGTCAGACAAAGTTTCAATTCCCACCTCCGGAAGAACTTTGAACATGTCACGAGGGAGGTGCTGGACATTGAGTCCGAGTGGACCATGTTCCGCACCTCTATTGTCGAGGCGGCAGATCGGAGCTGTGGCCGCAAGGTAGTTGGTGCCTGTCGGGGCGGCAATCCTAAAACCCCTTGGTGGACACCAGCAGTGAGGGATGCGTCAAGCTGAAGAAGGAGTCCTATCGGGTCCTTTTGGCTCATAGGACTCCGGAGGCAGTGGACAGGTACCGACAGGCCAAGCGGTGTGCAGCTTCAGCGGTCGCGGAGGCAAAAACTCGGACATGGGAAGAGTTCGGGGAAGCTATGGAAAACGACTTCCGGACGGCTTCGAAGCGATTCTGGACCACCGTCCGCCGCCTCAGGAAGGGGAAGCAGTGCACTATCAACACCGTGTATGGTGCGGATGGTGTTCTGCTGACCTCGACTGCGGATGTTGTGGACAGGTTGAAGGAATACTTCGAAGACCTCCTCAATCCCACCAACACGTCTTCCTATGAGGAAGCAGTGCCTGGGGAATCTGTGGTGGACTCTCCTATTTCTGGGGCTGAGGTCGCTGAGGTAGTTAAAAAGCTCCTCGGTGGCAAAGCCCCAGGGGTGGACGAGATCCGCCCGGAGTTCCTTAAGGCTCTGGATGCTGTGGGGCTGTCTTGGTTGACAAGACTTTGCAGCATCGCGTGGACATCGGGGGCGGTACCTCTGGATTGGCAGACCGGGGTGGTGGTTCCTCTCTTTAAGAAGGGGGACCGGAGGGTGTGTTCCAACTATCGTGGGATCACACTCCTCAGCCTTCCCGGTAAGGTTTATTCAGGTGTACTGGAGAGGAGGCTACGTCGGATAGTCGAACCTCGGATTCAGGAGGAACAGTGTGGTTTTCGTCCTGGTCGTGGAACTGTGGACCAGCTCTGTACTCTCGGCAGGGTTCTTGAGGGTGCATGGGAGTTTGCCCAACCAGTCTACATGTGCTTTGTGGACTTGGAGAAGGCATTCGACCGTGTCCCTCGGGAAGTCCTGTGGGGAGTGCTCAGAGAGTATGGGGTATCGGACTGTCTTATTGTGGCGGTCCGTTCCCTGTACGATCAGTGCCAGAGCTTGGTCCGCATTGCCGGCAGTAAGTCGAACACATTTCCAGTGAGGGTTGGACTCCGCCAAGGCTTTCCTTTGTCACCGATTCTGTTCATAACTTTTATGGACAGAATTTCTAGGCGCAGTCAAGGCGTTGAGGGGTTCCGGTTTGGTAACCGCAGGATTAGGTCTCTGCTTTTTGCAGATGATGTGGTCCTGATGGCTTCATCTGACCGGGATCTTCAGCTCTCGCTGGATCGGTTCGCAGCCGAGTGTGAAGCGACCGGAATGAGAATCAGCACCTCCAAGTCCGAGTCCATGGTTCTCGCCCGGAAAAGGGTGGAGTGCCATCTCCGGGTTGGGGAGGAGACCCTGCCCCAAGTGGAGGAGTTCAAGTACCTAGGAGTCTTGTTCACGAGTGAGGGAAGAGTGGATCGTGAGATCAACAGGCGGATCGGTGCGGCGTCTTCAGTAATGCGGACGTTGTACCGGTCCGTTGTGGTGAAGAAGGAGCTGAGCCGGAAGGCAAAGCTCTCAATTTACCGGTCAATCTACGTTCCCATCCTCACCTATGGTCATGAGCTTTGGGTCATGACCGAAAGGATAAGATCACGGGTACAAGCGGCCGAAATGAGTTTCCTCCGCCGTGTGGCGGGTCTCTCCCTTAGAGATAGGGTGAGAAGCTCTGCCATCCGGGAGGAACTCAAAGTAAAGCCGCTGCTCCTTCACATCGAGAGGAGCCAGATGAGGTGGTTCGGGCATCTGGTCAGGATGCCACCCGAACGCCTCCCTAGGGAGGTGTTTAGGGCACGTCCAACCGGTAGGAGGCCACGGGGAAGACCCAGGACACGTTGGGAAGACTATGTCTCCCGGCTGGCCTGGGAACGCCTCGGGATCCCCCGGGAAGAGCTAGACGAAGTGGCTGGGGAGAGGGAAGTCTGGGTTTCCCTGCTTAGGCTGCTGCCCCCGCGACCCGACCTCGGATAAGCGGAAGATGATGAATGATGGATGGATGGGTTAATTCTCACAAATATGTTTTATTTTGTTATTCCTAATGTTTCATTGTTTATATATGTATGACATATTGAGAGTCCTCTAGATATGAAGCAACACCCCCATAGTCACTCGTTTATTCCAATGTGGTAATGCTGCATGTGGCTGAGCCAATCAGAAGACACGATACTAAACAGCAGGCTCTGGTTGGTTTGGTCTCCTCTAGTGGCCAATACTACTATACTATTGACATTTTTAGTTAATTAGGCGATTTTTATGCTTGAAAATGCTTAAATTATGTAGAATATACCTAATTAGAAAATAAAAGAATCCGATATATAGTGAAGCCGCATACTTTGAAGAATGATGTGGGGACTGCATTTATTTTGCGGCCTTGCGGTCACACCCATGTATGTATGCAAATGTAATCAATCCCTGCAAGTTATGCACGCAGCCTCGCATTTTTATTATATCCCGTGTTTCCCACAGATTGCTGGAATACTTGTGCCGGTGGGGTAGTGGCCAGGGGTGGGTGGGGGGTAGGGGTTCATTATGATGTAATTATATAATTTGCATAATCAGTGATGATGAATGTAATTTCTTTAAAAAAGGCTAAAAATGTTATACATGTATTTTAAAAACATATCTTGTTTGTAATGATAATACAGTTTTTTCTATTACTATATTGTTTTGCAAAATGTTTCAATTGCTGCTGTGTATTTTAATACTACAGTGTAACACAGACTGCACTTTATACACCCCTGGTTTATTTAGATACTATTCTGTCCTCCCTGAATGTTTGAATTTAGTCTGCCAAATATAAAAACAATATTTTAAATTAGAAATGCAAAACAAAAACAAGAGTTGAAGTTACAGTAAAACTAAGCACAGAAAGGAAAGCACATTAAAGGCCTACTGAAACCCACTACTACCCACCACGCAGTCTGATAGTTTATACATCAATTATGAAATATTAACATTGCAACACATGCCAATACGGCCTTTTTAGTTTACTAAATTGCAATTTTAAATTTCCTGGGAGTTTCGTCTTGAAAACGTCGTGTAATGATGACGTGTACGCAAGATGTCACAGGTTTTAAGAAGTATAAGCGCTACGCACACACACAGCTAAATGTCGTCTGCTTAAACAGCATAATTCACAGTATTTTGGAGATCTGTGTTGCTGAATATTTTGCAATTTGTTAAATTAATATTGGAGAAGTCAAAGTAGCAAGATGGAGTTGGGAAGCTTTAGCCTTTTGCCACACAAACACACGGTGATTCATTGTTTAAAATTCACGGAGTTGAAACTTTCCTATGGATCACAGCGGACATGGATCCCGACCACTTGTCAACCAGCAGGTTTCGGTGAGAAAATCGTGGTTAAGTCGCCACTTACCGGATATCAGCTGAGCTTGCGGCTCCCGTACAGCTGCCGTCGACTTCCCTGAGACACTGCGCGTCAACACCCGGCCGTGGACGTACACTTCACACTATCAGGTACTGTTAAACTCACTAAAACACTAGCAACACAATAGAAAGACAAGGGATTTCCCAGAATTATCTTGGTAAATGTCTCTAAAAACATATGAATCCGTCTCAATGCAACGCGATTGCAATCGCGTTTTTTTTTTTTGTATTTTTTTTTTTTTTTTTTTTTAGTCGCTATCAATATCCTCAAACAAATTGTCGTTTTCTCGGTCCGAATAGCTCTTGCTGCTGGAGGTTCCCATTATAAACAATGTGAGGATGTGAGGAGCCCCCACACATGTGACGTCATCGTCTGCGACTTCCGGTCGAGGCAGGGCTTTTTTCCAGTTGCGAACTTTATCGTGGATGTTCTCTACTAAATCCTTTCAGCGAAAATATGGCAATATCGCGAAATGATCAAGTATGACACATAGAATGGACCTGCTAACCCTGTTTAAATAAGAAAATCTCATTTCAGTAGGCCTTTAATATACACATGAAGTGCACATACATGTAGGAATCATGTTGAATCAACAATACAGTTTGGTGTAAACTGAAAAAGCAATCCAATTATAGAGGATGAAAGTTGGCTGTAATGTTGGTAGCTCAACAAATTTGTACAAACGTTGATCATTCATTAATCCATTCATTCATTTGGTATAAACTCAACTCGTCGTGTTTGGAGGAAGAAGAATACTGAGTTGCATCCCAAGAACACCATACCTACTGTGAAGCATGGGGGTGGAAACATCATGCTTTGGGGCGGTTTTTCTGCTAAGGGGCCAGGACGATTGATCCGTGTTAAGGAAAGAATGAATGGGGCCATGTATCGTGAGATTTTGAGCCAAAACCTCCTTCCATCAGTGAGAGCTTTGAATGGTTGACCAAATACTTATTTTCTACCATAATTTACAAATAAATTGTAAAAAATTCTTACAATGTGAATTCCCGGATTTTTTTTTCACATTCTGTGTTTAACAGTTGAAGTGTACCTATGATGAAAATTACAGACCTCTGTCAGAATTTTAAGTGGAAGAACTTGCACAATCGGTGGCTGACTAAATACTTTTTTGCCCCACTGTATATGTATGTGTGTGTGTATATAATATAATATATATATATATATATATATATATATATATATATATATATATATATATATATATATATATATATATATATATATATATATATATATATGTATATATGTATATGTGTGTGTATACATATATAGATTATATATATATGTGTATATATACAGTACATATGTATGTATATATATGTATGTGTATATATATGTATGTATATATGTATGTATGTATATATATGTATATATGTATGTATATATGTATTTATATATAAATGTGTATATATATACATGCATGTATATATGTGTGTGTGTGTACATGTATGTGTATATATACATATATTTATATATACTGTATATATGTAATGATTTTCTACTTTGTGTATTGACATGTTAGTATTGTATATGGTTTATGCGCAACGTGGTTTATGCGTAATGTGGGTAGAAACGCACATAGTCATGTGCGTACATGGAAGAGAGTGCAGTACGTCAGGTTGGATGCAACATGGAGTTATGTTGAACGAAATGTGGCGGTTATTTTACAGTATGCCTGTGCTTGCCATCAAAGTAGGCCTATGCGATATATATTACATATTATTTTATATACTTATTTTGTGCGGTCAAACTAAACATTTTCGCTGAGTAATGCCAAAAATGTGTCCTGATTCCCGACGAAAATATTTCTGCGGAACTTTACAAATACATTTTGCTAATCGACATTTGTAAAATGTGCCAATAATTCCTGAGTAAACCATTTTGCAAGAAGCATAAACAAGAGAAACCTACAGCGTAGGACTCATCGTTTGCCATTTGAAATTTCTTGGAGTCTGATTCGGATTCGTTTGCGTATCTGGCAACCTCAGTCATGGAGAGTGGAAGGTGATTACATAATTTTGACCGTAGGGTTGCAGTACCATTTCTGGCCACATTACTACATCTGGCTGCTTTAATACATTCACACAATAAACTACAAATATTAATGCATATAGAAATGAAAAAACATGAACATGACTCAACACAATTAAACCAAAGGTGCAGTGTTATCGCCTTCTACTGGTCAAGCACAACCAGGAATACAAAAGACATCACAAAGTCAGCAATACAAAACAAACTAAATATATTAATGCACAATATCTACTTACAAATGTTTGACCAAGTTTCGTGATGAAGCTTACAAGTGTGGATTCTTACAATTGTTGCTGGTCTGGAAAAGTGTGTTCCGCTGCTTAGAATGTCCTAAAGAAAACAATGAATCGATCACTTGATCGGGGCAGAACATTCATACTTTGTTGTCCAATTGCTGTTAAAAGTTAGATTTTAGCAATTTATTTAGATTTTTTTCAGGGTTGATAGTGCAATTTTTTTCTACTCATCCAACTGCTGCTTCTTTGTGACTCATATGTCATGCTGTTGCCCCCTGCGGTGTGGCGGGAGTACTGCATACATGAGCCACCTGTATTTGAATTGTTTTATCAAGCCTATTTGGGGGATGTTTGGCGGGCCAAATGAAAAGTTTTGGCGGGCCGGATATAGTCCGCGGGTCCTCAATTGAATAGTCCTGCAATAGTCGTTTATGCTTTTGTTCAATTGTCATGTAACACACGGGAATAATGAACAAGCGTATTTAGTTGTGACATTGTCTTATATTGTTGTATATTTTGTTACATTGGTCACAAATGTATTAATGGATAAAAGTGATAAAAGATGCTAGACTTGTACAGTATATGCTTGGTATTTATTTCGATATCAAATGTGCTGTACCCCTATAATGTGACCTTTTTTGCTACCATTTTTTAATGCAAAAAAAAAAAGTTGGTGGGAAAACTTTGGACACCTGACTTGGGGTCAAAGGTATAATTTGCCAGATCCCAAACGAGCTACAAGAAAAGCCGCTACGTGATCGACTACACTACCAATGGCCTCTCTGAAAACGCAACAAATATTGACGGAGGCACTTTCAAAGAAATTAGTTTGGCAATCTTTGTGCAAGGCCAACAAACAAATTATTAAAAACCCTGGAGGAGGTAATTGGAGGAGGTCATTTTTTTGAGACCATTACCAAAAGGTAATCTTCATCCTCAAACATCAGCAATTTTAATTGTCTTGATGCTTGCTTATGTTTGGTACAATTTTAGCTTTTTGTCCACATTAGTGAAGAAATAGTGGACTTTAGAGACTGTGTGTGTGTGTGTGTGTGTGTGTGTGTGTGTGTGTGTGTGTGTGTGTGTGTGTGTGTGTGGAAGAGGTTCGATAGAGCAGGTAACTGATTACCCAGCGGTCGAAGAAAGCCTGGGTGTACCGAGAAGGGGCGGAGCCCCCGCCACCCTGGCTAAACCTCTTCATTAGTTTAACCCTTAAAGTACCAGTATAATGGGAAAACAAATGTTATTTACATGCAGAATTTTGTTATATTTTATCCTTTAAACCAGTGGTTCTTAAATGGGAGTAAGCGTACCCCTGGCGGTACTTGAAGGTTTGCCAAGGGGTACGTGAGATTTTTAAAAAATATTCTAAAAATAGCAACAACTCAAAAATGAATAATACTTCAACAAATTATGAATGTAAGTTCATAAACTGTGAAAAGAAATGCAATATTCAGTGTTGACAGCTAGATTTTTTTGTGGACATGTTCCATAAATATTGATGTTAAAGATTTCTTCTTTTGTGAAGAAATGTTTCGAATTAAGTTAATGAATCCAGATGGATCTCTATTACAATCCCCAAAGAAGCCACTTTAAGTTGATGATTACTTCTATGTGTAAAAATCAGTATTTATAATTGAATCACTTGTTTATTTTTCAACAAGTTTTTAGTTATTTTTATATCCTTTTTTTCCAAATAGTTCAAGAAAGACTACTACAAATGACCAATATTTTGCACTGTTATTCAATTTAATAAATCTGAAACTGATGACATTTTGCTGTATTTTACTTCTTTATCTCCTTTTTCAACCAAAAATGCTTTGCTCTGATTAGGGGGCACTTGAATTAAAAAAATGTTCACAGGGGGTACATCACTGAAAAAACGTTGAGAACCACTGCTTTAAACCATATGCAACCATATTTCCACTCCGCTAAGTGTGTGAAATTATCGTCCAAACATCCATAAAATGCCACAATTACTAATTCGGTCATAATGGAAATGAGCAAAATTGGAGAATAGTATTTTCGGACCCAAAGGGTGCACCGGATTATAAGGCGCACGCCGGTGAGTGGGTCTATTCAGGTCTATTTTCACACAAAAGGCGCACCGGATTATAAGGCGCATTAAAGGGGTCATATTATGATTTTTTTCTAAATTGAAAACTTCTTTGTTGTCTACATAACATGTAATGGTGGTTCTTTGGTCAAAATCTTGCATTTACTATGTTTTACAGACCATCTTAAAGTCGCTTTCTGACAGTCGCTTCAGGATGCACAGTTGTGTGGGCGGTCTTATTTACGTGGCTCACCTTCCACCGTGTTTTCTTTGTTGTCGGAGTGTAGCGTGCAAGGACGGGAGTGGAAGAAGTGTCAAAAGATGGAGCTAGCTGTTTTAATGACATTCAAACTTTACTTAAATCAACAACGGAGCAGCATTTTCCTCATCCGTGGCTCGATAGTGCAACAACAACGCCGAAATTGTGTCCCGTGAAAAACCGTCTGACCGGAACTCTCTAATAACTAAAGTTCTGTGGGTGTATTATGTAAACTCACTACATTGGGCATCGAAATTAAAACAAAATCAAGATTTCAGGGCTGTAAATGTAATTTTAAATGAGCATATCCTGGCTGAACTACCGTTATAAGTTATAAAGGTTATCGAAAAGAACATGATTTATTAATGCCTTTTGACATATCAGGGCCATTTATTGTTGACTTGACATTAAATTATTACACATGGCACCTTTAACTTTAAACCTTCTATTTTATTTATGCTTTCATGGAGAGTTTACTGACAGATATAAGTTACAACTCTACGCTACTTTATATTAGAAATGGCAACAGGGGAGGATGAATGTTCCATAACAAGAGGATAGAGAAAAAGAAGAAGCTTATCAACTACGGTGTCGGATAAGGGCTACAAAGGCGGATGCATGCACATTTTCAGGACTTATGCAGATCCCAAATACATATCAGCAGGTACTAGAAGGTAAGAAAAGTTGGTTTTGCATAATATTGCGAAACAAAACACCCGATAAACTTCTGCTAATAGGTGCCATTTTGCGGTCCTTATGTATTACTGTAGCCGTTACAGTATATATGTATGTATATATGTATACTGTAGTCCTTATGTATTGCTGTAGCCGTGATGCGCCGGTAATCCATGAGCGCCATGTGTAATGTTCTATATTCTCAATGGAACATTTAAAGTTTTGGTGTTGTTTACTGGTGTCATACTGCAGTCTACACATATTTCTTATGTGTGACTGCCATCTACTAGTTACACTTATCATTACACTATGTACCAAATAAAATAGCTTCGAGGTTGGTAAGCACAACCAAAATTATTCCGTACATTAGGCGCACCAGGTTATAAGGCACACTGTAGATTTTGGAGAAATCGAAGGGATTTTAAGTGCGCCTTACGGTCCTAAAAAATACGGTATTTTTAGTGGCACCGTGATCACAGAGCGCTGTATTAACATATTAAGACCGTGAGGTGTCCTGCTGCTGCTTTCGCCTTGGGCTGCAACTAACAACTTTTTTGATAATCGATAAGTCATCGACTCTTAACATGGTCGATTGGTCGGATAATAAAGCGTACACACACATTTAATGGCTCTGATTTTCCCATCAATTTTTAAATGCAGCTTAAGTTATTTTAAACATTTGCTCACAAACAACAAAGATAACTAATTAATTCATATTTATTGATACTCTAACTCTGCTGCTCATTCAACTGTTCAAGGTGCTAAAAAAAACCCAAAGCAATTAACCTTTTATATGTATTAAGAATAGTTAAAATAGCAGCAGGGCAGGTTAGTGCATGTGCCTCACAATACGAAGGTCCTGAGTTGTCCTGGGTTCAATCCCGGGCTCGGGATCTTTCTGTGTGGAGTTTGCATGTTCTCCCCGTGACTACGTGGGTTCCCTCTGGGTACTCCGGCTTCCTCCCACCGCCAAAAACATGCACCTGGGGATAGGTTGATTGGCAACACTAATTGCTCCCTGTGAATGTGAGTGTGAATGTTGTCTGTCTATCTGTGTTGGCCCTGCGATGAGGTGGCGATTTGTCCAGGGTGTACGCCGCTTTCCGCCCGATTGTAGCTGAGATAGGCGCCAGCGCCCCCCGTAACCCCAAAAGGGAATAAGCGGTAGAAAATGGATGGATGGATTATTCAAATCTGTTCACTAACATGAAAGGAAAGCCAAGGTGCTAAAAAACCCCAAAGCAATTAACCTTGTATATGTATTAAGAATAGTTAAAATAGCAGCACGGTGGAAGAGGGTTAGTGCATGTGCCTCACAATATGAAGGTGCTGAGTTGTCCTGAGTTCAATCCCGGGCTCGGGATCTTTCTGTGTGGAGTTTGCATGTTCTCCCCGTGACTGCGTGGGTTCCCTCCGGGTACTCCGGCTTTTTCCCACTGCCAAAAACATGCACCTGGGGATAGGTTGATTGGCAACACTAAATGGTCCCTGTGAATGTGAGTGTGAATGTTGTTTGTCTATCTGTGTTGGCCCTGTGATGAGGTGGCGACTTGTTTGGGGTTTACCCCGCCTTCCGCCCGAATGCAGCTGAGATAGGCTCCAGCGACCCGGTAGAAAATGGATGGATGGATGGATGGATGGATGGATGGAAAATAGCAGCAATGAAAACAACACAATCTAACTTCCTCGAAAAAAACAATTTTTTTTTTATGTTTAAAAAGCTGCACACTGGTATATTGACTATTGATTAACTCATGGCAGTTTCAGTGCTTTAATAGACGCAATGTGTACAATTCTATCTTTGATTGAGTCTTAAAATGTTGCCTGTGTTTGTGTGTTTGTGTGTGTGCGAGCGTCATGTGTGCGCGCGCGCATGCTTGCGTGTGTGTGTGTGTGTGTGTGTATGTGTGTGTGTTATTGTGCCCTTCTTCACGGCATTGCAAATTGACGGTGCTTTAGAAACTACCTGAATTGACGTAGACAAAGTTTAGCTGGCTGACTCTGGCTAAAATTATAGTTATTTTTCACACAACTTTGTCTCACACTTGTTAGCAAGCTAGCAAGGCTCAAGCTAACATTCTTATAAAAGCTGAGTCCACATCCTCCCTCCAGACAGCCGAAGACATGCCTCTGCATTATAAACAATATCGGCCTTGCAAAGTGACCGAGGTATACATGTTTTTAACAAGAATAAGAGGAAATGTTCCCACACACGTTATCACTGGCAATGTTTTTGCGGGTGGCGACGCAGACCTGCCTCCTCCTGACAAAACACGAGTGAAGACGTCATGACTATTGTCGACAAATATAAATGTTGCCGACAGATTAAGTCAACTCATCATTGCACGCCTACTTCTGAGTTGATGAGAGTTAACTCAAGGTTTTAAAGCATGCCTCTCATTTGAAGAGTAGATGATTGTGGACATAAACCGAGAAGTTGTTCAACTTTGACATTCAACTTGTACCCAGAGATGGTGAGAAAGACACAAAAGGACGCTTGTTGTGGTACCTTTTGGTTTTGTTTAACCCTTCGATTTTGAGTAATTCTTAATCCGAAAGGGAAGACTTAAACATCCCATCTTTGGCATCCCAGTGAGAGCAGATATTGTGCAGTAAGTGATTACTTTATCATGTTCCGAGTTTTTTTGTCTTGTTTGGCACTTAGCAATACTGCTACATGATATACAGTGTTTCACTACAGCTGGGTTTGTTTAGCACACAGCTTATAAAACTGGTCGCTCATCCTCAAAAATATAGGGTCCTGGATCCTCATTTGTCCCATAGTAGTCTGATTAGTAGTAGTGTTAGTGTTGAAGGGAAAAGTGGCCCCCCATATGCATGTCATGGATCATGCTCATTATCCCTCGGTAATCTCCGTGAGATGTATACTTTATATTTTCCTGAGGGAACTCTCCTGAAGGAATCAATAAAGTACTATCTATCTATCTATCTATCTATGTATCTATCTATCTATGTATCTATCTATCTATCTATCTATCTATCTATCTATCTATCTATCTATCTATCTATCTATCTATCTATCTATCTATCTATCTATCTATCTATCTATCTATCTATCTATCTACCTACCTACCTATCTATCTATATTATTTTGATCATATCTATTTACTTGCAAACCTCGTAAGTCTTTTGGTGTTATAAATCAGAAATAAATGATAGTTGCTTCAAGCGCTATATAAATATAATTCAATTCAATTCAATTCAATTCAATATAGTCAACATGTATTTTTTATTTTTTATTTTACTGGTACTTTAAATGGCTCATATTATGATATATAGTTTAACATTTTAGTCCAGACCAATGTTCCCTCTAATTTTTCATGTGTCTGCATCGCAAACGCAAAAAACATCCAGAGCACACTGTGAACAGACGTGCACACTGTGGACACACCAGCATCACACCTGTCCCAAACCTGACTTAATAACAAGTTACATTTTTTATTATGATAATCAAATGACGGAAGTGATTTTCATGATATTATTTTCTAACTTAAGTGACTTACGATGAAAATAACACCAAAAAAATATTGTTTTTCACGAGCTATGTACCAGCTTTGTATGTCTCGGGTGGGGTTCTACTTTGAAAACAATATGTACTTTCAGAGATCTCATTTAATTTCCCTTAAAGCATATGTGTCAAAGTCAAGGCCCACTGAATTATATTTGATTAGTATTTGAACAGGCCCGCAGGCCACAGCCGCCTGCTGCTGTTTTGCACGCACCAATACTCCATCAGTGTTGGTGCTAGGCATTTTCAAAAATGGGATCCTAGGGAGTCATAAAAGTAGGGTCCGACAGTAAATGTTTGGGGTACCATTTTTTTGTAACCGTTTTGAAAACAAATGATTAATACATGCATTATCCTATTATATCTCAACATTCTATATTGTTTTGGTAAAAGGTTGTCATAAACATTACTTACCGTTAATTCATTAAATAAAAAAATTCAGAACAAAACAAATTTTCATGCATATGTAAATATATTCAGTTATAAACATTCATTCACTTTCTTCTTTCCTTCATGGTTCTAAACTCTACCACTGCCGGTATTTTTTTCCTCTATTTTTATTGTAATCTTTTCAGAATGTGTTTGTTCTTTTTTTGGCCAAGGTAAGATGAAGAAAACAATCTGAAGTTGTCTTTATTTTTTTTGTTTTAATGCCATGATTTTAATAGTCCGGCACGTGTGAGCACAGGTTTTCCTCCATGCGGCCCTTGAGCTACATGTGTCACAATGAAATGTAAGCATGGGATGGAGTGTACACTCTTGTAACTTTCTGTCTGTAAAATATATATTTTCATGAGCCTTTCTGTAAACTAGTAACAGCATTTCATGGTTAATATCCTTAAATGAACACTTTTAATAAATGACAGGAGAATAAGCACACATCTGATTGAGGAGTCATAGTGTAATGACCTGGCATTTACACTTAATGTGTATGTAGTGTTGGAGATGTCCAACTTTTTGTGTGGCACTAAACGCATCAGTGACCGATACGAGAGACGACAGAGAGTTGGTCTTGGCTTAGTTTGTACGGCACACAATTATCAGTTTTGCAAGATTGACGATTTTTACTAATGTTTTTGTTGCTACGTCCGAAAATATAACATTTTTGCTCAGTAAAAGTGATCGATCGAATTGATGTCCTCTTTAAAGCATCTTGAAAGACGTCGCAATGAACAGTGTTGACGATCACTGTTTTATCTGTTAGCGCCGCTTGTTGTCACCTGTCACTCACAGTCGCATTGCAAAATCTTACAGAACAAATAGTTCTGTTTATTTTTTTTACAGTTCAGATTGGATTGAAAACCCATTTTAAAACCCATGGAGACCTGGCATTCCAGTCTATAGCTCCCAGACTCGGGAAAAACCTGCACCAGTCCCTCTGTGAGCTTGACTGTGTTGACACTTTTAAGAAACATTTAAAGACTTCTCTTTTTAGTTAAGCTTTAGTTAATGCACCTTTTTCCTATTATTTTTAATCCACTTGTATTCTTTTTTATGTTGTTTCCCCTGTTGTTTGAATTGAATTGTTTTAATTTACCTATGTTTGAATGAATGAATGAATGAATGGTTTATTTTGAGCCATGCAAACAAAACAAGAGAATGACATAAAATACAAAAGAAATATAGAAATACATTATTTTTACACCTACATTGAAAACATTACATGTGACTAATCTTTTGTAAATGTCAAGATTGGCTCAAAAGGGAGTGGGAAGAAGTAAACTTATTAGGTCCCACCCCTCAAAGTGCTGTTTTGTACAGCACTTTGTGATTTTATCTGTGGAAAGCGCTTTATGAATAAAATTTACTTACTTTCTTACTTACTTCCATATGGAGTCTACTGACAGATATGAGTTGGAACTACTTAGAAATGGTAACTGCGGGGGATGCATGTGCATGTACGAGCCAGTCTGCCCCACAGCAAAAATAAGGTGAAAAAGAAGGAACTTGCTGACTATAGCGTCGGACTACAATGGCGGACTCATGCAACAATTTTCCGGTACATTTCTACCATATATGGAAAAACGTCACAAGTTGGGCAAATTCCAAATAGTTAATTTTGAGGAAATGTGAAAAAAGGCAAGATTGTTTTCTAAATATCTGCGCCGTGCCGCTATGGTTGGATGTCAAACTATCGGGACTTATTCAGCTCCCAAACACAAAAACTGGTACCAATAGGTAAGAAAAGTCGGTTTTGCATAATAGGTTCCCTTTAAAGCTGTTACCCTAAACTTTGCACCCGAGGATTTCCTTTGCATTGTTTGGCTTAAAGCGTGCTCTTGTCGCGCTAAGACGCAAGAACAACACGCGTGGGGAGTCGAGCTCTTAAAGGAGGAGAAGATTCAGCGCTTAGCCCAAACAGGATTTGAAGCGCTGCGGTTTCAGGTGACGTTACGTCCGACGTCAAACTATACGTATACAATAACAACACCCCCCCCCATCAGGACCACGGCGCCGCCGTTTGATTCCCACATCTCGCTCGTCCAGAATGAGGAAGCAAAGCTAGAGTGAGGTCAAAGGTGACTTGGTTGTCACGGCAACCCCTTTCAGGTCACTATCAGGGTTGTTATCAGTGCATGTCTAATAGTGTCTTGTCAGTCAGCGCGCTCGTGAGTTACCTTCACATTCCAGACCACTATTAATTATTGTTTCGTAACTGTGGACTTTCTGAAAGATTATGGAATGCCGGGCCAATTTCACATCACTTCCTCATGTCGCAGCTGTTATTATATGTGAAGCAATCAACTTACTGTACAGGTACTTTTCCCTCTACCCTGTGCATCATCAGACGCTAGCAGTGCTGATGATACTTTATTATTGACCATGTTGTTCCATCCTCAATCTGTTTTTTCTTCCCCTCTCCGCTTTTTACTGCCTCCACCCCCAACCACCCCTAAAAGTCACTCTGTCGTCCCCTCTTATCAGCGCGACGTCCCGGCTCGCCCCCACCCGCCCCACCTGTAGCGCCCGCCAGGCCACATCGCCACGGTTACTCATTAACCAGGACTTCCTTTATCCAGCCCAGACAACCAGCAGGTCACTGCCCGAGCCGCAGCGCTCACATTCAGGTGCATCTGTACCTCTCGTGTCCACATATCTACTGGAAATCAAAATCACGTTGTCCTGCTTTTTTTTTTTTTCCTGGGCTGCAGTCGCCTAAACTGTCTTTGTCGCAATCAGCTCTTTGTCTATTCGAACATGGCCTGGTTCCAGCTTTGATCGAGAGTTTGTCATTGTTCAAGTGTAACAATAGGCCGTTATCCTCGTTTTGCCGTCTCAACAGGTGCGGCCCACCAAACATCATCAAAACAAGAAACTATTCAGCCTCACAGGGGAAGTGCTCCTCCATGCAGTACTTCCTTCTCTCTGCTGGGGGCAACGGCGAGACGTACACTGTGAAACCTCCATTTACGAAACCCTCTATTTTCCAACTAGTCCATTAGAGCCAAATATGCCTCTGTGTGCAAACCATGTCTCTGTGTGCGAACGCATCATTCTGTCCTACCTGCATTCATTTTGTACCACAGAGTGCAGCATTTTAATGAAAAGGCAGCGTCCTCCATGTCTTTTCCCAGCAGACACAAGACATTGAAACAATTTTGAGAACTTGTTGAATTAGGTCCTGACGTTGAAAAAACATGCTTTTTTTACAATGCTTAATCAATGTCATGTTCTAACGTTAATTTGACCATTGAAATTTGATCATTTTCCAACCAATATTTTACAACAAAAATAAAACATTGAAACAACATGCTTTTTGACACCATTTAATCAATGTTGGGTACTGGTGTTGATTTGACCACTGAATTATGGTAATTTCCCAGCCAAAATTTTACAACTCAAACATAACGTTGAAACTACATGATTTTCGACAACGTTTAATCAAATGTCGGTTTCTGATGTTGATTTGACCATTGAATTTTGGTCGTTTCCCAACTAATATTTTACCACTCAAACACTACATCAAAAGAACATGATTTTTTTACAACGTTTAATCAATGTCGGGTTCTGATATTGATTTGAACATTGAATGTTGGTCATTTTCCAACCAATATTTTACAACATCAATACAACGTTGAAACATGATTTTTGACGAGGCTTAATCAATTTTGGTTTTTGACGTTGATTTGACCATTTAATTTTGCTCGTTTTCCAACCAATATTTTACAACACAAATACGATGTTGAAATTTGACCATTGAATTTTGCTCATTTTCCAACCAATATTTTACAACACAAATACAACGTTGAAACAACATGCTTTTTGACAACGTTTCATCAATGTTCGGTTCCGATGTTAATTTGACCATTGAATTTTGGTAATTTCCCAACTAATATTTTACCACTTAAACACAACATTAAAAGAACATGATTTTTTACAACGTTTAATCAATGTCGTGTTCTGATGTTGATTTGACCATTGAATTTTGGTCATTTTCCAACCAATATTTTACAACATAAATACAACGTTGAAACATGCTTTTTGACGAAACTTAATCAATTTTGGTTTCTGATGTTGATTTGACCATTGAATTTTGCTCATTTTCCAACCAATATTTTACAACACAAATACAACGTAGAAACAACATGCTTTTTTGACAACATTTAATCAATGTTCGGTTCTGATGTTAATTTGACCATTGAATTTTGGTTGTTTCCCAACTAATATTTTACCACTCAAACACAAAATTAAAAGAACATGATTTTTTACAACGTTTAATCGATGTCGGGTTCTGATGTTGATTTGACCATTGAATTTTGGTCATTTTCCAACCAATATTTTACAACATAAATACAACGTTGAAACATGCTTTTTGACGAGGCTTAATCAATTTTGGTTTCTGACATTGATTCGACCATTGAATTTTGCTCATTTTCCAACCAATATTTTACAACACAAATACAACGTTGAAACAACATGCTTTTTGACAACGTTTAATCAATGTTCGGTCCGATGTTAATTTGACCATTGAATTTTGGTAATTTCCCAACCAATATTTCACAACTCAAACATAATGTTGAAACAACATGCTTTTTGACTGTTTAATCAATGTCGGGTTCTGACGTTGTTTTGACCATTGAATTTTGGTCATTTTCCAACCTATATTTTACAACACAAATACAACGTTGAAACAACATGCTTTTTGACAACGTTTAATCAATGTCCGGTTATGACGTTGATTTGACCATTGAAATTTGGTCATTTCCCAACCACCGACATCGATCCAACATTAGACACCAATGTTGTCTCAATGTATAAATACAACTATTTTGCAACATTGTTTCAAAGTCAGTTTTAAAGGACATGTGTCAATCAACGTTATCAATATCTTGTGCCTGCTGGGTTGGTGCGCAGTACACTACTAGTCACTTCTCAGCGCTTCAGCATGTGTGCAATTTCTGTGTGTTTTTGCCTTTTGACAAGTTTTGTCCATTTTGCCAACGCAGTATGAATCCCAAAAAGACAGCCGGCCAGAAAGAAGGAGGTAATCGCTTTGGAGTTAAAACAAACAAACAAAAAAGACTATTCACGAGGAGTACATTGACATTGACAAAGCAGGTTTTTAATTGTGATGAGATCTTACTTTTCTGGAAAAAGAGGCCAAAGCAGAACTATATCACAGCGGAGGGGAAGACTACCTCTCGTTCAGCGGTACCTCTTTTAAGGGCACAAACACGCATACACGCAGTCCCTTAAGCCGGCTACACCCCATTTTCCCCTCTGTCAGCTCCTTTCTCGTCTGCTCCTCCTTTGCTGGTGTTAATGTGAGTGGATTTTACTGTTTTAAATGGTTATTGTTGTAGCAATAGGGTTGTTGTTCTGATCGTTTGTGAGGGCTCTTGAAGGACTTGTGTGTGTGTGTGTGTGTGTGTGTGTGTGCGTGTGTGTGTGTGTGTGTGTGTGTGTTAACAGAGCAGCACATACAGCACTGTTTAGCTTGTCAGTGTTGTTGTTTTGGCTTGTCAATAAAGAGACAGTTAATTTATCATCTCCTTGTTATGTTTGTTTGATATACAGAATTGTATATCACTTTTATGTGTTCAAAGTGTATGTTTTTATGGAGAAATTTGCTTCACTATTCAAACTTTCTATTGACGTACCATCTTCAAGAACCAATAGGTTCATAAATAGAGGTTCCACTGTACTCTTTGGGTTTTGTTAGTTTAGCTTCCATTGTGTTGCAAAGTAGCAGTGTTGTTGAATTACATTAGCCACAGCCCAGGCATTAAGATTACTATACAAACCATAGTGTTACATAGACATTAGCTTACATAATATAGATGTTTAAATTTAAAGTTAAAGTACCAATGATTGTCACACACATACTAGATGTGGCGAAATTATTCTCTGCATTTGACCCATTACCCTTGATCACACCCTGGGAGGTGAGGGGAGCAGTGGGCAGCAGCGGTGCCGCGCCCGGGAATCATTTTTGGTGATTTAACCCCCAATTCCAATGTCTTATTATGACAGATTCTGACCCATTGTTGGGCTGTGAGCGCTCCCTAGAGAGCCGCCAAAAAATATCTCTTTCTTAACTGTGGTCCATGTGGGCCACAGCGGAACTCAGTTGTAATACACTTTTCTACCACGTGTGGCAGTAATGGCAATATAAAACAAACCGAAGAAGTCTGAAGCTAAAGTCGTAGAGAAGTTTCTTAAGCGCAAACATTATGACTAATGTGGTAAAGCTGTATTTTTATTTGCACTTTAATTTAATTAAACATATTAATTATTGTTTTTGTTTTTGTAGCAAAACATAATTGTATGTACATGTTTTTTTTTAACTTGATTTTTCAATAATGCCTAACAGGGGTCGGCAACCCGCGGCTCTAGATCTTTAGCGCCGCCTTAGTGGCTCCCTGGAGCATTTTTAAAAAAGGACTGAAAATGGACAAAGATTTGCGGAAAAATACATATGATGTTTTAATTTGGTTTCTGTAGGCCAAACATGACACAAACCTTCCTAATTGCACGAATGCACAAAGGTGAGCTTTGTTGATGTTATTGACTTGTTGGAGTGCTAATCAGGCATATTTGGTCAGTGCATGACTGCAGGCTAATTTATGCTAACATGCTATCTACGCTAGGTGTATGTACATATTGCATCATTATGCCTTGTTTGTTGGTATATTCAAGCTCATTTCATTTCCTTTACTTATGTCCTCTGTGTATTTAATTTATATTTGCATGTCTCATGACACATTATCTGTATGTAATATTGGCTGCATTTGTGATAGTTGTTCGTGCGCCATGTTGTTCCAGACCACAGCAAACGTTACCAAGCTTGCAAGTACTGTAATGAATCAAATCGAAGATGACAGTCTGTTGTTTCCTTTGACTTAAAAACACACATCTACGTATACCTTTGGTCATTCTAAGACAGTAATTTTCAGGGATCCTCTCACCCTCTGAGAAGTCTCCGGTTTACTAATGTTTTCCAAAGTTGTAAAAATGTGTAGAATAAATATTACAATTTCAACATTTCTGTCAATGAAGATTTGCTTCAGCCTACAACACATACTAATTTTGACAGTATGCTAAAGCAGCTAATATAGACACTTACATCATGTGCTGCCTTCATTATAAGACTTATGAAGGTCTTTAATTTTTGGGGGCTTTACACAGATTTATGTTTTGTATTTTTGGTCCAATTTTAATGTTTTGGTTTGAAAACCCGTGACCTAAAATAAGTCTAAGGTTTATTTGTTAAATGAATAGATATAATTATTGAATATGATTAAAATTAAGAGTAAGATTTCTAATTCAGAGTTGACATTTGAGTGGGCCCCGCACCCAAATGTAGTGGAAAAGTTCAGCGCCAAGGTCAAAGAGGTTAAAAACCCATGCATTACAATATAGATATTAATATCACACAGCTCTATGTAGAAGGCTGGACTAAAAAAAACGCACAATTTTGGCACGGCTATGAAAAAATTCAGAATCACCTTTTTTGTAACTCCCCTCCGAATTAAATCCGACATGCAAAAAAAGTGAAATACAGGAAGTGTTTTGTGCATTATGCATTTACTTTGTGGTCCGACAACAACGGTCCCGAAAGGGCCGCAGTATTTACCATGGCAGAGGAAATCCAGGGCACTTCCACATGTCCAGGGAGTCTCCATTAAACCGCCGTCAAAACCGTCAAATAGGGGCGCACAATAATATTCTGGCTGATATGAGGAATTATGACGTCATACCAATAAAACCTGAAAAAATAACTCCGATAACCCATGCTCAATTGAGGCCAAATACCAGCACTGTGCAAGGAGTGGGTTAGGGTGAGCAAATCAAGCGCTCCTTTTCTCCTACATGTCTGAGCTCTTTGTAAAAAAACATGGCGTTGATGGTGTGGGATTTCTTCACTGTTTCAGGGGAAGACACTCCTGAAACATTGTGCTTCAACACATCATACAAACATATAAATTAGGGGTGGGCAAATTAATGCGTTAATTACGCGTTAACTCATCAACCTATTAACGCCGACAATTATTTTATCGCACATTTGCGTATGTTGTTTACATGCTTTTATTTTGTTAACGCCTTTTCTTAACTAGATGGCATCTCCCGGATGTACTTCGGTGTCGAGGGGCTCTTGGTAAAGATGGAACATTTGGCAAAAATACAGGACAATTCTGCAAATTTCATGGCTGGCTTACAGCGTGGTCACTCCGGGATCACTTACAACCGCCAGACAATTCTGAATGTGGATAGATCGGGCCGTTTTGGACTGAATGACGCGTGCTTGCTAGACCGACTAGCTAGCATGGGAATACTTTGCCGGCTACATCCAGCGGCCTGTGAAGCAGCGGACTATATGTGTTGTCTGTCTATTTATGAATAATGCAGACCAGGAGTGTTGGCTGAGTTCTTAACGTTTGTTTTCAGAGCGTGCTTATCACAACATACAAGATGCCGTCATGGCGGCACAACCTATACCGGGCTACCGCGCATGCTCGTCACTCCTGTTGCATGCTGGGTAGGGTAGTTCATTTTTTCCCTGGCTCATAACATCACAAATAGTACCATGTATATGATGCGTTCAGTTTATCAAAGCACCAAGCAAACAATCGGAAAATTCCCATCATATCAATTCCTAGATATGGTCATAATTATTTTAAGTGCACTATGCAGAATAAACACAACATTATTAATATTGCTACTACGGATAATTTGATCAAAAATTCCCTAAAACAGCCCACTACCTATAATATAGGTTTTTTAAAAGTAGGACTTTTAGACTGATAGACGCGTGCGTGCTAAACGTGCTAACTAGCATGGGAATACGTCGGCGGCTACATCCAGCGGCCTGTGAAGCAGGGGAGTCTAGTAGCAGCGGGGGCCGTCTACGGAGCAGACGCCAGCGGTGTGATCGAAAACGCGGATGTCGAGCGGGGCTAAAAACAAAGCAGAAGGCTAATCCCCACAGAACACCACTTCCCTCCATCCTAAAGACGGATTTAAATGGAAAATGCGAGACTACTGGTCTGGGTAAGGAGTCAGTTAAATTAGAACAAGTTTTTTCTGCTTTGAGTGTTTCAGAGTTGGACATGTGTTTTACTGAGGTGGCTAACTATGATGCGTGCAGTTTATCAAAGCAACAAACAAACAATCGGAAAATCCCCGTTACTGAGGTGGCTAACCATGATGCGTGCAGTTTATCAAAGCAACAATCAAACAATCGGAAAATTCCTGTCGTATCAATTCCTAGATATGGTCGTAACTATACTAAATGCACTGGGCATAATAAACACAACATTATTAATATTGCTACTACGGATAATTTGATCAAAAACTCCCTAAAACAGCCCACTACCTATAATATAGGTTTTTTAAACATAAGATCATTGTCTCCTAAAACGTTGTTAGTTAATGATATTATCAGAGACAACAATCTTAACGTCATCGGTCTCAGCGAAACCTGGCTTAAACCAAACGACTTTTTTGCGCTAAATGAGGCATGTCCTCCTAACTTTACACATGCGCATATTGCCCGTCCGCTTAAAAGGGGTGGGGGGGTCGCACTAATATACAACGAAAACTTTAACCTTAGTCCTAACATAAATAATAAATATAAATCGTTTGAGGTGCTTACTATGAAGTCTGCCACACCGCTGCCTCTACACCTGGCTGTTATCTACCGCCCCCCAGGGCCCTATTCGGACTTTATCTATGAATTCTCAGAGTTCGTTGCTGATCTAGTGACACACGCCGATAATATAATCATAATGGGGGACTTTAATATCCATATGAATACCCCATCGGACCCACCGTGCGTAGCGTTCCAGACTGTAATTGATAGCTGTGGTCTCACACAAATAATAAATGAACCCACGCATCGCAACGGTAATACGATAGACCTAGTGCTTCTCAGGGGTATCACCATCTCCAAAGTTACGATACTCCCGTATACTACAGTATTGTCCGATCATTACCTTATAAAATTCGAGGTTCAGACGCATGTTCGTCAAACTAATAATAATAATAACTGCTATAGCAGCCGCAACATTAATACGACCACAACGACAACTCTTGCTGACCTACTGCCCTCGGTAATGGCACCATTCCCAAAGTATGTGGGCTCTATTGATAACCTCACTAACAACTTTAACGACGCCCTGCGCGAAACCATTGATAACATAGCACCGCTAAAGTTAAAAAAGGCTCCAAAAAAGCGCACCCCGTGGTTTACAGAAGAAACTAGCGCTCAGAAATTATTATGTAGAAAGCTGGAATGCAAATGGCGCACGACTAAACTTGAGGTGCACCATCAAGCATGGAGTGATGGTTTAATAACTTATAAACGCATGCTTACCTTAGCTAAAGCTAAATATTACTCAAATCTCATCCACCGTAATAAAAACGATCCTAAATTTTTGTTTAGTACGGTAGCATCGCTAACCCAACAAGGGACCCCTTCCAGTAGCTCAACTCACTCAGCTGATGACTTTATGCAATTCTTTAGTAAGAAAATTGAAGTCATTAGAAAGGAGATTAAAGACAATGCGTCCCAGCTACAACGGAGTTCTATTAACACTGATACGATGGTATATACGGCGGATACTGCCCTCCAAAATAGTTTCTCTCGTTTTGAGGAAATAACATTAGAGGAATTGTTACAACGTGTAAATGGAATAAAACAGACAACATGTTTACTTGACCCTCTTCCTGGGAAACTGATCAAGGAGCTCTTTGTATTATTAGGTCCATCAGTGCTAAATATTATAAACTTATCACTCTCCTCGGGCACTGTTCCCCTAGCATTCAAAAAAGCGGTTATTCATCCTCTTCTTAAAAGACCTAACCTCGATCCTGACCTCATGGTAAACTACCGACCGGTGTCTCACCTTCCCTTTATTTCAAAAATCCTTGAAAAAATTGTTGCGGAGCGTTGTTGTTGGGGACGGCGTTGTTGGGGGACGGCGTGGCGCAGTGGGGAGAGTGGCCGTGCGCAACCCGAGGGTCCCTGGTTCAAATCCCACCTAGAACCAACCTCGTCACGTCCGTTGTGTCCTGAGCAAGACACTTCACCCTTGCTCCTGGTGGGTGCTGGTTGGCGCCTTGCATGGCAGCTCCCTCCATCAGTGTGTGAATGTGTGTGTGAATGGGTAAATGTAGAAGTAGTGTCAAAGCGCTTTGAGTACCTTGAAGGTAGAAAAGCGCTATACAAGTACAACCCATTTATCATTTTATTTATTTATTATTTATTTAAATGAACACTTGGCGTCTAACAATCTATGTGAAACCTTTCAATCCGGTTTCAGGGCAAATCACTCCACGGAGACAGCCCTCGCAAAAATGACTAATGATCTATTGCTAACGATGGATTCTGATGCGTCATCTATGTTGCTGCTCCTCGATCTTAGCGCTGCTTTCGATACCGTCGATCATAATATTTTATTAGAACGTATCAAAACACGAATTGGTATGTCAGACTTAGCCCTGTCTTGGTTTAACTCTTATCCTACTGATAGGATGCAGTGTGTCTCCCATAACAATGTGACCTCGGACTACGTTAAGGTAACGTGTGGAGTTCCCCAGGGTTCGGTCCTTGGCCCTGCACTCTTCAGCATCTACATGCTGCCGCTAGGTGACATCATACGCAAATACGGTGTTAGCTTTCACTGTTATGCTGATGACACCCAACTCTACATGCCCCTAAAGCTGACCAACACGCCGGATTGTAGTCAGCTGGAGGCGTGTCTTAATGAAATTAAACAATGGATGTCCGCTAACTTTTTGCAACTCAACGCCAAAAAAACGGAAATGCTGATTATCGGTCCTGCTAGACACCGAACTCTATTTAATAATACAACTCTAACATTTGACAACCAAACAATTAAACAAGGCGACACGGTAAAGAATCTGGGTATTATCTTCGACCCAACTCTCTCCTTTGAGGCACACATTAAAAGCGTTACTAAAACGGCCTTCTTTCATCTACGTAATATCGCTAAAATTCGCTCCATTCTGTCCACTAAAGACGCCGAGATCATTATCCATGCGTTTGTTACGTCTCGCCTCGACTACTGTAACATATTATTTTCGGGTCTCCCCATGTCTAGCATTAAAAGATTACAGTTGGTACAAAATGCGGCTGCTAGACTTTTGACAAGAACAAGAAAGTTTGATCACATTACGCCTGTACTGGCTCACCTGCACTGGCTTCCTGTGCACTTAAGATGTGACTTTAAGGTTTTACTACTTACGTATAAAATACTACACGGTCTAGCTCCATCCTATCTTGCCGATTGTATTGTACCATATGTCCCGGCAAGAAATCTGCGTTCAAAGGACTCCGGCTTGTTAGTGATTCCCAAAGCCCAAAAAAAGTCTGCGGGCTATAGAGCGTTTTCCGTTCGGGCTCCAGTACTCTGGAATGCCCTCCCGGTAACAGTTCGAGATGCCACCTCAGTAGAAGCATTTAAGTCTCACCTTAAAACTCATTTGTATACTCTAGCCTTTAAATAGACTCCCTTTTTAGACCAGTTGATCTGCTGTTTCTTTTCTTTTTCTTCTATGTCCCACTCTCCCTTGTGGAGGGGGTCCGGTCCGATCCGGTGGCCATGAACTGCTTGCCTGTGTATCGGCTGGGGACATCTCTGCGCTGCTGATCCGCCTCCGCTTGGGATGGTTTCCTGCTGGCTCCGCTGTGAACGGGACTCTCGCTGCTGTGTTGGATCCGCTTTGGACTGGACTCTCGCGACTGTGTTGGATCCATTGTGGATTGAACTTTCACAGTATCATGTTAGACCCGCTCGACATCCATTGCTTTCCTCCTCTCTAAGGTTCTCATAGTCATCATTGTCACCGACGTCCCACTGGGTCATTATTGTCACCGATGTCCCACTGGGTGTGAGTTTTCCTTGCCCTTATGTGGGCCTACCGAGGATGTCGTGGTGGTTTGTGCAGCCCTTTGAGACACTAGTGATTTAGGGCTATATTTGATTGATTGATTGATTAAACATAAGACCCTGATAAAAAAAAATGTGTCTGCTGTTACCTCAGAAATTGCCTGTTCAGATGTTATGATTGTGGCTCAGAGATTTGTATGTAGATTATATTTATTTTCCATAAGAAACAGGTTAACTTAAATACCCTGGCAGTGGCAATAAGCTTAAATGTTTGTATTTACATTTTTTGAGTTGAATTTCATAAAATATGCTATTTAACTGCTACTGTTCAACAAGGACTGATTTAAATTGTGTTTGCACAACAAATGTTTTGGCGCTTTTGTTCATGTGGGAGAATATTCCAATAAAGGTGCATTACACACTACTTTTGAATTCATTATTGGGCTTTGCGTATACAATGCAGTTAATCGCGATTAATCGGAGAAATAGTGCGATTAACTTCGATTAAAAATTTTAATCGTTGCCCAGCCTTAATATAAATAAATACATTGTTTATTGCAACCTTTTTTGAGCCAAGGCACATTTTTTTATTGAAAAAATACTGAGGCACACCACCAGCAGAAACGTAAAAAATGAAAAGCCACTAGGTTGTCTTTTTTTTTTAGCTTGTTGTTTTCCTGTGTGTAGTGCTTTAGTTCCTGTCTTGCGCTGTTATTTTGGTGGTTCTTCCTGTTTTGTTGGTGTTTTCCTGTAGCAGCTTCACTCCTTCCTTTGAGTGATATCGCCTGACCTGCTTTGTATTGGCAAACAACACTATTTCAGTTGTGCGGACGCTATCCTTCTTTGTGGGGACATTGTAGATTGTCATGTCATGTACGGACACACACTATAAGTCTTTGCTGTCGTCCAGCATTCTATTTTTGTTTACTTTGTAGCCAGTTCAGTTTTACTTTCGTTTTGCATAGCCATTCCTAGGCTTCAGTGCCTTTTCCTAACGGGACTTGCCTTTTGTTCATTTTTGGTTTAAGCGTAACATACCTTTTTACCTTCACACTGTCTCCCACTTTGCTCTGCATGTTGGGATCACCACAAACCATCCTCGGCGCATTCCGACTTCTCCAAAGCAATGAAACACCTGCTGCTACCTACTGATATGGAGTTTTACATGGTAACCCTGCCGAGCTCTATACCGCACAGACACTCGACAACGGCACATTATTTGCAGATTATAATTATGGATTTGCAAATAATCTATTTTGAACAAATAAGTGAAGTTGCATAATTTCCCATGGCACACAAGACAATATCTCACGGCACACTAGGGCACAATGGTTGAAAAACACCGGTTTATCGGTTTGTCAGTATAGTTAATAAAAAGCAAGAAGGTATTGGTACTAGCTTGAAAAATAAATCGTCGATAAAAAGTTGAACCTCGGATTCAGGAGGAACAGTGTGGTTTCTGTGCTGGCTGTGGAACTGTGGACCAGCTCTATACTCTCGGCAGGGTCCTTGAGGGTGCATGGGAGTTTGCCCAACTAGTGTACATGTGCTTTGTGGACTTGGAGAAGGCATTTGACCGTATCCCTCGGGAAGTCCTGTGGGGAGTGTTCAGAGAGTATGGGGTACGATCAGTGTCAGAGCTTGGTCCGCATTGCCGGCAGTAAGTCGGACACGTTTCCAATGAGGGTTAGACTCCGCCAAAGCTGTCCTTTGTCACCGATTCTGTTCATAACTTTTATGGACAGAATTTCTAGGCGCAGTCAATGCGTTGAGGAGATCCGGCTTGGTGGCTGCAGGATTAGGTCTCTTCTTTTTGCAGATGATGTGGTCCTGATGGCTTCATCTGGCCAGGATCTTCAGCTCTCACTGGATCGGTTCGCAGCCGAGTGTGAAGCGACTAGGATGAGAATCAGCACCTCGAAGTCCGAGTCCTGCCCCAAGTGGAGGAGTTCAAGTACCTAGGAGTCTTGTTCACGAGTGAGGGAAGAGTGGATCGTAAGATCGACAGGCGGATCGGTGCGGCGTATTCAATAATGCGGACACTGTATCGATCCGTTGTGGTGAAGAAGGAGCTGAGCTGGAAGGCAAAGCTCTCAATTTACCGGTCGACTACGTTCTCATCCTCACCTATGGTCATGAGCTTTGGGTCATGACTGAAAGGACAAGATCACGGGTACAAGCAGCCGAAAGGAGTTTCCTCCGCCGGGTGGCGGGGCTCTTCCTTAGACATAGGGCGACAAGCTCTGCCATCCGAGAGGAGCTCAAAGTAAAGCCGGTGCTCCTCCACATTGAGAGGAGCCAGAGGAGGTGGTTCGGGCATCTGATCAGGATGCCACCCAAACGCCTCCCGAGGGAGGTGTTTAGGGCACGTCCAACCGGTAGGAGGCCACGGGGAAGACCCAGGACATGTTCGGAAGACTATGTCTCCTGACTGGCCTGGGAACACCTCGTGTGGCTGGGGAGAAGAAAGTCTGGGCTTCTCTGCTTAGGCTGCTGCCCCCGCGACCCGACCTCGGATAAGCGGAATAAGATGGATGGATGGAAAATAAATGTCGTTCATCCTTGATATCCAAAACTCAAGCATGCAGTCCACCTAAATTGCATGTGCATGCGTCACGGCCAATTATGCAACATTGACGATAACATCATCGAGACTTCCCACCATTTGGCTATCATGTTGTAATTGAGGACCCCTGGTGTGCACGTGGTCGGTGTTGACTTTAAGACGCTTCCCAGCTGCCGGTGTTCATGAAGTTTAGCATATCGCCGCAGAAACACATCATCGCCTCTCATTCTCGGCAAACAAGTGTCTCCCAGTGTAAATAGCCATTGGGATGATTTACATATGGCGCTGATGGGTGTGTGATGTCACATGACCGCAGCTATGCTGTGATGCCTCCGTAGATAAAGACCCTCCCTCCATTACTGGGCTCTCAAATCTGTTTGATCTTAATGGCCGCTCGCTCGACTTCACCTCATGCTCGGCCTCCACAGTCGCTCGTGTCTCCTCCTGTGAGCTGTGAGGGCCGGTACTCCATCAATCATTAATGCCACAGGTATGCCCCATGTCGTTATCAGCTGGCACGCGGCCCAGCCCGGCCTGCAAAACAACCCCGAAAAAATCAGTTTATGGGCGACGGCGTCTGCCTGGCCGGGCCTTGAGGTCTGACGCAATCAACCCGTCCAGCGGACCAGAGGCAACAAACTGTGTGACGCGTCGTGCTGCTCGTTAAAACCAACCTCTAAGTGGTTGAATGTATGTCGGCCTATCAAAAGTTCATGTAATTTAATAACTAGGGGTATGTCATCTAGAAGAGTACGCTACTAAAACCAGCAACATGGAGGGCTTCTCCTACATATCAATGATTATGGCAAAATAAATAAATGGGCTATACTTGTAGAGCGCTTTTCTACC